>NW_017731360.1:4396360-4462067 GCF_001890085.2 Hipposideros armiger | reverse complement strand
AGGTCTGTGCGCTCTGTAGATCAATAGCCTCAGCGGAGACACCAGACATCGAGTGGGGAGTAGAGATACAGAGAGGTCCATAGGGAAGGAGCAAAGCCGCTGACAGAGCTCCTCATAGGGCCCTTACTGCCTCCTTTCGTGTTTATGTCGCCACTGTGTCACTTATCCCAGCAACTGGCTGCAGAGGAGATGCTTTGGAAATTGGTGCACAGATGTTGGCGTCTGAAAGGTTTTCATCCCCACCCAGCTCTGCCTCTTACTAGCTGTATGTGCTTGTCTGATGGGGGTCTGCCAATCTTTCCTTAAAGAGCCAAATGATAAATATTTTCAGCTTTGCAGGCCCTAGGGTCTCACAACTATACTCAGTTCCGCCATTGCAAAACCAAAGCAGCTATAGACAATATGTAAATAAATGGGTGTGGCTGTGTCCCAATAAAACTTTATTTACAAAACAAAGGCAGCCTGCCCTCAGGGTTTAATTGACCCCTTTCCTCCTTAGTTTCCTGTCCAGGTATAACTCTCAAAATTCTGATTACAGCCAAAGGAGCTCAGCCAAAGGAAAACTGCAAAATTGTGAGAAAGCAAGACTCTCTGCTATTCACTTAACACGAATGGTGCAGCCCAGCAATCAACAGCGTGGGCTGCTGCCACTTGGCACTGCCACTTGGAAGCTCTGTAACCTTAGGAAACTTACTTAACTGCTCTGTGCCTCATTATCTGTAAAATGAAGATGCTAAACAGAGGATGGGTGTGAGGATTTGATTAGTCAGCTTATGTGCCCGGACAGTGTCTGGCAGGTAATATGAGCCTTATTATCAAGGAGTCTGGTGAGGTTGCAAAATGGGTAATGGAAGGAGGTCCATGTGATAGCAAGAGAAAGGCCTCTTACTCTAGCTTTAGACAGCGGTTCTCAACCTGTGGGCCACGACCCCTTTGGGGGTTGAACGACCCTTTCACAGGGGTCACCTAAGACCATCGGGGGAAAAAAAAGATATTTACATTACAATTCATAACAGTAGCAAAATTACAGTTATAGAGTAGCAACGAAAATAATTTGATGGTTGGGGGTCACCACAACATGAGGAACTGTATTAAGGGGTCGTGGCATTAGGAAGGTTGAGAACCGCTGCTTTAGGAGGACTTCCCAGAGGAGGTGACACTGGAGATGAGGTGCTGACGATAAGATGGAAGAAGACAGAAGCATGTTCGAACTTCTCATCGAAGGCAAGCAAAAGCAGGTCTTATTTAAGGACTCACAAGGAGTTTTGATAGTCCCAGGGTTTGCTGCAGAGCATCCAGGGAGAGACCAGGCTGGAATGAAAAGCAGGGGCCAGGTCCTGCAAGACAGCGAGTACTATGCAGCAAAATGTGGATTTTTATCTTCGTAAAAATGGGGGCCATTGAAAGGTCATAGTTGGGGAGATGTGTACCTAGAAGTGTGCTTACTCTGGGTGCTGCCGAGAGGATGGATGAGGGAGGAAGAGTGTGGAAGCAAAGAACTACCAGGAAGCCCTTGTCCACAGATTAGGGCCGGGAGGAGGAGGCTGCCTTAAGGCAGAAGCCCTGTGAGAAGAGAAGAGGCACAAACAGGAGATGTTACAGAGATAGAAGCATCAAGATATGGAACCCTATTGGACACAAGGAGTAGGAAAACGGGTAAGAATTGAGAGTGACTCCCAGGTTTTAGCCTAACTGAAACAATGACGGGCTGAATCAATTGACATCACCACTTCCCTTTACAGACTGATTTGGGGCCAGAACGCAAAAACCGTCATGCAGATAGATATCTCTTCAAGGTCCTGATTTCAATTCTTTTGGACATATATACTGCAGAAATGGGATCCCTGGATCCTACGGTAGTTCTATTTTTAATTTGTTGAGGAACCTCTATACTGTTTTTCCAAAGGGGCTGCACCATTTTGCATCCCTACCAACAGTGCATGAGGGTTCCGATTTCTGCACAATCTCACCTACACTTATCACATTTTAAAAAATAAGGGCCATGCTAACAGATGTGAGGTGACATCTTACTGTGGTTTTGATTTACATTTGTCTAATGATTTAGTGATGTTCAGCACCTTTTCATGTACCTGTTGGTCATTTGCGTGTCTTCTTTGCCTTCCCATGTTCATTACCACATTATACACAATAGCCAAGATATGGAAACAACCCAACTGTCCATCAACAGACAAATGGATAAAGCAAATATGTTCTATACATGCAATGGAATATTACCTAACCTTAGAAAAGAAGGAAATCCTATCATTCATGATAACATAGATGGACCTGGGAGACATTATGCTAAGTGGAATAAATCAGTCACAGGAGGACAAACACTGCATGACTCCACTTGTATGAGGAATCCAAAATAGACAAACTTACAGAAGCAGAAAATAGGCTGGTAGTGGCCAGAGGACGGGTAGGAAGAGAAATGGGAAGTTGTTGTTCAATGACTACAAAGTTTCAGTTCTACATGATGAGTACGTACTAGATTGCTGCTATACAACACAGTGCCTACAGCTAACAATTCGGTGTTGCACCCTTAAAAAATTGTTAAGAGGGTAGAGCTCACGTTAAGCGTTCTTACCACACACAAAATTGCAAAGGGACACAAGGAGATTTTTGGAGGTGACGGGTGTGTTTTATTACCTCGATTGTGGCTCTGGTATCACAGGTGTATGTCCAAACTTACCAAATGGTACACATTAAATATGTGCCGTTTCTGTATATCAATTATACCTCAATAAAGCTGTAAAAAAAAAAGTGTGTAATCCAAACCTATGGCAGGAAGAAGCCTATCAGAGGTCATTTTGTCCATCGCTCTGCTGCTGTGCCTGTCTGCATTCAATCCATCTAAACAGCCAGCCACGGGCCCAGTGAAGGACAGATGCTCCACAAGCATACAGCTCTCAAGAGGTGCGCTGCCCCAACGCGGAAGTGAAGGTCTTGAGGCCCTGGAGAGTCAGAACTTTTAGCTGTTAAGCAGGCTGGACCCTTGCTTCCTTTTTTCTTTTTAAAATTAGCCAGTGGGGTCAGTTTCCTTGCTGTAGGGGGAGGGAGAGGCTGGCAGATAGCCATCCCAACCACATCACAGCTAAAGCTCCACGGCCCCGGCCACGACAGATGCAATTTATCTACAGCTGAGAGAAAGAGGCAAAGAAATGCCGTTTCTTCCTTTGCTGGCTGTTTGGGGCCATTCATCACCTTCGTTATTTTTATAACAGTGTGGAGTGCTCAGCTCTCTCCACTGCCCCCCAGGAAATGTGAACAAATGAGGACTCCGGAACCCATGCCATCAAGGAAGGCATCGAAGAAGCACGGAGGGGTGATTAAGAATGGGATGTCAGATTTCCACCCTCCCCTGGCCTCTTTACTTCTTATTTTAACTCCCTCCCATGCCCAGAATTTCCCAGATAGGACCTGAGACTTTATCTGGGTTGTGGACCAGAATGGAAGAGATGCTTTAAAACACCTGAGCATCAGTGAGCTTTGAAAAGGGAGATTATTGTAATGCTCTTGCTAAGTGACCTCTGATTTCAGCCAGCAGATTGAACAAGACAGGGGCTCAACGAGAAAGTCGGTGTGAGGCTTACAGGACTTAAAGTTTTGCCGGAAAGGTGGAAAGGTAGAGAAAAAAATAGAACTCACTCTCATTGGGGTGAGGGCTTGTGTGTTGCTCAACTCAAAGCAGAAGCGAGAGCTTGAATGCACTGAGTGTTCTGTTTGCCTTGCTGCAATGGGAGAGGTGTGTTGCATAGCGGAGCTTTGGTATTATATGAACCTGAATTTGAATCTTGACACCTCCATTACCTCAAGAATTTATAAACTGGAGGTAATTATATCCATGTCATAGGGTTATTGTGAAAAACAAAATTGTTTAATTAATCTGTATATTGTATTCTCTGGTTTAAAATCCAATGCCAGTATTATGTTTTGCTGCTCAAATTGTTTCAGCTTTAGTCATTAAGAGCCCCATCAGGTTGGCTCCTGTCTTCTTTCCATAAGCCTCCAGATGTTCCAGGCTCATCTTGTGTTTTCCATTCCTCACCCCTGGAATCAATCACGTCTTCTAGAAACCCTGATTTCTTTAAGTGGAGAATGGCATTTAAAGACCAAGATATGAGCATTACACATGCTCCTTGTTACTGACGTATCATTACTTCTAGACTTTCTCATCAGACAGAGCTAGGAAATATATGTATGTGCACCAACCCATGATATATGCATATCTATAATTCTGAATCTATCTGTTATATTGTGGTTTTGCACGATGAAAGCAAGATGAAAAATACAAGTTCTGACAATTAAGTGTGTCAACTTGCCACTATGCACTTACATTGGCAGCACTATACAAACAGCTCGGTAAGGTTTCATAACCTTGGTATATCAGTGTCTCACAGCTGTGTTCGTGTCAACAATTGGTGGTGTCTTGCTGAATGGCGTTCATTATTGTTGCATGGTTTTGTGTCGTCGCGAGACCGTCTGAGCTTGAATTACAGCAATGAACAAACATTAAACTTCTTATTAAACTTGGCAAGAGTGGAAGTGAAATCAGGGACATGTTAGTCCAAGTTTATGGGGATAATGCCATGAAGAAAATGACAGTGTACAAATGGATTAAACATTTTTCTGAGGGAAGAGAATGCGTCACTGATGAAGAGAGGTCAGGGCGGCCAGTAACGAGCAGAACTGATGAAAAACATTGCAAAAATTCATCGAATTGTGCGTCAGAATCATTGGCTGTCTGTGAGAAGCATAGCAGACCAAGTAAACATCAAGAAAAACAGGAAAAGCTAAACTGAAAATCTTGGCATGAGAAAGGTGTGTGCAGAAATGGTCCTGAGGAGCTCACCAATGAACAAAAGCAAAGGAGAGTCAAAGTTTGCTAAGACCTTTTGGAGAGCCAAGATGATGTTTTGGACCATGTTATCACTGGTGATGAAACATGGATGTACCAATAAGACCCTGAAATAAAGTGTCAAAGTGCACAACGGAAGTCAGCCAATTCTCCACGACCAAAAAAGTTCCATCAGTCCAAATCAAGAGTCAAAACGATGTTACTAACATTTTTTTATATCAAAGGGATTCTTCATTATGAATTTGTACAAACTGGACAAACAGTTAACCAACTTTACTATTCAGAAGTGCTGAAAAGGCTGTGTGAAAAAGTTACACGAAAATGACCTGAACTTTTCACCAACAATTCATGGTTCTTGCGTTACAACAACAAAGCACCAGCTCACACGGCACTATCTGTGAGGAAGTTTTTAGCCAGGTAACAAATAACTGTAGTGGAACACCCTCCCTACTCACCTGATCTGGCCCCCAATGACTTCTTTCTTTACCTGAAGATAAAGGAAACATTGAAAGGAAGACCTTTTGATGACATTCAGGACATCAAAGGTAATACGACGACATCTCTGATGGCCATTCCAGAAAAAGAGTTCTAAAATTGCTTTGAAGGGTGGACTAGGTGCTGGCGTCAGTGCATAGCTTCCCAAGGGGAGTACTTCGAAGGTGACCATAGTGATATTCAGCAATGAGGTATGTAGCACTTCTTCTAGGATGAGTTCACGAAGTTAATCATCAGACCTCATATAAAAGAATACTTTATTTTTGCAACTTTTCTATTAGCTCAAAGTTAAAGGTTTTTTCTTAAGTATGTAAAGAATCTAGAATGTAATAGGTATGCAATAGCTGCAGATTCCTTTTCCATGCCTCCATTTCCTGAACTTGACTGTTCTATCTACCTCAAGATTTTACAAATGGAATAATATTTGCCTTGTAGGGTTGTTGCCAAACACACTGGATGTGTTTCAGGATGTGAACCTTAAATGTGCCCTATAGCAGCAAATTAGTGGTGGGAACCACTCTGGCCAAGCGCTTGGAGCAGTTAGCTGACTCTATCCAAACTTTGAAGCAGCCTTTGATGATATGGTGGGGAATATAGTTTGGGTTCCCCTAGAAGCAGCCCTGAGGCAGGATTCAAGTGCTAAGAATTTATTTGAGGGGCACTAGGAACAGTATAAGGGAATGGGAAGTGACTGAAGGGAAGGAAGGCAGACAAAATGTGTGCCTCAATAAGCTATCTACCCCAGGGAGGGATTGCAGCATAATCCCATGAGGAAACTCTGCAAAATGTTATAAAACACATGCTTCAAAATCACACACACACACACACACACACACACACACACACACACACACAAAAGTAGCTGGAGGGGTTATATACAAACCCCCACTACCCATTGGTAGAGGACTGCTGCCTGGTCTTGTTGCTCCCCCAGCACATGCACGGTGGCCTTCTGTGACTCTGGGGAAAGCCACAGGACCAGAGCTGCAGATCCTGCACCAGTGGCCCTGCCACACCCAAGCTCTGTCTGCTGGACTCCATGTCCTGAGCTTCTCCAGCTCTCCTGAGCTTCCTTGAGAAGACTACGTAATGGGAAGAGAATCACAGCACCTGCTGAGCTTTTGGCTTGGGAGGAGAAAATCTGTCAAAGAGGAGCCACTTTCATCTAACCAAATATTCATTAATGTGTGACAAGGTGGCCAGTGCTACAAATTTCCTCAAAGTGATATTAAAATGTATTTATAGAGAGAGCTAGGTGGCATTTCTCTCTATATGAATATGTAAATTTCTGAGTTTGTAAGTATCTGTGCTTGAGGATGAGAAAGAGACAGTGGGTGCAGAATCACGAATTCATAAAATGTTTTATGAATTCTCCAACCTTTTGGTGTGTTATGTTATTAAGTCTGCTTTACAGTAGACTTGCAAAGTATGCTGTAAATTCAAAAGTTTAATGTATCATTTGCAGAAGTTTTCCACTGAGTTTGCTCTAAGAAAGGGCAGTGAGGAGAAAGGGATGTCATCTCAACCTTTCCCCTGGAGAGAGCAGCATGGCTGGTTTCCCCAGACAGAACCAGCATTCCACCACAGCTTCCTGCCTGGACAAGGTCATCAGGTAGAGATGCAGGTTGTGCCCAGTTCAAGTGCCTCCAGCCTAGGCTCTCACCCATGCTCCCCTCACCAAGCCAAGCACCCAACACAGGACTGCATCTGCCCAGGAGAAGGGCATCTTTTCTTAATTTGCACAAAAGTACCACATGGGTCAGCAGCATGCATACATGCAACATGCATTATGGTGCAAGCACCAAAAACAATAAGTTATCATCATTTTAAGCATTGTAAGACCAGAACACAGAGAGGAGAAAGGCTTGTCCAGGGTGTATTCATCTGCAGTAGGGTTGATTGACTTACAAATGGCCCCCTTCTCTCTGTGTCATCACATGGTCATCCCTCTATACTTATCTGTATCTTAATCTCCTCTTCTTAAAGGGACACCAGTCATATTGCATTAGGGCCCACACTAATGACTTCATTTAACTTAATTATCTCTGTAAAGACCCTATCTCCAAATACAGTCATTCTTGTTTACTGGGGGTTAAGAATTCAACACATGAATTTTGGGGGGAAACAATTCAACTCATATCACACAGCAACATAGAAAGTCACTGATGATTCCAGAAATAGAACTTGATATTTTCTGACTTCCCATCTATGAAATTCTGGGGCTTATTCCAGAGTCATCATGTCCTTATCAACCCTTATTTTTGACAAAAGTGTAAGTGGAATTGCAGACAAAAAGAAGAAAAAAGCAGTTCAATCTCATTGCTCTTCTTGCATAACGAATCATGTTGCCACCCCCAAGTGGAGCCAGGATCTCCTGTGGCACCCACATAATACCCACCTCCACTGGTTTCTTTAGAAGAAGGGAGTGTCATACCAGAGCCAAGAGCTCACAGATGCCAGTGAGACCTCCCCCTCATTGAGCAGCCACCTGACCTACACAGGAAACCCAGCTTCCACAAACCCAGCTTCCAGAGATATTTGGGTCATTTCTGCATGATGAAGAGCTCACTGCAGTGAAGCCCCTTCCACATCAAACTTCTACAGAGAAGAGGCTGTGCTCACCTCCACTCAGGGCTCCAAATGGTCTATGTAAATGGAACCTCCCAAAGTAGTGCAGTGCACAACCCGCACAACTGTATGAAGCAGCCCTGCCACAGCATCCACACCCCATTTTCATACGTTCTCTGTATCTGCTCCCTCCTTTCCTCTTCCTCTCACCCCTTTGCCATCCCAGTCCTTTGCTATATTAAAACTGCTTCTCTCTTACAGCCAATCAACCAATGGGCAGCATGATAGCCAAGCTCCCAGATTGTCCCTGATGATCACCACCTCCTGGTATTCACACCCTTGTATAGTCACCTACCACATTGCACCAGGGAGATAGAACATTGTAGAAATGATGGTATGTAACTCCCAAGACTGTGAAGACACTGTGGCTTCTGCCTTGGTCAGTTCCTCCCTTTCTTGGATCACTCACGCTGGAGGAAGCCATGTTCTGAAAAACCCTACAGTAAAAACCATCTAGCAAGGAAATGAAACTGTCTAACAATAAACACATGAGTGAGCTTGGAAACAGATCCTCCAGACCCAGGCAATTTCCAGATGACTGCCGCCCTTGGTGACTCACAGCTGAGCTGCTCCTGGATTTCTGGATTTATTATCGCAGAAACTATGCGATAATAAATGTTTGTTGTTTTAAGTCAATAAGTTTGGGGTCACTTGTTACACAGCAGCAGTTAACGAACGCAGGAAAACTACATGTTGGCTCAGATCAGGTCAGCCCCTCACAGAACCACCTCCACTGAGCTGTGTTGGGATGTTCTGCCCCAACTTCTCTCAGAGGGGGCTATGAGAAACAGCCATGTAAAATGTGACACCAGTTTTGCTGTACACCTGCTATTAAGCATATTGTTTATTGCTTCATTAACTTTATGGTTCTCTTTGTAAAGGGCCACGTGAGAAACACTGTAGGAGCTTAGTACAGAGTTTGCCCTTATTCAAGGATTCATTATCTGAACTCCTACAGTTATGGATCTACAAAGGAAGCCAAAGTCTCCACTTCTAATATTAGTCCTTTCTCCTTCCTATTCCTCTCACATTCACACTAGGGTCTAGTCCTTCCTATCCAATCAACATTTTTGTTGCTCAAACTTCTCAGTGGTTGACAGGTGATCAATACACGGGAACACAATGCAAGCTGATTACAAAGTATAATTGTAAATATTGCAGAGAAAGAGGGCAGGATTTCATAAAGTCTATGAGAGTCAAGTTGAAGAACCGCTGGCATCATGTGCAATGGCTTTGACAAATACGTATTGGGAAGCATTAAAGCAGTTAACAGCTGAAGAGGAGAAAACAGAAAGGATGGTGACACCAGGAAGACTTTGAAAGAGATTGGTTTAAATATCAGAGGAATAAGAGATGCTCTCCAGAAAATTGATAGAGTGCTCAAAGAGTTTTTGCAAAAAATAACTCTTTTTATGATCATGATGCAAAAGTCAAACATGAATGTGAGAATGTTATTTCATTTTATCATATACTTTTTTGGGGAAAATTCCACCAATAAAGGCAGTCTTTGGTTCATTCTGTGCAACCAAAGAACAGGTGGATAGTTGCATGTGCAAATTCAAGGTTTTTTTAGGGGAAAATAAAATAAACTTATTTGAATAATTTCTGTTTTCATTTTTCAAGATCCTGCCTAACAAAGCTCTTTTATAAATGTTCACTGTGAAATTTTTGCCCCATCTGAAAGGGCAGTTTAAAGTAGTCTTTTTCTACCTCCAAGAATACCAAGGTATCAAAGGCCAATGCTAGCGGAGGAAAAGAAATACTTGTCCCAAGGAACTGACCTATGGCCTCTTTCTGATTATCTGAGCTTTGTAACTTCCATATTTGACTCTTTTGCCTGGACTTCCAGAAAGCTAAGTACAATTCTGCTCCCAGTTCCAGTGTGTGGGTTTTCCCCACACCACCAAGCAATTCTCAGACACCAGATGGGTGTCCTACAATTCAATTCTGACACTTTCTATGAGGTGATAGTATCAGATCACACAGGTTAGGGGCTCAGTCACACCAACAACTCCATCCTTGGTTCCAATTAATTTGCTAGAGCAGCTCAGAGGAACATTTTACTTACTAGGCTACTGGTTTATTATAAAAAGGCTATAACTCAGGAACAGCCAGAGGGAAGAGATGCACAGAACATACATGATACATGGGAAGGGGTGAGGAGCTTCCATGCCCTCGCTGGGTACACATCTTTCCCAGCATCAACACGTGTTCACCAACCTGGAAGCTCTCCAAACTCCATCCTTTGGGTATTTATGGCGGCTTCATTACATAAGCAGGATTGATTAAATCACTGGCCATTGGCAATTAATTCAACCTCCAGCCCCTTTCCCATCCGGAGATCAGGGGGGTGAGACTAAAAATTCCAACCTTCTGGTCACATGGTTGGTTCTTTTGACAACTAGCTCCCATTCTTAGGTGTGGGTCCAAAAGCCATCTCATTAACATATCAAAAGGGAGCTTTGTGGCTTTTAGGAAATTCCAAGGGTTTTGGGAGCTCTGGCCCAGACAGGGACAAAGACCAAATAGGTACATATTTCTTATTATAAATCACAATATCACACTAAGTCACGCTTTGCTGTTAGTATGTTTTAATTCCTCTTTTATCCTTGGTCTCAATTTTTTCTTAGTGTCCATCTTTTACTAAACTAATTGAATATACATGTTGTAGGCAAAATGTCTCAAATCTTCTGTTGAAAGTTAGCACATTAATAATTGACAAATCCTGAAGCTGCTCCCTGGAAGATCACTATGGACGTTCACCATTCCCCTCAGCCTCTTTGTTGCCTTTCCCAGGTTTGTTCCAAGCCCCAGCCCCAGCCTCCGCCCTTGCTTTTTCTAGCGCATGGATCTCTGGGTAGTTTTCCTCCCAGACTTCTGTCCTCCCCTTCTGGGCTTCCTTTACCCAATGTAGAAATTTCCCTGCCTGAAACATTTGCTCTCTTTCCAGATGTGACCAGATGGTGTCTAAAAAGCTAGAATGGTCCCACAGCCATATTGTCAAGTCAACAAAACATATTTTAAGGCCATGCTAGAGTTACTTACCCTGATGTTTATTCTCCTCATCCTATCAAGACACACATTCATTTTATTTTTTAGCCTATTATGAAATATTTAAGGTAGGCAAAAAGGTATAAAGAATAATGCGGTGAGTGCCTGTGTACCTTATCCCGCTTAAGCAATAAAACATGACGACAGAGGTAATACCTTCTATCTCCAGCTCATTTTCAATTATTAAAAGAGGCAGCCAGAGGGTTGTACGGATTCGAGGGCAGCCTGGGGATTGGAGCAATCATGAACAATAATGAACAGAGGGACCATAATTTCTGGCTCACAAGTACTCCCACAGATACTTAATTTTTTCTATAATATGATGAGGTGTCTATTGTTCTTTCCAGGTGGGGATGAGGAGAACGGTTCAGGGATACGATAGAGTACAGTGGGAAGACACGGATCATGGGGCCTGACTCCTGGGTTTGAACCCTGGTTCCAATGCAGGTCCGGTTACTTAAATGTTCTATGACCCTAGATTTCTCATCTTTAAAATTAGGGTAATAATATTACTTATTTTATGAGGTTTGCCTAAAGATTAAATGTATGTTTAGAAGAGAGCCCGGCACATTTAAATGGGACATAAGTGTTTTCTGTTGCTGTCACTACTATTACTACTATGGTTACTGTTATTACCTGAGTTACCCAGTAAGGACAACTATAGTCTTCTACATAATTTTCTGTCCCCAAAGGTCTCTAATACCTACAGCTAGAGGCAATCAGCTCCCACCACAGATGTAGCCAAACACCAGGCTCAGGACCCAATCATCTGGTACTTTGGAGAATTTAAGAAACCCATAGCCTGCTGTTCACGATTCATCCTTGCCAGCCTGGGTGCATGGCCCCAATCTGACCTGTGCCCCATGAACACTGGATCTGTCTCATGCCTCAGCATCCATTTTCCCAAGGTTGTGAGGGGTGAGGCGAGTGTCCGGCAGCCAGATCTTCCTAGAGCTGACCACATGAGAAGACTATTCCATCCTCCTCCTGGCCTGGCTGATGGGATGCCCTTGGACTTCTGATCATTCCACCACCAAGTGAATACCCTTGCCCAGTAAACATGTCTAACCTCCAAATCCAATACCTCCTTGGCCTACTTCAGCCCACCGCTGACTAGGTCCTCTTCTGACAGGAGTCACCCAGTTTGAAAATGGCACTTCGTCATTCCTACCAAATTTCACTTTCACTTTCAACTACATAATTAGATTTTTTTAAATCTATGGCCTCTTGCTAGTCAACCTCCTGTCTTGACATTTGCCCGGAGCTTATAAGCAATCCAAAACACTGGGCTAGGTTAGGCCTTCACACAAATGCAATTGCATTTTACTGCTCCCCTAATTTTGAGTTGCTGAGTAATGAGACTGATTCCTCAGAGAGGTGAAAGGCAAAAATGTGGCCACTCAATTGCCAATTTTATTTCTTTATAATTTGGTGCTACTGAGGACTACATCTTGTTTTTCCTTATTTCTGGTCATGGCAACCTCAACAGTTGAGAATTTCTGGGTGGTGAGAATCTTCTGGGCTATACCTAAGTCCTATTTATTCTTTTAAAAATGACATGGAAGTGCAGGACTTCCTGAAAGGTATAGCAGGAGCTTGGCAGACTCTCATTCCAGCAAAACAACTATTTAACTGATGAACATTATTTTTAAAACATTATTTCAAGTCTTTAGACATTATGCTAGGGATATCCAGCAAAGGGAAAAACACTCATTTAAAAAAAATCTCAGTAAGAACAGTGAGACTCTATGGCATTTGACTCATAACTCACTTTTTAAAAAATTATTATTTTATTATTTTTCAATTACAGTTGACATTCAATATTATACTAGTTCCAGGTGTACAACATAGGGGGTAGACATCCACACAACTTATGAAGGGATCCCCCATAAATCTAGTAACCTCCTGACACCATACACAGTTATTACAATATTATTGAACATATTCCCTACACTTTACATCCCCATGACTATTTTGTAACTGCCAATTTATACTTCTTAAGCCCTTCCCCGGTTTCATCCTGTCCCCCAACCACTCTTCCAGCTGGCAGCCATCAGTTTGTTCTCTGTATCTATGAGTTTGTTTCCATTTTGTTTGTTCACTTATTTTGTTTTTTTAGATTCCACATATAAGTGAAATTATAGGATATTTATCTATCTCTATCTGACTTATTTCACTTAACATGATACCCTCTAGGTCCATCCACTTTGTCGCAAATGGTAAAATGTCATTCTCTTTTATGGCCGAATACTATTCCATTGTGCAAATGTATCATATTTTCTTTATCCAATTGTCTATTGATGGATACTTAGGTTTTGTTTTCTTATCCATTCAGCCACCCTTTGTCTTTTGATTGGAGCATTTAACCCATTTACATTTAAAGTAATTATTGATAGGTATCTAGTTATTGCCATTTTATTATTCATATTTCTTTTTCTTCTTCTTCTTCTTCTTCTTCTTCTTCTTCTTCTTCTTCTTCTTCTCCTTCTCCTTCTCCTTCTCCTTCTCCTTCTTCTTCTCCTCCTCCTCCTCCTCCTCCTCCTCCTCCTACTCCTCCTCCTCCTCCTTCTTTTCCTCCAAAAAGTCCCTCTAAGATTTCTTGGCAAGAATCTCCACTCTTGCCACTTATATTCAATATTGGACTGGGAGATCTAAGCTTTCTGTCTAATAATTAGGTAAGAAAGAAAAATAAAAGTCATCCATATTGAAAAGGAAGAAGTCAAACTCTCTATTTTGCATAACATGGTTTTATATCTAGAAAACCCTAAGGAATTGACTATAAAAACTATTAGAATTAATAAATAAGCTAAACAAGGATGCAGATACATGATCAATTTATAAGAGTAAGTTATATTTAGATACACTGGCAAGAAAAACTATGAAAAATGAATTTAAGAAAACAATTCCATTTACAATAGCATGAAAACAATAAAATACTTAGGAGTAAATTTAACAAAAGAAGTACAAGACGTGTACACTGAGACTACAGAATATTGTTGAAAAATTTTTTAAAGATCTAAGTAAATGGAAAGACGTTTCACGTTAATGAATTGGAAGGCTTAAGATTGTTAAGATGGCAACACTTGCCAAACTCATCCATAGATTTAACACAATCCTTCTCAAAATCCCAACTTCCTTTTTTTGCAGAAATGGAAAAGCTGTACTTCAAATTCATATAGAAAGTCAAAGGATCTCCAGAATAGCCAAAAACAATGTTTTTGAAAAATAATGGATTTGGAAGATTCAAAACTTGCTACAAAATTACACTGTAATCAAGATAGTGTGGTACTGGAATAAAGATACACATATAGATCAATGAAATTGAATTGAGAGTCTACAAATAAGCTCTTACATTTATGGTCAATTGATTTTCAACAAGATTGCCAAAACAATTCAGTGGAGAAAGGACAACCTTTCAACAAATAGAGCTGGAACAATAGCATATCTACATGCAAATGAATGAATTTGGATCCCTACCTCAATTACACACAAAAATTAATTCAAAATGGATTATAGACTTAAATATAAGTGCTAAATTATAAAACTATTAGACAAAAACATAGGAGTAAATCTGTGACTTTGGAGTAAGTAATGGTTTCTAAATACTGCACTAAAAGCACAAGCAACAAAAGAAAAATAAAAAGGTAAACTGAATTATCAATATTAAAACTTTCAGTGCTGCAAATGATACCATCAAGAAAATGGGAACAGGGCCAGCGAAGTGGTGCACTGGTTAAGAGTTGGTTTGGGACGCCAGCTCTGAGCAGCAGGGCCCCAGTTCAGATCCCACATGAGGGCCAGTGATGCTGCGCCCTCTACAGCTAAGATGGTGAACAACAGCTCGACCTGGAGCTGGGCTGCTGAGAGCCGCCGGTGATGGTGTAGGCTGCAGTGGGTCTGGCCGGCAGCTGGGGTGAGCTTTCGTGAGCTGCTGTGAGCTGCCGTGAGTGGCCGTCCAATGGCCCAAGCGACTGCCTCACACGGGAGGAGTGCAATGATAATACCAACATGGGCCAGTGAAGTGACGTCCTCCACAACTAGACTGAAGAATAAAAGGACAGCAATTTATCTGTTCCCCTTCCCCAATTCCCCAATGCTGTCCCCTCCCCCAATTCCCTAATAAAATCTTTAAAAAAATAAATAAATAAAAAGGACAATGGGAAGATAAAATAAAATCTTTGCAAATCCTATATCTAATAAGGGACTTATATCCAGACTATATTTTTGAAACCTCTTACAATGCAACAATAAAAATACAAATAACACATTTTTTAAATGTGCAAAGGATCTGAGTAGACATTTCTCCAAGGAAGATATCCAAATGGCCAATAAGTGCATAAAAAGACATTCAGCATCATTAGTCATTAGGAAAAGGCAAATCAAAACCATAGTGAGATACTACTCCATGCCTGCTAGGATGGATATAACTAAAAAGACAGGCGATAACGAACAGTAGCAAGGATGTGGAAAAATTGGAACCCTCATACATTGCTGGTGGGATTTTAAAATAGTGCAGCCACTTTGAAAAACAGTTTGGCAGCTTCTCAAACATTAAATAGAAAGTTACCAGGTGACTCAGCAACTCCACTTCTAGACATATACCCAAGGGAAATGAAAACATGCATCCACACAGACACTTGTATACAAACGTTTATGTCAGCATTACTTATAATAGCCGAAAAGTGGGAACATCCAAATGTTCATCAATTGAACAGATAAATAAAATCTGGTATATCTATACAGTGAAACATTATTCCACAGTAAGAACAATGTACTGATACATGCTGCCACATGTATGAACCTTAAAAACATTATTCTAAGTGAAAGAAGCCAGTCACAGAGACCACATATTGTGTTTATATGAAATAGCCATTTATAGAAAATATCCAGAAATGTTCAGAATAGAAAACTCTATATATAGAAAAAGTATATTAGTGGCAGCCTAGGGCTAATGTGGAGGGTGGGAGGAAATGGGGAGTGACTACTAATGGGAATAAAGTTTATCTCGGAGAGACAAAAAATTTCTAAAATTAGATTTTGATGATGGTTACACAAACCTGTGAATATACTAAAAACCATCGAATTCTACGCTGTAAAAGGGTTGAGTGTGTGGTATGTGAATTATGACTCCTAATGTCAACTATGGACTTAATTTAAAATAATGTGTAAATATTGGGTCATCAGTTGTAACAAAGGTACCACACTAACGCAATGTGTTAATAATAGGGCAAATGGGGGATGGCGAGGGGGTGTATGGGAATTCTTTGTACTTTCTTCTCAATTTTTCTATAAACCTAAAACTGTTCTAAAAAATCAAGTCTATGAATCAAAAAAATTACCTCAATTACATCCCATGTGCAGTCCTGTTGCGTACCACCCATTCAAGCACACAAAGGTTCTTGATTCCTCAGAGTTGGCATTTGTGTTTGTCACTTTCCACAAGGAAATAAGTGAATACATTATTTTTAAAAGTAAATTGTCATCTAATATTTGGTGCATCTGAAAGAATACACATAACCTACGTGTGGGTTATATAGCATGATAATTAAGGGAACACTCACTTAAAAACTAGAATGTCATCAGTATTGTTGGATCCGCCTATCTCCTTTCTCCCCTCAGTAACCCTTTCGCTGAGCTGTGTTCACCATTCCTTCACTTTTTGTGAGACAGCGTGGTGTCAGGATGGCAATTCTGTCGCCTCACTGCCATGGTAGCAGGCAAATTCTAAAATGGCCCCAATGCTTCTGACCAGCGGAATTTACACCTCTGTGTAATCTCCTTCCCTTGAGCTAAGACTGGACCCAATGACTCACTTCTCTTCTGAAGAGAATATAGCAACCTTGATGGAACGGCACTTCCAGGACTGAGCTGCAGAAAGATTCCAGCAGCCATCTTGTTGCTCACTCTTTCTTGCTTTTTCTCCTGTTTGCTCTAATGGAAGCCAAGTGTCATGTTTTGAGCTGCCCTATGGAAAGGCCCATGTGGCAAAAAGTAAAACTGAGATAGACCCTCAGTCCAACAAGCCCAAGGACCTGAATCCTCCCCACAGCCACATGAATGAGTTTGAAGATAGGTCCTCCTCCAACCAAACCTTGAGATGACTTGAAGTCCCTGCAGACACCTGAATTGCAGCCCTGTGAGAAACCCTGAGCCAGAAAACCCAGCCAAGCCACACCTAGATTTCTGACCCACAGAAATTATGAGGTGAGTTTTGTTATTTTAAACTGCCAAATTTGGGAGTCATTTGTTATGCAGTAATAGATCATTAATATGGGCACTGCATTAGCTATGTGGTGGACAAGTAACTTATCATTTCTGTGCCTCAGTCTCATAGCTATGAAATAGGGATAATAACATCTTCCTGTGGTATCCAGAAAGGAGAAAGTAGGTTTAAAATAGTAAGTGCGCAGTAAATGTTCAGTAAGTATCAGCTATCTGTTCTGGTTACATCACATCTGTATGGATTCTTCATTAAATATGCCTCCAAGATCCAATCTCTCCTCACTTAGGCAAGAGCACATACTGCTGATATTGGGATGTTGGAGAAGGCACTGTTGAGTTCACATTAGCTATGCCTGTTTGTAGGAACTCTTCTTGGTTTTTTTGGTTTTTGTTTTGTTTTGTTTTGTTTGTTTTGAGGTGGGAAAACTAGTTTTAGGGACTGATCCACACTGATGAGATGTGATTTATTGAAATTTGTCTCAACTGACTATGTTCAATGTTCAGGGGACTCCCATGTCAAGAACTTGGTGAGTCACCTGTGAAGACATTTCTGTTGCAAAACAAGATCCTATCCCTGCTCAACTCTCAGTCTTCCTGGCTGACAAATACAGATCTTTGTAACTTCTCCTTAGGTTATGTCTACCATCTCTCTGGGGCCTCTCTAGACCATCTCAGACCAGAGATGACAAAAGAAACACATGGGGATCTGAGGGTGGGCACATGGAATTTAAACAAGATACTGAGATGTGTATTTACAGGGTTTAGTGGTTTGCTTATTCTTCAGTCATTGACTTATGCCAACTGCATGCCAGGCACTGTGTTAGTTCATAGAGTTCAATGCCAAACACATTCAGGGGCTTTGGTTAAGACTTGAGGGTTCATACAGAGCCCTCAGTGAAATGCAGGGGCCTGGAGTCCTGTCTGCTTGGGTTAACCTTTCTTCCTTTCTAGGACTGGGTTCTGTTACTCCGTTTTCCTTCATTTCCTCCTCTATTAAGCAAGGATTCCTGGAAACCCACCGTCCCTTAGAACAGTAGTGCCAGACAAGCCTGATGGTGTGAATCACACGGGTGCTTACTAAGTAGATTCCCAGGCCTCACTCCAGACCTCTTAAATCCAAATATCCTGGGGAAGAGTCTGGACTCTATTTTTAATAGTCACCTCCAGGTAATTATTATCAGCAGCCACATTTGGGAAACACTGTCTTAGAACATCTTGCTTTCATCTTGCCCCTGGTTTGGAGCTGGTGAACAACTGCCCATGGCAGACATCACTAATTGATCACAGGGACTCTTTTATACTGAACCTGGTTAAGGCCTCAAAACCCTTACCAAGTACTTCAGACAACCACTATTCATCAGGTGGAATTACGCTGGAGACTGCTATTTGTCACCATACACAAAAATTTACTCAAAATGGATCAAAGTCCTGAATATAAGACCGGAAACAATAAAATACAGAGAATAAAACATAGGTACCAAACTTATGAACCTTGGTCTTAGAGAGGATTTTATGAATTTGACCTCAAAGGCAAGGGAAATAAAACCAAAAATAAATAAATTAGACTCTATCAAACTGAAAAGTTTCTGCACAGGAAAAGAAACCACCAACAAAACAAAAGGGCAACCAACCAAAGGGGAGAAGATATTTGCAAACAACACTTCCAGTAAAAGGTTAATATCCAAACTATATAAAGAACTCATACAACTCAACAACAACAACAACAAAAAATGAACAAATTTAAAAAATGGGTTTTCTTATTTTTAAAGACATTTTTTTTCTTTGCATCAGAGAAACACATATTCAATGCTGCAACATAAGTCACTGGGTAAAAATGATTTGACCCAGTGACCTTGAGTAATTTAAATTGCTTGAGGAGAAAACATCATTGCCGTAAACAGGAGCACGTGCTATAACTGAGCAGCTGCGATGGATTCCAGTCTCCACCTGGCCCATACTGGCACCCCTATCCTCGCAGCTAGCACCCCTATCCTCACAGCTGGCACTCCAGCTCACACAGCTGGCTCAGTCCCACACAGTTAGCTGGCATCCCAGTCCACATAGCTAGAACCTAATTTACACAGCTGGCTAGTAATCCACTCCCCACAGCTGGAACCCAGTCCCCACACCTGGCTGGCACACTAATGCATATACTTGGGACTCAGGTCCATACAACTGGCTGAAACTTCAATCCTCACAGCTGGCTGGTAATACAGTCCACACAGCTGGTGCCCCAGTCCACACAGCTGGCTGGAACCCAGGTCCTCACAGTTGGCTACACCCTACATAACTGGTGTCCCCAAGGGCTGCTGTATCAGCTGGGGAGCTTCTCCTCACTGTGCCTTGCTCTTTACCCTGGAGCCTGTGCTGGCCTCTGAACACATGTCAGATGACTATTCTGTTCTCACTAAACAAAACAAGCTTTGGTTACCCTGAAAGGGAGGTAGCTAAGATACCTAGTAGAGCTTCTCAACCAGAAGAGCTTAAGATACAACCACAAGGAATCTCTTTCTTTGAAGATGCCCAGAAAGGAAAACACAGGTTTCTCAGATGGTGTGAGTGCAGTTCTAATCAGGGGCTGCTTAGGGCTCCTTTCACCTGCCCTGGCACAGAGTGAGGTCAGTTTTATTCCAGGCACAGCAAAGTCAAAAGCATGACTCAGGCTTACGTCAAGAGCAAGGGCCCTGTGAAGTTGCATTCTGAGCCTTGTGAAGGTACAGTGATAGTGGTGGCCAAAAACCCCACATTGTCCAAAAACCCACTAGGCAAGCTTAGCATGGATAAACAATGGAGTCAGACTGCAGGTAAAGAGGAGAATCATGGGAGTCCAGGATGCTGGACCAGAGAATGCACAGTGGGCCCAGTGCACAGTGTTCTTCTGGAATGGAACACACTTTGAAGGGCACATGTGCACCCATAACCAACTCTTTATGATCTTTAAGCTCATCTCTTATGCTCTTTAAAGAGACACCTAAATGCAGCACCTGTTGGAAACACCTGGGAGGAGAGACCCAGCAAGTGTATCTCTAAGCCCAGGTCAGGAATGTTCCTGAGAGAATCTCCAGGGAGGGCAGCTCACTTAAGCTCATGGTTCTTGGCCATTTATGGCACAGTGACTCATTCTCTGTGTTACCTTGGGCATGCATCTTCCCCTCTATCAACCTTGGTTTGCTCATCTTAAAAATGGGGATGAAGATGCTTATCTCTGAGAAGTTCCTTTACCTCAATCTGAGCTGGTCTAACTTGATTCTCTCTCTAGGACATTTGAAAGTGAGGTGGAGAGAACACATAAGTTAACCGTGGGTATTCTCCATTTGAATCTTCAGATCCACCCTCCATCTTTCTCTGCCCTTTGGTATCCTGAGAAACTGACCACTATCTGTGGGTTGCATCAACTGTCCTCCTTGACCTCTTGGACTCCTGTCCAATTTGGCCAACATGAGGGACTAGCAGGAAATTGAAGAGAGGGAGGAGAGGGAGGTAGAGCAACGTATTCCCACTGCTCCTTCCCTTCCAGGTTATGGTTTGGCAGTGGCTGAATTCCTCCACCTAAGGCCACAAATGTTGTCAGGCAGCCCTTCTCTCACCGCTACAGCCCTTGCCAGGTTCAGTAACACAATCCCCTCCCCTCACCCCTTCTGATCTACTGGAGGAAATGGTTTCCCACATTGCCATCCCCAAGGTATTTCAGCAGGGTGTCACTGAACCCTGCACTAGTAAATTACTCTTTCCTTAACCTCTCTTGACCTCCCCTTTTGAGCAGACCACCTGTGTCCTCCTGGACCCCTGACAATATATAGAAAGCCAAGCTAGAAAGCTTCAAAGATTTTATAACTTGGGGGCAGTTGTGATGGTTCTTGGAGAAGCAGGACCATGTGACTGTAGAGAGCTTCAAAGGGGCAGAGTAGCTGCTTGATGACTTCCCAGAACCCACAAGGCCTCCAGTGCATCCCACGCTAGAGTCCATGAGTTCACTTAGAACAAACCCCTTCTGGCTGAGAGGGCTTGAGTGGGCTTCTGAGTCTGTGCTCACTGGCCCCTGATGAAACACAGGCCTATATTTATGCCCCTCCAGGAGGGTAGCTGCCTGGAATTCCTTTGGTGAAAGGGTCTGTCTCTTCTTAGATACCAAATAGGAGCAAGTAGGTTCTGTGTCTGGTCTTGAGCACACTGTTTCCTCAGTACCCAGCCTAGCACCTTGGTAGAGTAGGCACTCGATACGTCATACTGACTGAATCAAGAAAAATCATCTCCAAACAAATGTATTTGTTGGTTGCACAGGGCACACGATCATTAAAGAGAAGATGCTCAGTTAAGAAGGATGGCTGGGCACTTGGTTAATTGACTAAATATACACCAGAGTCCACTTTTCCTCTTCCACCCAAACTGCCTTTGATTTCTCAATGTTCTATGAAGCCAGCTGCCAATGGCTGACCAGGAATTCCTTCCCAGGCTTAAAGGGGCACTAGAGAAGGAAGTGCCTTTTCAGTTTTCAAGTGCAAAGAGTGGTAATAAGAGACTGGAGAAAGAAACTTTGGCTGGATGTTGAAGCTAACAATTCCTAGAATTATAGATTCTCAGAATTGGAAGGCATGTTCAGGGTTGGCAAGTCCAGTCTCCCACAAATGGTAACATTGCCCTCTGCAAAGGCTGGGGGGCCCCCTTGGCCAGCTCAGAGAGGTCCTGTCCCTCCTCAGAGTTCTCTGCCTCCTACCAAAGGGCTGGCATTCCAAGGAAGGCAGACTGGTGGGCGTCCAAGGCTCACCTGCAGGTGTGAACAATGGGTTGATGGTGTCCTCATTGCGGGCTCCACAGGACAGATGGCAGTACAGGCAACACACAGAAGTGGCAGGGACAGGGTATGGGTGGGCAATCATGGTCCTGCCCTGCCCATGCCCGCATGAACATGGGGTCTCGCAGGGCAAGGGCTTTGGCCAAGCAGTCCCAGTTGTGGGTCACCACACCACCTACAGCAGCGTCCTCCTCACAGAACCCAAGTGCTCACCAAATGTCACCACACCTCTGTCTCTTGCCTTGCAGTAGGCAGTTCAGCCTCCACCAGCCTCATGAACCTGGGCTAAAGCTGCTGCTGAGAACGTACCACCTCCACCAGCTTAGCCAGCCAAATCAGGTCTGCATTGCCAGGTTCATCTCACAGAAGGCTACCACTGCTCTCTCAGAAGTATATATCACATTACATTACATTACACTACACGTCGTGGCATCACACTCGCCCCATTTTACAGATAAAGAAACTGAGGCCTACTGGGGTTAAATCACTTATCAATAGCTAGGAAAAAGAGAAGCAAGGATGTGAATCACAGTTGGGCTCAGAAGCACATTAACTTTCAAGAGTAAGAGGTATATAAAGGAGGATGAAGGAGAAGCAGGTAGAGGAAGAGATAAAATCTTTCTGGAGAATAAGAGAGGTTTTAGAAAATCTGGGTTGAGCCTTTGAGATCAGGCAGAGGTTCTCCTGGTGTCAGGGAAAGGGCAGACCAGTCAGGGGCACAGGAGAGCATGAGCTCAGAGATGCCGATATCCTGCATTGTCAGGGAAACTGCAGTCACTCAATAAATGCTGGCCTCTACAGCAGTAGCATGCGCTCTGCACAGGACCCTGTGCCAGATGCTCTAAATTCACTCCAAAAATGTTGATCAAGTGCCTCCTAGGTGCCAGACTCTGTTCTAGGAGTTGGGAATACAGCCTTCAACAAGATAGACAGAATTCCTTGCCGAAGGGGAGCTGACATTCTAATAAGACAGAAAATTCTAAAACAGTTAGTTACTCTACAATGTGTAGGGTGATAAATGCTGTGCAGAAAAATAAAGCATTAGAAGGGAAGTAAGCAAGATGTTCTGGAAGAATAAGCTGGTCAGGGAAGGCTTTATAGGAAGAATATTTGAGCAAAGAGTTGAAGGGTTAAGAGAGTGAGCCATTCAGATAAGTAGGGGAAGAGCATTCTAGGCACCAGAAACAGCAAGTGCAAAGGTCCTGAGGCAGAGGCATTCTGGGTGTTTGAGGAGCATCAAGGAGCCAGTGGAGGGAGTGGAAAGAAGGTAACTGGAGTGAATGGACTCTAATGCCCCTATTAGGGGACCTTTGTGTGCCACAGTCTCCTCCTCTCTATAAGGCATGCACCTTCTCCAGGTACCCAGAGACCAGGATATTCCATGCCTGTGGTGTCCACTGCCCCTATCCCCTGGGGTCTGTGTCTTTTTCTGTCTCACTAAAAGACCTTGAGTAAAGCCAAGGGGTGGCTGGCTGGGAAGCTGGAACTGGGCAGCACAGGGAAGGGGTCAGGACAGACAGGGGCGTGAGGGGGTAGGGTATGGACTGCGGAGTGAGGGGCAGCAGACAATAACGACTCCCATGTTATCTGGACAGGACCCCTAGGCCAAGAGGAAGGAGTGGAGAAGAGGGTGGGGTGGAGGCTGGGTCAGCTTCCTTAGTCCCTGGGTGTCACCTTAGCTGAGGCAGGAGCCCTACTGGAGAAACCAGTGTGGGGGAGGGGTCTTGCCCTTGGAAAATGAGCACGCGTCCTCCCCCAGGCTAAGCCAGAAGGAGGAAGATCGAGTTCAAAGATAGGGTCACCAAAGGAGTCTCTTGGAGACTCCAACTGAGCCCCAAACTCTGTGATCGCAACCTGCTATTCTGCCTATGTCCACCCCGGGTCCCTCCCCCGCCTGACCACAGGGTCTGCAGCTTCTGCAAGCTGTCACCCGCACCGCCTTCCCCAATATGGGACCTTGTTAGCTGGGCCCAGGCCCACAGCCAGCCGAGAATGGAGAAAGCGTTGTCATTTCCAGGGAGTCCCCAAGGAATGGGGCATTTCTAAGAGGAGGAGGATGTCCCAACAGAAGGGGGGATCCTCAGCTTGAGTGATGCGCCCTCTGTTCCCCTCACTTGCCTTAGTTCTCCAGTGGAGAAACTAAGAGACCCATGACCTGCACAGAGAGGCCAAGACACACAGCTTCACGGCATAGACCAGAGCGGTGGAAAGCTGGAGAGTCAGAGACAAGGAGAGACATACCCGGGGAGGGAGAAAGAGGGGCAGGGGTAGGAAGGGACCCTGAGACAGACAGAGGGAGCAACGTAGAGACAGAGACAGACGGAAAACAGACAGACTGACAGAGAGGGAGAGACAGAGAAATAGAGGGAAGGACAGAGAAAAGTACTGAGAAAAGCAATGAGCCAAGGACAGAAGGCAGAGACACAGGGAAGACATGGGGACCCCTGCCATCAGGACACTCTCATCTGTTTATAGAGACCACAGAAGACATAGGATGGGGGTACCCCCACCCAAGGCTCCCAGTAGGGCCTCTGGAAAGAGACCTCTCACCCCAAACAGGCCCTCCTTTGCTGCCTCTCTGAATCCAGATAGACCACATTACCTGCCGAATCCCAAACCTTGCCCCTCCCCCACTCAGGCTCTGGGTTCACCCCGCCCGCCAAGGAGTGCCTGGGGGCAGGGCAGTGGGCAAGGTCCATCCGGTACAGGCACTATGGGGATGCCTTGCCAGTACAGATGCTTAAAACAATAATAAGGCCAACTGAAAGTTTGCCTCTTTTTATTGTCACCAAGTACCGACAAGTCTAAACATTGCAGTGATAAAGTACTCTTCCTCCCCCAAAAATTGTTTGTTGGTAAAATGCCAACAGTTGCTGCTTTCATGGTTGAATATATATATACATACACACACACACACACACACACACACACAAATGTATACACATTTTAAGAAAGGAAAAAACCTGTATTAAAATTGTAATACAATGAATGATGCTACCATTCGATTAACGCCTTCTTTTGAGCAAACATCATACTACATGTTGCTACCGTAATTCAATTCAACTTCAAAAAGTAATACATAGATAACAACATCTCTTAAAATGTGTCCATTTTTTTGGCACCCCCGGTATATATATATATATTGCTTATCTGTGAATGAACATCATATTATTCATGGAAGTTAATCTACTCTTTCGGTCATATAGTTGGCCCTCCACATGGGACCTCAGCTACACGTGTTCTTTTCCAGAGCGTTCCAATGTTCAGAATCAGCCAAGCTCACTTCAGGTGCCCTTTATGTCTCTAACTCCCATGATGCTACACATTCCTGTGTTTAAACAGAAGCTTCTCAATAAAAAGTGATAGCACAGTGACAGGAAAGACAGACAGTCTTTGAAAAACACAGAAACTGAACTTGAGTTACTTCCATTCTGTTTATGTGACCACATGGAATTTTTACTTGTGTATAAATTTTTAAAGCAGTGAAACAGAATGCAAACTGCAAGGTGTGCTATCTTTTGTTTGGAAAGTGCAAATATTAGCTGGCACATGAACTATTTTTCTGAATTTGGATAATAACTTTAACACTGAAATGAATTCTTTTTAAAATGTCGCCTGTTTTAAAACTAAAGAGTGAATCAAGACAACAGAAATTGTAACATTATCATTTGTTAATGCAACAAACCAAAAGTAGGTATAAGTTTCCTCTTTTTTCAAAACATATGTTAATGTAATTTAATTTAAATTTAAAGAGTATTAATCCATTACTTTAAAAAAAGTGTACTGTAATATTTTATTTATTTTTATTTTTTTACCTGGCATGCTGATCTATATAAAGTTCAATACAAGATAATTTGTACTGAGTTTCTTTCCTAGCCACTATTATTATTAGCTTCATTTCATAATTACCACTGAAAATAATTTTATTGACTAGAAGAGACTGTTAAAGATTGATCTACTCCAGACGTCAAAATGCACCATTGCCCCTGACCAAACTTCAATGGACTGGACTGACCCACATTCCACACACCTCACTCCCCAATCCTCCCCGGCTACCAAGGTTCCCCCTCCACTTCCGGGGAGAACTGAGACCCACTCGGGGCCAGGCTTCATCCTCTTAAGCCCCCTGGGTGCCAGGGTGGAGGAGTGGGCAGGAGGGGAGAAGCTCTCCTCACCAGGGTCACCACCTCATACAGGAACTCCTTCCTGGGGGCTCAGCCACTCCCCCCCCCCTCACTGCTGCCACCTCTGACCTCCCAGGCACACCTTCGCCTCCCTGGAGGATTGTGGTCCTGGCTCACCAGGCCAACTTCCCTGTCCATGTGGGCTCAACAATCCCTAAGCCTGTCCAGCAACTTGAGAATCCCAAATGCAGACGGTCTGCATTCCACGCAACGTATCTCAGATAACGGCACCCACATTCACCCAAGTACTCAACACTACGCCCACATTCACTCCCACACCTACCCCAGCAGCAAGTCCTGGCAGCTCTACCCTCAAAAGCACCCCACAGCCAGCCCATCTGTTCCACTCCCCCCACCCTCTCCACCTGGTCACCATCACCATGGTCACCGTCACCTCTCACCAGATCCCACGGTAGCCTCCCACTGGCCTCCCTTCTTCCGCTCCGGCCCCTTTCAATCTATTCTCCACATGGCTGCGACATGACCTTTGCAAAGGCTTATGAGATGAGGTCACTCCTCTGCTTAAAACCCAATTAAAAAAAAAATCAAAGTGCATTACAGAAAAATAACAAGGCATATGAAAAGTCATTCACAAAAGGACTACATATGATCAAAAAAACATGAAAAGATGTTACAACTTCACTAACAGTCAAATAAAACATCGATTAGGTTTGTCTTGTTTTCTTATAAAATTTGGGATGACTTTTTTAAGAAGCTGGTAAGGACATGGAAGAATGAAAACTCACAAAACTGTAGGAAAGACTATCAATTGATAAAACCTTTCTAAAAGGTAAATAGGTAAAATGTGTCAAAATTTATATGAAATAGCACCAGCCTGCCAGTTCCGCTATTTGAATTACAACCTAAAGAAAGCATCATACACATTTTCCAGTAAGGTCTTTTAAAGTGAAATTTATCACAATACTCCTGCTCTTTAAAACCTCCAGTGACTTTCCATTATTCACAGAATGAAGATGAAACTCTTGGATAAAGTCCATATCGTCCTGGAGCGCCCTGGCCTCCCAGTCTCACCTCTTCCTTTGCCATCTTCCCTCTTGCCCATTAAAGTCCAGCCACACGGGCCTCTCTTCTGTTCCTAGGTGCACTTGCTCCTTTTAATTTAATCATTTAATAAATATTTATTGAGGCAAACTATATCCTGGGCACTGGGGTGGATAAACAATGGTGGACAAAAGAAATAAAAATCATCGCCCTTAGGAAGCTTAGATTCTAGTGAGGGAGATGACAGATCATAAACAAATCACTATACAATACAAAAGCAGGGAGTGAATAAGTGCAATGAAGAAACATTAATTAGGGAGAGAGGATAACAACTGCCCAGGGTGCTATGCTAGCTAGAGTGCCAGGGAAGGCCTCTGTGAAGGAGTGATATTTGAGCCAAGGGCGAGCCATCAGATTCTCTGGAGACGGGGGCTTTCTATGCAGAAGGAAGAGCAAACGCAAACGCCTGAGGCAGTAAAGTGCTGAACACCTGTACCTGAGGAACAGCAAGAAACCCCAGGGCATTTGCAAGGGTCTGAGACTCTTTTCCCATCCCCATCTTTTGCCTGTTTAAATTCCCACATGGCCTTTAGCTGTCTGATCCAAGGTCATTTCCTCAAGCAGCCTTTTCTAACTCCCTAGCCTAGGCCAAATCCACTGTTTCATACACTCATGGTTCCCTATTCTCTTCCTTAATAACCTTAAGCACCATTTAGCTTGTGTGTGTAGGAAATTGTTTCATTAATGTCTGTCTACTAGATTGTCTGGCTCACACTTAACGTCATGCTACCTGTGCATTGGCCTCTTCCCCCAACCTTCTGCAGGGCAGAAGAGATACTGCCATTTCTTGCCCTCTGATTAACGACTTACTATCTCCTCCCTGCTAGTTAGAACATACTATTTTCCAACATGGTTCAATATCATTGATCTGGCTATAACTTTCTTCACCATAATCACATCTTCCTGGGACTATTGCCTCATTCTCTTGATTGGACTTGGATGTTTTCTCATCACTCAATTGGGTGTCTTCCCTTCTCAAGTTGCTGATTTTATTCCATCAAATGTTGAGTCTTCATAGTTTCACTCTCAGAGATAGTTCTGAATTTAGCATTCTCTTTATTCGCCCCACCCATGCCCCTATTAAAGGATATTACTTCCAGATCCCTGGGGTCCAGCTTCCATGTTTTATTTGTTTTACCTGACCCTTCTCTTGACCTGCCATTTTTAAATGGGTTGGAGGGTAGACACATGACGAAAGGCCATCGCCACCTTAGACCCAGAAGCAGCCACTGCTTCCAAGCCTTGTGCAGCCCAGTCAACTATTCCTCCTGTTCTTGGATTGCCTTGAGAGTTCTCGTTTCTCTACATTCATTCTTAAAAATCCATGAACCTGTACACCTGAAACTAACAATAAAATTAAAAAAAAAAAAGAAAAGAAAAGAAAAAAGAAGGGAAAGAAAGGAAAAAGAGAAAAATAAAAAACAAAAGAAAAAAAAATCCACAAACCAGGAGACTTGTTCTCTGAGTTTACCCGCACTTTCCTCTCAAGTGTGTACTATTGTTTTCAATAAATTACTTTTGCTTTCCTGCATCTGTCTTGCTCTTGAATTCTTTCTTGCACAGAGACAAGACCCGGGCCACCACTGCTCTGGTTGAGTCCTCTCTTGGATGTCCCCGTGAGCCTCTGGCAGCATCTCTGGCGACCACGAAGAGACATGTTTGCCAGCACCTGGACTGATTTTCCCAAGGAACCATCGACTGAGCCTGCTCAAGAGTGCTCCTGTGAACCCCTGCAGGACCTAAAGGTGTTTAAGAAGAAGAAAGAACACACCTTTACACTAACCTATGAGTAACCCTGGATTCTGGACGTGTTCATTCTCATTTTCTGTTTAATTTCCCTCCTAACTCTTATGTTTCTCTTCACCTGTGCCCCTTCCGGCACTACACTTGATAATTGCTTTTTCTGCAACCAGACTAAACTGCCAGCATGATTTTAATCTTCTTAGTTCTATTTCATTCCCAGCCTCTCCAGGGGGATTGGGAAACCAACACCCTCGTAAACTTTTCTAATGTAATAGCTAAGGGCAATGGCCTCTCTGACTGCTGGATGTGTCCTAGATAGCCCAAAACAATGCTCCCCCTCCTCAGTTTCAGCCTGTCTACCTTAATCTCAGCCTCATCCTTCATTCGGGATCCCCAAAGAATGTCCCAAGGAGCTCTCCCCTATTCATCAGACTAGACCCAACAGCTACAAGATTTTGCTGCATACATCTCACCCCACAATTCAATTGGGCTAGTAAAGCCAGAGTTAAAATCCCTAACTGCGCTTTCACATCAAGTCCATGTAGGGACCGCATATCTAGAGGGGGAACTTACATATCTCTTAACACTTCCTCTTTCTATCCCACAACATTCAACACCTCCAAAAGGTGCACTTCAAATACAACCTTTTGGTGCCCAGCCAACCATAAGGTTTGTGACAGTTACCAAAATAAAAGTCCTCCCCCCCCCCAAACAGGTGTACATATTGGGAGGGACTTGTAAAGGAATACTGAAGACTATGCTACCTACCTCCTAAAGGAGCGAGGACACCAACCGAGCCCAGGAGCACTGAGCTACAGGGAGGCCCCTTACATCCCCAATGTGATACAGAACACCCCCACTTGGGGTGCAAACCTAACCACATGATTTAACTCCTCTTCCCCACAATGAGCTTGTGCCCCCTCTGAATACTTATTCCTCCATGGCCCTCCTGAAGATAAGTTGCCCAGTGAAGGGTCTCCCAATGGGGTCTACCACCACCTCCCATAGCTTTAGTCTACCCTCGCATTGACAACTCTCAGTTTGAGGGTCAATGTACCCTGGGGTTTCTAGGTCCTCAGAGCATATCAGTCACTGCTCATAACATCACCCATCCCCAAGCCAAATGGGCCATAGGGTTCATTCTGGCTGGTATTGGGGCTGCCATCAGTCTTGTAGCCCCTTGGGGAGAATTTGCCTCTCATGAGGCCACTTTGAAAATATCTGACAAAGAGTATGGCTACTACCCTAGCAAAAAGCACCAGAGATGCCCTCCAAAATTTACAGCACTTGCTCGGTTCACACACGAATGTCGTCCTTGACAAACCGATTGGCTCTTGATTACCTGCTAGCTGAACAAGGAGGTGTATGTGTGGCTATTAACAAGACTTGCTGCACCTATATCAATACTACTGGCCAGGTAGAAGAAGATGTCAAAAAGATATATGATCAAGCTAAACGGCTTCATGATTTTGCAAAGGGAAATCCACCCGCTGACTCTGTGTGGCAGTCTGTAAAAAGTGCTTTGCCCTCCATAACCTGGTTTCTGCTCCTGCTAGGATCCTTGATCTTTATACTACTACCACTACTACTACTACTGTCTGGGCCTTGTCTTTTTAACCTCCTTGGCAAATTTGTCTCCTCCAGTTTACAGCAGTTCCATATAAAAATGATGGTCCTCCAGGGATTTCAGCCAGTGGCCTCAATAGAAACCATGGTGGAGGGAGGTCTTGATCCCTTAGATCAGGCAGGTAGAGATTTTCAGTCCCAGGCTAGGTAGGGTCCATGCCCCATCTCTGCCTGAGGTAGGTACAAAAGTCTGACCTCCACTTCCTCAACAACCCATATGAATATGGGTCCAAAATCTCTCATGGGGGGATTTATGAGGCAAGATAGGTAGCCTAGGAAATTGACAACTCCCCCTGGGGTACAACTTGAGGTGCCTCACTAATTATATAAGTAACAAATGACCGTATCCTGTACCTGCAGCTGGAGAAAAACAAGAACCAGTTTCATCCAGCAAGGCTAATCCCTGTGACCGGGGACCTGAACTTTAGCTAATTTTAATGTCATTATTGTATCATTTGCATTGCAGTTCCTACAACTCCCATCATGCATCTGATGCCTTGACAGTTTGGGAGGAACCAAATAAGGAAGAAAAAGTGGGAAATGGAGGGTGGCACCCAAGGGGAGGACATGAATGAGCCTCATCAATGGGACTTCCTCAGGGTGACTCTTTCTCTGAGTTCACCAGCACTTTCCTCCCAAGTATGTACTTTTGTTTTCAATAAATCACATTCACTTTCCTGGAAAAAAAAGATCTATGAACCAGCCAGAGACCATGTGCCCTGGCTTTTTAAAAGGCTAAATCAGTTTAATCCTCTTTCTTGAGAATGTGACCCAAGGGGGGAGAAAAGCAAGTTTTCCAGTTCGCAGCTAAAGAAGAAATTGAAAGGATGCCTTGAGTTGAGATGATGGCAAACCAAGGCCAAATGCAATGGAAAATTATAAGGAACAGGAAGCAGATATTAAGTGGAGGTAGCTGATGGATACTTGTTGCAGAGTAGGAGAGGGATTCTGCTTCTGGAAGAGCCCAGAACCACCTTAGAAGCAAAAGCAGCCACTGTATCCAATCCTTGGGGCCCAGCCCAGCTAGTGCTCCTGCTCTTGGATTGTCCTGTGAGTTCTCATCTCTGCACGTGCATTTTTTATATAATCACCTCTGCTTGAATCAACTTAAGGGAGCCCTTGTGCCTTCGCTCAACAATGTTTGTTGAACATCTACTACATGCAAGATATTGTTTTAGGCACTAGGGATATAGCAATGAACCAGTTAAAACTCCCAACTGTTGTGGGGGTGGCATTTTAGTGGAGGAAGATATAAAATAAATAAACAAGTAAATATGCACTGTGCTAGATGGTGATTAAGTACTATAAAGAAAAAAACTGGATATGTAAGGGGGTCAAGATATGAAAAGATGTTTCCACTTCTGGAATTAATGGCCAACGAGATTCTCTGAGGGGCTCTTCTGCTCAAAAACAATTATATACTGCACAACACAAAGTTTTTGCCACATTATTGAGCTCTCAGGAAATAGGATCAATCTCCAAGGGGTTGAAAGAAAAAGGCTGTGAACTCTGAGCAACAGTAGAGTGTGAAGTCACAATGAGAGAGGCAATTTGGGGACTGAGCCTTGAGCCAGTGGCATGGTAGAAGAGCTGAGCCTAGACTCAGATTTAGCCAGAAATCCTGAAAGGGGCTGAAAAGATTTCTGGTCAATGGTACCTTCTGTTGCCTGACACAAGTAAATATAAATCTTTTCTGCAGGAAAGCATGCTCAATTTATTGCCCCTGATTTTCTACAGATTAAGATCAACTAAATGCAAATTCACATGCAAAGAATATCAAACATACAAGGAAGCAAAGCACCATGAGTAAAAGCAGATTCAACAAACAACAGTTTTAATGCCTTTACACACAAATACTTCGGATACCCAAATTGTGAGATACAGAATATAAAACAATTTCATATGAAATGTTTAAAGAAATGAAAGACAGAATCACAAAAATGTGAGCAACAGGGCCGGCCGAGTGGCGCGATGGTTAAGAACTGGCTTGGGATGCCAGAGGGCCCCGGTTCGGATCCCACATATGAGGGCCAGTGACACTGCCCTCCACGACTAAGATGCTGAACAACAGCTCAACCTGTAGCTGGGCTGCTGTGAGTCGCCAGCAACAGCATAGGCTGCAACCCCTGTGGCAGTGGGTTGCCATGGGCTACCGTGTGCAGCCAGCAGCCAACATGAGCGGCCTGCAGCCGCTGTGAGTGACCATCCAGAAGCCGGCGACTGATCTGCCTCGCCTGGAAAGAGTGCAATGATGGTGCCAACTTGGGCCAGTGAAGCAACGTCCTCCACAACTAGACTAAAGAACAAAACGACAGCAACTTGTCTGTTCCCCTTCCCCCAATCTCCCAGCACTGTTCCCATCCCCCCAATTCCCCAATTAAAAAAAAAATGTGAGCAACAATGAGACTACATAAACAAGTAAACAACATTCCTCAACCTAACACACCACCACCCCCACCCCCCCCGCAATAAAACCAACCAGACAGATTTCTAAAGAATTATTAGGAAGGGTAGAGGGTAATCTTATATGGAGAAGTTCAGGGAGCCTCTTTGACAAGTTAGCATTTTAAGAGAGACCTGAAAGATGTGAGGCAATGAACCATGCAGCTATCTGGAGGTAGAGTGTTCCAAGTAGAAGAAAGAGCCAGTGCAGACAGGCATACACTTGGTCTGTTCAGTCAACAGGAGTTGAGGAGGCTTTAAAGTCAACTGAGTGAAGGGAGAGGTGGAGACAAGGAGATGAGAGAGGCAAAGGAGCCATACCATGATAGGCTTGTGGATGATCATAGGGACTTCGTGTTTTACCCTGACTGAGACAGAGAGCCCCCAGAGAATTAGAACAGAGGAGTGGCATGATCTATTTTTTGTTTTAAAAGGATCACATTGGCTGCCATTTGATATATAGAAAGTAGGGGGAAGGGGCAAGGATAGCAGCAGGGAGACCAGTTGGAGGCTTTAATAGTCATCCAGGCAAGAGCTAAGAGTGTCTCAAACTAGGAGAGCAGATTTGGCAACCGCAAGGAATGAAAAAGTTAGGATAGATTTTTTTTTTTAAATACTGACAAAATTTCATTGATTAATTGAAAATGGAGTCTGAGAGAAGGCAAAGAGTCAAGAACCACTTGAAGATATTTGGCCTAAGTAAGTAGAAAAATTAAGTTGATGTCAACTAGATAGAGAAAACCAGAGAAAAGTGTAAGTTTCAAAGGAAAAAAATCAAGAGTTCGGCATGGGACATGTTAAAATTGACATGTTCAGTAGACATCCATGGGGAAAAGTCAAGTAAGGAGGCCAACCTGTGAGTCTGGGGTTCAAAGGATAAGGTCGGGCTAAAGATGTAAATTGGAGTCATCTGTATCCAGGTGCTATTTAAAGCCATTCTACTGGATGAGTTGAAGTAGAAGAGAAGAAGGCTTTTGAGGTTCTGAAGACAGAATAAATCTAGAAGAGACTGTAGGGGCAAAGTCAATGAAGTAGGGAAAAAAACAAGGAGCCAAGAGAGGAAAGCATTTTGGGAAAGAGGGAGAGGTCAGCAGTGTTGAATGCTGCTGAGAAATCATGGAAAATGGTTCCTGAGAACCACTGGTTCCTGAGATTGTAGCAACACGCAGGTCCTCAGTGGCCTTGACCAAGCGGTTTCAGGAGAGGGACAGGGACTAGAGGAAGTGCAGACAGAGCATAGATGACTCATGAGGAGTTTTGCTGAGAAAAGAAGCAGAAAAAATGAGATGGAAAATAAAGGGAGATGTGAAGGTCAAGGTCAGTTTCTGGCAACCAAAACAGGACTTGACTTGAGTAGAGGGTAGTTGATCTCCAAACCACGAGGCTCCCTGAGTTGACAGAATCTGTGCTGACTACAGAGTTCTGATTAACCTGTTGCCAACTTTGGAGACAAATGGGGTATGAACACCAAGGCAATGGGATACTCCCTTTTCTCCCACTGCACCATTTCTAGCTGGGGTCTGAGAAGCTCCGTAGTTGCAGTTACAACCAGAGCAGTCTTGCTCCTCATTACCCTTTGTGGTCAGAGCAGGGGAAACTCTGCTCAAAAGATGTGTGTAATTGATAAAGAGATGTAATGTGGGGGGATTGCTATCTGGGGAGAGGAATAATTTTATTATTTCATGGCTCTACCAGCATCCCAACATAAATGAAGCAGAAAATACAATTTAAGCTACTCCTTGAAGGATTGACAAAGCAAAGGACCAGCCTTGAAATTTTTCAGCAAATACTTGTAGTTGGTGAAAACATCTGGCAATTGAAGATGTGGAGGCAGCCTGAGTGTCCATCAACAGATGAATGGATAAAGAGTAGCTGATACATATATATAATGGAATACTGCTCAGCTATGGAAGGGAATGGGTTCTTGCCATCTGCAGTGGCATGGATGGACCTGGAGGGTATTGTACTGAGTGAAGTCTGTCAGACAGAGAAAGACAGATACAATGTGATTTCACTTCTATGTGGAATCTAAAGAACAAAACAAACAAACAAACAAACAAAACAGAAACAAACTCATAGATACAGAGAACATTTTGATGGTTGCAAGATGCGAGGGGGGTTGAGGATATGTGAAGAAGTACAAATGGGTTGCTACACAGTAGTCACAGGGATGTAGGGTACAGCACAAGGAATATAGTCAATAATATTGTAATAACTATGTATGGTGTCAGATGAGCACTAGATTTACTGGGGTGATAGATAAGAGGAAGGCTGAAAGGTAGGGTGAAAAGGTGAAAGGATTAAGAAGTACAAATTGGTAATTACAAAATAGTCATGGGGATGTAAAGCATAGGGAATATAGTCAATAATATGGTAATAGCTATGTATAGTGCCAGGTGGGTTCTAGACTAGTCAGGGGGATCATTTCTTAAATTATATAAATGTCTAACCACTATGCTGTACACCTGAAATTAATATAAAATAATATTGAATGTCAAGTGTATTTGAAAAATTTAAGAAGGGGATTAAGAGGTCCAGATATCCAGGTATAAAACAAATAAGTCATGGGGATATAACATACAGCTTGGGGAATATAGTCAATAATATTGTGATAGCGTGGTATGGTGTCAGATGCTTACTAGGCTTATCGTGGTGATCACTTCTTTAGTTGAATGTTGAATAACTATGGTGTACACCTGAAACTAATATAATATTGTATGTTAGCTATGTTTTAATAAAAATCTTAAAAAAAGAAAAAAAAAGGAAAGGAAAAAGAAAATGGCTGGCAATTGCTCTTACATAGATCCAGGAAAGAGAAAGTGGAGCAAACACAACCTGGGGCACCCATGTATACTGGGCTATTGGTCACCACTGTATACATTTTGTCGTTTAATTCCTACCACCATCTCCTAAACTCTATGCCAAGAGTGTGATTAGCCTCCTCTGACAGATGTGGCTCATAAGCCAACAATTGGTAACACTTATTGAGAATTTAGAACATGAAGATACTGGGCTAATGCACTGTTATTTCATTAACCCATATAGCAACGCTGTTCCTTAAGGACTAATTCCCTCCATGTTACAGATGCGGAAATGGAGGCACAAAGATGCTTGCCCAGGGTCCCGCAGGGAAAGTAGGTAACTCAAGGCAACAAAGGTTCCAGTACAAAGGTTCCAGTGCTCCTAAAAAGCAGAGCTTGGATTTAAACCCACAGGACTCTGACTCCAAAGCTCATGCCCTTTCATTTCACAGTGCTGCCCTCTGCTCTGTGTCCCCACCATCTGTGTTTCCCTACAACCTGACCCCAGAGGGCTCACACATGTGTTGACTGAGTATGTGAGCCTGCGAACATCAGAGCTCTTGACCTCTGCCTCCCGCAGTCCTGAATTCAATCTCCAATTGGGCTACAGGAGCATGTGGGGGGCTGCACCATCCCCAAGGAGCTGGAGAGCTCACCCTCTCTGAATGCCTGCATGAGGGCACCCTGCACCTCTGTAATTGCTCCTTTGGGTATTTCCCAAGCAGCACCTAGGACCCAGAAGACTCTCGTAGGCAGGAGAAGATTTTCTGTTATATGCTGAAGAAATGACCCAGCAGAATGAACTTGACTTGCAGGCCCCAAAATCCCAGTTGGCACCACTCACTCGGTGTCCTTGGATAAACTGTTTCACCTGGGAGGTTAGCTTCCTTATCTTAAAATGGGAAGTGTAGTGCCTACCTCCTAGGTGTTCAGATAGGATTACCTAAGGCCAGCCCCTAGCTCTGGACCTGGAGGGTAGAAGGGGGCTTCACAGTGTCAGTCTGCTGCTTCTTCCTCTCCCCACTTTTCTCTAAAATGTGACTCATTTTCTGCATGTCTCGTAACGCTGCTGTGAGCATGACAGGACATAATCCAGCCTGGCAAGTTTTGGGCACTCAGTAAATGTTAATTAAAACTGAATATCCAAAAATGATTGACTTGATGTTGTCACTGTGAGGACTCAGCCTGTGCACACAGTCGGCTGGAGCGGCTGGAAGGAGAATCCAGCCCATTTTTGGCAGCCAGGCCCAGCCAGGCCTGTGACCTGGGGTCTCAGCTGGGCTTTCTGTCTTCCATCAGAGGCTCTAAAAGGGCTCTGGCTCTAAGGGAAGGACTCAGTATGCACAGCGAAGCCAGAAAAACCCTTCTAGAAAGCAAAACTAAGCATGCCCCTCAGCTAAAAACCTTCAATGGCCCCCTGTGGCCCTCAGGATCAAACTCAAATCCTTGAGCATATCTAACAAACCCTTTGTGGTCTGGCCTGTGTCCATTTCCAGCCTCCTCTCCTGTCACTCTCTCCCTCCTTCTCGACAATTCCAAACACTCTGAGGACCTAAACACTCTTTTAGGTCCTCACAGGCTGGGCTCATCTCCTTATCACACACTTCTAGAGTATCCCAAGTGTCCCCTTTCGTGCACCCATGACGTACACCAGGAGTGTTTTATGGCTGTCTACCCCATAAGAACATGAGCTGCATGGAGACATTTGCTCATTGTTACGTGCCCAGGGCCTAGCACAGAACCTGGCACAGCATAATCATTGAACATATTACTTTTACAAGCAGAAAATACGTTGTTATTCAAGTGAGTGAGAAATATCAATTTGTCTATGTACCCCACCATCTTGCTCAGCCTGGTAAGTGAATGCATGGTTCTGAGCCCCATTTCTGCAAACAGAGCAATTCTGACACCTGCCCAGTCTCATACATGGAGAGAGAAGGGGGAAGGTTAATACAGACCACATGTCCAGAAGGATAAGAGAGCAGCTATCTCCAATGCCAGAGAGCATGTGTTGATGCGCACACACACACACACACACACACACACACACACACACACACACACACACGTGCGCGCGCACGCACGCGCGCGCAGATTCACTTACATGCATCCAAATAACCGTGCCTGTATGTGAGGGTGTGTGTGTCTCCATCTAACATCTCTAACACAGGGGTGCATCTCCGTGCATGCATATTTATATGAGTAGCCCAACTGCTTTATTTAAGTCCCTCTTAAATGCTTCCATCTTTTCTCCAAAGACTCCTCTCTTGGGCCACCACTTGACTCTTTCTTCTCTCTCCCAACCCCGTTAATCTCCCTCTCCCCTATTGTTCAGAGTGATTCAGCTCTCTTCCTGACTCACACACCCCACTCAATCTCTTTGCTCCTCAAGACAAAAAGTCCTGCAGGTAAATGGACCTACCCTTTTTAGAAGGCAATTTAGTTCTGATCTATTTTACTTAAGGATTAAGTAAAGGATTGGGTCTCACCCAAGCCAGTTATCAAAGCATCTCTTCCAAGCACATCTATCATTTGATCTAAGAACTTTTCATTTCAGCTACTTAGAGGATAACGTGAAAGATAACATTTCTTCTTTAGAGCTATAAACCCATCCATAAAATCAAGGTGGGGTCCCTCTGCATCTAGCTTGAGGTTTATGTGGGTCTGGGCATGGGGAAAGGAAAGAAATTCATGCTGGGTGAGCACCTTCGTTTGCCCACCCTACTCTTTGATGACTTATGACAATGGCTAATTTCATCCTCACATTATTCCTAGGCTTTGATAAAGAAACTGAGGGTCAAATAGGGTAAGGAACTTGTCCAAGGTCGACTGAATGAGGGATGGAATCAGGGCTTGAGCCCAGGTCTGCCTGGTTCCTGGGTCCATCATCTTTCCACAACACTAGGATGCCTCCACTCAATGTTGTCAAAATGCACCCAGGTCAGCATTGTGATAGGGGGTCGGTCTTCAATGTGCATGAAATACGTATGTCATATTTGGAGAGCGAGATAAAAAGGGGGAATTGTTTTTGGGGGCGAACAAGAAAGAGGCACAGGTCACAGCACGTTGGAACTAGGCACAATCTCAGGTTATTGGTCTAACCACCTCATCGTACAGATGGGGAAACTTAGGTCCAGAGAAGCAAAGTGACATGCTCATGGTCACACAGTAAACTAGTGCCAAAGTCAGCCTCGGTCCCAGGTCTGATAACAGCCTGGCCAAGTTCATCCGACTGCATCCCCTGTTGTTCTGCAAATAATTTACATCTTATTCTGACGCTGACTTGAATATAAGACCCCAGTGCCTTCCAGAACTTGAGATCAAAATGTGTCTGTCCCTGGTCAAAAGGTAGAAACTTCCAGTTATAAGATAAAGAAGCAAGGGGGATGTAATGTACAATATGATGACTATAGCTAACACTGATGTATGATATATAGGAAAGGCGTTAAGACAAAGTAGATCCTAAGAGTTCTCATCACAAGGAGAATTTTTTTTCTTTTCTTCTCTTTCTATTGTATCTCTACGAGATGATGGATGTGAACTAAGCCTACTGTGGTATCATTTCACAATACATGTAAATGAAACCATCATGCTGTACACCTCAAACCTCATACAGGGATGTATGTCAGTTATTTCTCAATAAAACTGGAAAAAAGCTTAATAAAAAACTAATTCAAAGACATTTTTTTTTTGTCCCAACCAGGAAAAATTTCTGAAAGATCTCTTCCCTGACAGCCCCACATGTTCTGCCTCCTGAGCACATCACTCAAGAATCGGAAGCCCCAGCAGAAAAGTCACATCCACTATAGGCTTGGGAGGGTCCAGCTGCTCAGGGACAAGGCCGATATTTTGGATGCTAAATCTTGGTCAGTGTCCTGTCTAGAGATGCAGGTACCACTCTTTGCTTTCCCATAACAAGGACAGGCGTGTCCCCCACCCTAGCAGTCAAATCTTTCCCACCCTCCTGGGGCCGCTCGCTGGAGGGCTGCTGAGGGGGTGGAGCTTCCAACTCGGCAGGCCAGCTTTGGAGCCAACCCAGACCTCTTCATTCCTGGTGCAGTGCGGCACTACTGAAAACCCGAGACTGAGTGCAAAAAGATATGCCTTTGGCTCAATATGTAAAAACTCTCCAGCAATAAATTTAAGCAATTCCATTTGGGGCTCTCAAAATTTCCTCTACTCAGACAAACTGCTTTTTATTTCAAACATTCCTGAAGGAAATTGGCCAATTGCTTACTTCAACTGTCAATGCCATTATGCTGAGCCCGGCGGCAAGACACAAATACAACCTGGGGATTTCTCTGAATTGGATCCTTGAAAAACTGGCCACTAGAACCAGGGTCCTGCCCAGAGGGTCTTTGGACGTTGCCCACCTTGGAACACCTCCGAGCTCCCACAGAAGAGAATGAAGGTAGCTGGGGCCAGGACAGATCTCTTGAGAACTAGGAATAAGGGAATGTGATATCCAGCTTGGCCCTTCAGCTTGACAATGATGTCCTAAATCTAAGGGGGTGAGGTGACCTCCAGCCACCCTGGAATGGCATCAGCAGTCAAGGAGACCAACTGGAGGAGGCAAGAGTGTGACATTCACAATAGCAGCTCCGTTTATTGAGCACTTCTATATGCCAGGTGCTATGCTAGGCAGTTTACACGCACAATTGCAGTAAATCCAAACTCCTTACCATGTTCCCTGGAACAGTGCCTGGTACCTGGCAAGCACTACACAAGTGTTAGCAAATGCTATGGTTCTTAACAGGGGGCTCGCCATGAACCCCCCAAGCCAACCCTTCTGGCTTGCAGTAGACAAGCTGATCCTACAACTTCCTAAGTCACCCTAGTATCAGAGATGGACTTGACTAAAGGCACCAATCTTTGGAACTGTCCCCAGTTTGGGTCAGGACTGACTGGTCAGTTGTGTGACCCCTGGCTTCCTGGTCCTGATGGGTGAGGCTTTCTGAGCACCTCTTCCTCTGGGAGCCCATGCAAACTGGCTCCGAAATGGCGCATGTCCAGTCACCTGCACCAATAGGGGTGTTTCTTCCACCTTCACCCACAGAGGGAAAAGGAAACAGGAATTCACTTTTACAGTCAAAACAGAGTTGCGGTGAGCCACTCCGGACTCCAGCATTGCCATGACAACACCTGGAAGTCATCCCTAACTGAGAGCTGAGGTCTGAGAAGCTGAGTGGCTGGCTCAGGGGAACAGGTTCAAGAAAGGCTTCTCCAGGCTAAGGAGAAGAGGGCAGGCAAGGACTTCCTCAATAACCCGCGCCCCTCACAGGGCTGGCCGGGGACACTGAAGGTTAGAAGCACATCTCCTGGAGACCAGCTCCTTTTCAAACGTGCCTTCTACAGGGCTCCTGAGCTCCATTCCCTCCTCCCTTCTGAGGGGACACCTGCTACTTCCTTTCTCTCCAGAGCCTTGCAGTCTTTAGAATGGATCTTGGACTGTTAATCTGAACCCCCAAAGCCAAAACTGGGTCATAGTCACAAGAATACACTGAGCACCTGTTATTTCCTGGCACTAGGCCAGACACTAGGGATACAATGATTTTTTTTTTTAAAGGCATGCCTGGGCTCCCTAGAAAACAGGGCCAAAATGAACACCAGAGGCTCCATCAATGTCAGCATCCAAGGGAAGAGTAGAGAAGAATAAATGAAAAGGGAAGGGGTTCATCAAATCTAGCGTAATGCATTGGCGATGTGGAGACATTGTTAGATAGGCAATGAGATGGAGAAAAACCTGTTCGCAGAACTCAGGGAGAACATTCTCTATGCTTGGGGAAGATTTTGATACGCCAATTTCGGGGTGGAGCCCCAAGGTGCATGGGTAAGAAAGAAGTGCCTTACTGCCTTCCGAGGAGCTGGGTCTGGTTAACTGCAGCACTTCCATTGTGCCACGTGGGGTCCTAGAGCGTGACCTGGGGAGAGCTGCACTGCTCAGGACAGGAGAGGAGGGAGTGAAACTGCTCCTCCCCCTGTCTTCACTCCCTCCTTCCTACAGATACTGAACAGACATGTATAGTGTGTTGATTTGAAGGGGTGCCCTATTTTCACCTGCAGTCTGACTCCATTGTGTGGGAGCCATACCAACGCTAAGACACAAAGCAGCTGTAAGGCAGGCTCCTGAAGGGTGGCCAACCATTCACGTGACTGTCCTGAGGCGTAAGGTGGCCTGGAGCTTAATTTGGCCTGCTCAGATGATCCAAATGGCCAGCCATGCTTCAGACTTCAGAGGGGACCTCACTCAGTGGCTGAGCGTGCAGGGTCTGCTCTGGGACAAGGAGGCCCAATGCTGAAGGAACCAACAGTGACCAGAGGTGCCTGACTTTTCAGCGAGGTAGACTGCAGTTCAGTTCATGAAGCAGGTAATGCTGTCTTCTCCATCCAGAGCACAGGGGTGTGTTACGTAAGGACCCCCCTGCCCTAAGGAGCTTTTAATGGTTGCTATGCAAACAGAAAATTACCATACACTAAGATTAAGGGCTCTGGTCACATTGTACTTGGTGCTGCTGGTGCACAGAGAAGCCCTTTTTGGAAGGACAGGTAGCCTCAGGGAAAGCTTTTCAGAGGAGGGAAGGCTATGGGGAGAGAGGGGGACACGGGGTGGACAAGGGAGGTGAGGGAAGGAGAAGATGATTGAGGGTAAAGCAGTTCCAAACCAAAGGAACAAGATGAGGAAAGGAACAAAGCATGAAATATTATACCATAATATATACAAGGAACAAGTCGTTCAGAATGTTGGATCAGAAAGTACGTGCCAGTGAGTGGTGGAAGATGATTCTGCAAAGAAAGGAAAGAAGGAGTGAGATCGTGAAGGGTCTTGGATGTCACATGATACCTGGGCTTTTGCCCTGAAGGATGATAGAAGCCATTGAAGAATTTTCAACTTGGGGGTGACATAGCCCCATTTCTAAGCCTTATCTCTTAAATGTCTTGATACTAAAGCCCTATTTCTTTCTTCCCACCTGCCTGCCCCCTGGCTATTCTTCAAGGCTTCCCTGAGAGCCTGCCTCCCTCAGCAAGTCAGACCGTGGTTGACGGAAAATGAAACCACAGATAAGGGGGGACTACTGTAATGAGTGATCCCTTAACCATGGGAACCTCAATTTCTGCCAGTGAACCCCTACTGGAGTTTATTAATCTGAATGGAAAGCATTTAGGATTTGCAATCTGAGGAGGTGAATTAAAATCCTTGTTTCACCACTAACGAATGATGAGACCCCAAATCACAAAAGGTGTCTTGAAAGAGAATAGAGGGTTCAGAAGGCTCTGAGGGTCATATTTCCTAGCAGTAAGACCTGGTAAAAAACCTAGCACCGTATCCCAGCTGGCCAACAGGATATTTACACATCAGGGGCACTTCAGGCAACCTCTGCCAAATGGGACAGGCTCCATCCCCACAACCTTGACATTTCAGCCAGGAGTCAGCTTCAGTGCACCCCCTTCAAAGCCTCTAAGCACATAAAATGGGTACTACGGCAGCCCAGGTATGAGTTTACCAGAGATGGGCTAGGACGGTTACGGTCAGAGTGTCCATATGATCATCAGAGGCCCAGAAGTCAAGGGATCCCTGTGACCTATGTCTTCTTTGGCCTCCCAGAGACTGAGTGACTGGGGAAACCAAGGCAGCACAGTGGAAGTGCTGAGCCTGGCGGCCCTGCGGGAGCAGGTGTGAGCCTGCTGACCAGTCCTGCCTGTCGCTCCCTGTCATCATCACAACGAAGACCCACCCACAGGGAGCTCATGGGGTCTGTAGGAGACAACGCATGTCCAGTTTAGAGGAAACGGCCAACACCAACACAGCGACATGAAGGGTCATCTGGCCACAGCCTGTGTCCTCGTCCATTGATCACGAAGGTGGACACAGCTCCTCTGGCTGACCCACTGGTGGCCTGTCCTCCATCTCCCTCCAGAAGCTGCTGACCTGGCAGAGCCTGTGGCTTTCTCTGATAGAAGAGGGTGCCCAACCCTCCATTAAAATAAAAACGAGCGCATGCACTAGGGACTGAGGGGAAGGAGACACAGTAAGAGGGAGGCGTGACGGCCGTCGCATGACCCATGGCCACTAGGAGAAGACTCCTTTCTGGCTCTCCTCCCACTTCTCCATCTCTAGGCCTCTTTAACGAACACTTGCTTAGTTACAACAGGCCTTATCAGACAGCCTGTGAATCTGAGTCCCATGGACATTTAATCTTTGTATTATTTTTTCTGTGAAGGGTTTCAGGAAACGTCTAATTATTTTCTTTTCTGAACTGGGGTTGCCCTGATTGGGTGCCTTAGCCCGGTCTCTAAGTTTGGGCTCAAGGCTGGCACAATGGACCCAACTGCAAAGGGACCTGATAATCTGATCAGTGTCGGCCTGGAGAGGGAGAAATTACAGGCCAGTGTAGGAAATACCTTTCAAAACATCAGAAGTGCCTGAAGAAAGAGCAGCCTGACCTCACAGGTAGCGAGCTCCCTGTCACTAAAAATGTTCAAGCTGAAGATGGATAACTAGCGGGGGGAGAAGTGCTAGAGAAAAGGCGTGAACCTGTAAAGGTCTCTCCCAGCCCTGAGCCCATGATGCTGTGTCTCTTACAGCCTCTCCACTTGGGATGGGCTCCTTCTGCCAAAGTTGTGTGTGCCCTTGCCACGCTGAGGATTTGTTTCTTTGGCAGAAAAGGCCGTGCCAAATGGCAGCAGGAGTCTGCTTTCTCTCTGTTTCCCTGTGATTCCTCCCCAGTGGCAGGCAGCGCCTTCTTCTTCTTCCTCCTCTAAACACAACCAGGGTTTAGTCCAAGGAAGGGAATTTTATTTTTAAGAAGCCTTGTTATCCTCCAAGAAATAAATAAAGATGAAGTTAGTAAGCAGAAGAGTCAGGGGTCCAGGTAGTCAGCAGCTCTCTCCCAGGATTTTACTTCCTGGGGAGATACCCAGTAGGGTCACCCTAAGCTGTCCCTGAAGATGCAGGGACCCACTGAGAGGAGAGGGACCCTGTGTCTCTACCTTCCAGCATAGGCATGCCTACTGCTAGGGAGAGAGACCTTCCTGGCAGAGGAAAGCAAGGGGACCTGACTACTGGCTACCTAGCTACTGATTCAGAAGGGAACCACAAGTCATCGACAACACAACCACTGCCATGAGAGGTTTAGACAATTTCTGAATGCGTGCAACTTCTCAAAAGTGGTTAGATTTATTATCTCTTCCAAGGTCCTGGTAGGAATTAGCAGTAAAAACCCTAAAAATGAAAGTGCCCTGCTTATTTGTTTTAAGGGACAGGAAGACAATGCCTCTCCCCCTCACCCCCTCCTTGAAGGCCAATCTTAGTGGGGAGAATCCCAAGGGATAGAGTGACAGCTTAAAGTCAAACGTTACAGAATGAACTCTAGAGCTCAAGGCTGCACCAGTCTGAAAAAAGTGGAATCAAAGACACCTTCTAATCTTTGAACTCTTCCATGATACACTAGTGTGGCCTCAGGTACCGCATCTATTCTATATGGCTCCATGCCCTGGCTATAAATGATTGGACAAGAGGAGGACACGTGACCAAGATGGGCCAATCCATTTTCCACTTAAAAATTTGAATTGAGGGACAGGGCTGGGAATTGAGAGCTAATAGTAGTACTCTTGGACCAACCAGAGGACCAACCAGTATCATCTGGAAACCCATTCGAAATGCAAATTATTGCTGGGGGTTGGGCCCAGCAAGTCCGCCAGGTGATTAGGGTGCTTACTAAAGTTAGAGAAGCTTTGTCCTAGAGGGAAGTCCATGAACTCCTACTGCTAAGTACTTCCTTCAAGTAGACTGTTTAATGAGTCTTTGAATTCTGTGAGACACTCAGATATTTCCAATAAATCAAATATATTTTTCCTTAAGCTCCAATTAATACAAATTGGTTTCTATTACTTGCAACCAAGAGAACACTAACCAATACAGCTGGGTGAGCCTGAGATAACAGAAGCAGACCCTCCCATCCCCCAAGTCATCACCACCACCTCCCAGGGCTGACTCACACAGGAAGGTATGCTATTCCCAGCCCACTTCCTGCTCCTCCAGTGAGAATTGCCCTAGGACCTCTTCCTGCCCCTTTCCCACCCACAGTGCTTTGGATTTTCCCCTTTTATTAATGTGATTTTTCAGTTCACATTTTTTCCCTGATCCTTTCCTAGAATCTGACATGTTCCTATAACACCTTGATTTCCCCCCTTTTAGGCCATGCTATCAAGGCTCCTCCCAGATTGCCCCTCTGTTCTCCAAGCAGAGGCACTCCCCACTTTCCCCAGGAATGCATTTCCCCTCCATTTCCTTTATGGAATGAGAAGTTTCTCACCACTCCCTAAAGGTAGCATCCAGGGTCATGCAATTAGCAAGGGACACATTCAGACACCAAACCAAGTCCTGCAAACTCTCATTCATTCCAGCGTATCCTTCCTTGCTTTTCTTCTGTGAACCATCTCCTTAATCTTCCTTCCCCTGAGTGAGGAGCAGGAGCTGAGCTGAGAGCCTTCTCACCCCTCCCCCAACCTGAAGACTGGGCTCTGCAAAGCAACAAATTCAGCCCTTCATTTTTCTACCCTCTTGTGTGTGTGTGCTCGCTCATGTGCATGTGACCATGTGTGCAAGTGTGTTAACAATTTTGGTTCCAAACAACTGTTTAAAAGTCCATTTGTTTGCAAGTTCAAAGAACCTCATGAAGGTTAAGCTTGAAATCCCCAGGTACATTTTCCACCAAATAGAAGGAGTGGATGCTTCACATAATATTATGTTTTGCTCTGATATGTGTTCTTTTTCCAAAATATCCCTAGCTCTCCCACTCTGGAAATCTGTTGAGGCAGGCACACCCCTCCTTCAAGAACTCTACAAGAGAAACCCTTAGCAGCTATGGTATCAACATCACTTTGACCTTGTGCAGACGTTAGGGGTCCTGAGTCTATGGAATCAATCATGGCTCACAATAGCAGTAGCACTTTCACTATGACCGAGTTCTCAAACAGACTCCTCGGCTTCTCCTGATTCACATTAGGCTAATGAGCCTCTATGATGCTGCTCCTCTCTGGCCATATGCTCAAAAGGTTTTCTACTTGTTTGATTTTTATCAATTACTTCTCACCATATTTTGTTGATTACTGTCAATGGCATGGGCGCAGCATTTTTTACATCGCCTGATTCACTCTTGACTATTTACAATCATGCCAAAAAAACTGTCAAAAAAACGTATCCCGTTTTCACTTGCAACATCCATTTTCTCACCACTTTCAATTTTTGAAATTATAATTCTACCTTGGTTTCTATTGTAACCATATGTCTCTTCTAACTAACATTTTCATTGCGCTCGCTCACTGATTCTCCACTTATTGGTCATGGTGATAACAACGTTTGGAAAATGCCTTCAGTCTAAGTACAAATATGGCAAACATGCCCCAACAAATCAAGTGACAACCAGGAGCAACAGCTGTCACCATCTGTTAGTGGCAGGAAGAGTTGATGTGCTTTTGGGGTGGAACAGGGTTCAGTAAACTTTATTTGTAAATGAAGTTTTATTGGAACACAACCATGCCTATTTATTATTGTATATGTCAGCTTTCGAGCTACAATGGCAGAGTGGAATAGTTGGGATAGAAGTTGTATGGTCCTCAAAGCCTAAAGTATTTATGATCTAGCCCTTTACAGAAAAGGTTTGCCAACCCCTGCTCTGGAGCACTTATGAAAATTAATAAATTTAAAGCTTGCAAATAGAGAAATATACAGCCTGAGCCTATACACGACTCAGATGGATGGCCTTCAGAAAGCTCATTTGCATGACAGCATTTGAGAGAATTCATCCTAAGTAAAAAAGTTACCAAATTCAAACAACCTGACCCAGTCGTGAAGGTTTAGTTAATACATGAAAGAAAATTTCTTGTTACTGGAGGCTGTAACTCCAACCCAACTTTAGCTCATTTCCATGAACGCATGTCTGAATCTTGGAAGGAAGAGCACTATCTTAATCAGCTATGGTCTAATCGCCTCAAAACTCAGTGGCTCACAGCCATAAGGATTTATTCCTCACTCCAGCATCTACAGGTTGACTAGGGAGGCTCTGCCTCAGCCACAGGTCTGCTGTGTCTGGCTCTGTCCTCCATGTCTCTCATTCTTCCGGGACAGTGGTCTATCCGAGAGGGCACGTCCTTCTCCTGGCGATGGCAAAAGCCCAACAAGGCAAATCCAACTGCAGAAGCACATTTCAAGCCCTTTCTTGTTTTACATCCACTAATGTCCCATTAACCAAAGTAAGTCCTATGGCCAAGCCCCACATTAACAGTTGGGAAATATTAATAACACGCCTCAGAGCTTTGGGGGAAAGAAATGAATATTTGATGAACAATAGGATACCTGAGTAAAAACTGCAAGGACTGTCATCAAACTGTAGAATTTTAGGATTATCTCCAAGATAGCGTAGCACAAAAGAGAGAAAGACTTTCTCCTTTTCTCTCCACCTTCACTACAGATCATCATTCGGTTTTGGCATGCAGAACTGTGTCCTTTGCGAGATGGCAGCAATAAGGGAGCCCAGTGAGGCAATGGTGATGCTTGGTGGATGGGTTGTGCCTGACAGATCAGCAGCAGAGTTCAACAGTTTGCCCACGAATGCAGAGGGAGAGTGCCCAGCACAGCAGCAACGTTGCCGACAGGTTCCCGCCCTTGCAGAGCAGCCATGGCATCTGATGGGGTGTGGAGGTGGGGGGAGTTGGGGCTGAACATGCCCAGTGGAGCAGCAGCACCCCCTAGAGGAGAACATGGCACTCAGTAAAATAGCAGCATGCTTGTGCAGATGAGCCAGAGACATACCTGGGAATTCTCAGGAAACCATGAGATTTTTCATAGGGGCTAAAGTTGGGGTACAAGGCAGCGAAGTTTGAGTTACCTCATTGATACGGGCAGACTGGTGTATCCTGGAGAAATTTAGATTATACATGTATATCTAACCCTGAATCCCAGGCCTCTCAAGAGCAAAGAACAGATTCCCTTAAATACACACACACACACACACACACACACACACACACACACACACACACACACACTAGGTCCTACCCTTTAGAAAGAAGCAGGAGCATTAGCCTCTCATAGCCTCTCATTTCCTTCCTTCCATAGACTCACTAAACATTCCTGCCTATTCCAGCCTAGACAGGCTGGTGAACTGTAACTAATCCTGCGCCCCATGGGGAAGGGTGGGGAGGGGGGTAGAACAGCCTCAATTCTTGAGTCTCGGGGGAAGTGCATTGAAATGACTCTTTGTGGGGGATGCTCCTCCCTACTCCCCATCTGTCCAGACCCACCAGGCCCTGTAGCTGGTGATCATTAAGCAGTAAGTGCAGTCCTAATGGTAGCTAATGGAGGGCTTAAGTACTCCGTTACCCAAAGGAACTCATGGGGTTGGCTCACTTACACATATTGAGTGGTCCTGCAGACCCATGGAACTGCTCTTCCTAATGAGAATATTGACTAAATGCCGAATTAGATCCCGGGAAATGGCTGGGGAGATGGAGGGAGCCATGCCAAGGCCCTCTCTTGAGGGCCCCGTATAAGAGCACAGCCTCCTTTGCTGTTCTCCTGGGCCTCCGCTTGCACAGCCTGCCCTGTAGGAGTTGAATAATTAAGGTGTTGTTAGAAGTAAATAGTTAATAGTGAGGCTGCCAGGCCAGCAATAGTTAATAGTGAGGCTGCCAGGCCAGCCTTGACCTTCACCTCTGCTCCACCTCGGTCCCCATCCCTATGACAACACACTGGAGTTCATGCTTACCAAGAATCGCCCTGCCTCAGAAATCCATTTTGCTCATGGTCACCTGCCCTCCACCTCTCTCCCACCAGCCACCCACCACCCTTGCCTTTCCTTCAACATCCTCTATTCCTTTAATAAACACTCATTTTCCACAAGTATTTGCACCAGAAACCAAGGAGTCATTCTAAATACCTTCCTTTCCCTTGACCCCCTATATCAATCCATCACCAAGTCCTACTGATTCTTCCTCCTAAATATCTCTTAAGTATGCCCAACCCGCTCCATCTTCTTTGTCCAACTTCCCTTCATCTCTTTCTTAGACTACTTCAGTGGACCCCACTGGCAGAGACTACATTGTATCCCCAATGTTGTGTCTCAAATGTTGCACCTGGGTCTGGCACAAGATAACTCAGAAAATGCTTGTTGATGAATGAATGAATGAATGACTCATATTCATGAGTAATTGTTCTCAGCCTATTTCCCTTTCCCAGTACTGACTATATGTACTTGGACTAGTCACTACTCTGAGCCCGTTTCCTCACTTGTTAAACAAAGATAATCCAATCTCAGGTAGTTTTGTAAAGATGAAAGGAAATAATACTAAAGGAATTGTGTTCTGCTGCTAATAATCTGAGAAACAATGACCCGTGCCAAGTGGGCTTTTTCTTTCTTCTCTAGTAAGAAGCCTAGAAGAGGCTGTTGCTAGCATTGGCTCAGGGGCTCAGAGATATCTAGGCTAAGATTCTATGATATTCTTGGCCTTTTCCTTGTGATTAACTCATGGTTACAAAATGACAGCTGTTCCTCCAGCATCAGCCAAAATTCCTAGTAAAAAGAAGGAGAAATGACAAGGGCAAAGACCAAAACAGGTGTATGTCAACTGAGCTGGCCCCTTTTAAAGAGCTCCACACACTTCCAAGTTGGTTAAAAGGTAAAGCTTTGACCGGACAGCAAACATCTGTTTGAATGGCTTTATCAGTCAGGGTTCTTGGTTTCAAGCATTGGAAATATAGCTGACTATACTAATAGTTTTAAAAGAATTTCTTAGAATCATATTGAAAGCTATAAAATTATTAGGATAAGCAAGAACCAAGGGCTTCCCCAAGGGCCAAACACAGGAAATGATTTAGCCGGATTTCCGCTACAGCAGGATATGCACTGATAGCAGCCACAACCGCTGCTGCCACTAGGCACCATCACAGCTACCACCAAGGAATTCCCAACCAAGGTTCCTTCATTTGTTTGTTTTTACATAGTTTGCTCCAGAGTCAAAGTCCTGGGCAGAGCAGCCAGTTGACCAAGCTCCTTATATCAGTACATGTCTTGGCAGGTATTGGGTGATTGAAGAGTATAGGAGAGGGGCTATTGACAGTAGGGAGGGGAGTATGGAGGAAAACCACAGGAATGGCTCAGCATTCTGAGATGTCACGATAGGCCTGAAGAAGTGAGGGAAGGGAGTAGTTACTGAAACCCAGAAGAAAGAGTCTTGCAGAGATGGAGATCCATCTACAGGAGCTGTGTGACGTTTAGGAGAGGGACGCAGTCAGTCAGACCAAGGGGATCAGGCAGAGAGGGATATAGGAAAGTATATATCTCTTCTCTCTAATCTCTTGCAACACTCCCCCACTGACCAAATTCAACTGGAACCCAGAGGGCAATGAGCCCACTGATGTTGTTGTCAAAGGTCAGCTTCTAGGGACACAGAGAAGAGTAGAGAAGGGTAGCAAAAGGGTCTGAAGAAGCAAATGTAAGATATATAGAACAAGCCAGCCTTTCTGGTGGGGTGACCCAATTCTTCATTCCTGCAAGATCTGAGTCCTTGGTGATCTTATCTTTATTGGGTTGCCACAGTTTTCCACTGATCAAGCCTACTGGGCAACGGAGTGCTAAGAGGTACCATGGTGACTCTGGGGCTCCAAACAGGCTCCTTCTTGCCCTCACTGTGTGGCAACAAGCCAGTTTCCTCCTGGTGCCAGGATCAACCATCCTGGTCAGTACAGAGATGGTCTCTTCAGCCTGTTGGTTCAGCAGCACAAGGTAGACTGGCCAAGGGACTCTCTCAGCTTCTAGTTTCCAGCAAAGTCAAGGAGAAAGCAAGGAAAACAATCTTCAGGTTGGAAATTGGGTGTAATAGTGAAAGAACTACTTTCACCTCTACCTTGGTGCCCAGGTCCATGCAATCTGTCAACAAGCCTCTCCACCATATTATCAAGCCAGCAGCTTCTGAGTAATGGATCATGTGGTAAAACCAGTGAACTCCATGAGCTTGAGTGCATTGTATTACTTCTTAGCCTTAAAAAGTGTCCCCTGGGGGAAGGCCGAGTGGTGTGTTGGTTAAGAGCTGGTTTGGGATGCCAGCTCTGAGCAGCAGGGCCCTGGTTTGGATCCCACATGAAGGCCAGTGACACTGCGCACTCTACAGCTAAGATGATGAACAACAGGTTGACCTGGAGCTGGGCTGCCATGAGTCCCTGGCGAAGGCGTAGGCTGCAGCCCCTGCTGCAGTGGGCTGTCGTGAGCCACGATGAGTGGCTGGTAGCCAGCATAAGCAGCCGGTAGCTGGTGTGAGCTGCCATGAGCTGCCGTGAGTGGCCGTCCAATGGCCGGCGTGTGACTGCCTCACCTGGGAAGAGCGCACGCAATGATAATATCAACATGGGCCAGTAAAGCGACATCCTCCACAACTAGACTGAAGAACTAGACTTTCTGTTCCCCTTCCCTGATTCCCCAATGCTGTTCCCCTCCCCCAATTCCCCAATAAAATCTTGTTTTAAAAAAGTGTCCCCTGGCTGGAGGCATTATTGTATAAGATACCAAGAGGATAGATAGAGAATTCTCTAAGTCTAGAAATGATGGTTCTGGAAGAAGTGCTGTGGGCTGGAATGGCAAGTCCATACTTGATGTGCAACCTACTAAGCCACGCTGAGTAATATACCATGAGAGGGCTTTGGCTTCACCAAAGTATTAGGAAATGTTTTGGCCAGAGGGCACCAGAATTCATGGAAGTCACTGGCCTTATCACCTGCCCCAACCCCAGAAGCAGCAGTCCTGATAGGAAGGTGAAACAGCCTGAGGAAAGTTCAAGTTGAATATCTCTATTTGTGGGTTATTATGGAAATTGCACACCTTGTCTCTGATGGTTCAATATCACCATCTGACTTCAAGAATGCTGGGATTACCCCCAGTGAGATCGGGAATCCCAGTTCCATCTCAGGCTTACAGATGAGTCATCACAGAACTCTTTAAGGATTCCGCTGCCCATTGTCAATGCATTTAATGCCCTGGTGAAAGGAGTATTCTTTGGGCCCTCCAAGGTTATGTGGTTGGGGCGGGTGGGTGAGCAGGTTGCACATCAATAATCTATTCCTCCATTCCCATCTCCCTGAGCCTGCAGACACCTTCCTCTACAGCAGCGGTTCTAAGCTCCCCAGGGGACATTTGGCAATGTCTGGAGGCATTTGGGGTTGTCACAACTTGGGAAATGCTACTTAAATCTCGAGGCCAGGGATGCTGCTAAATATCCTACAATGTACAGGACAACCCCCCACAACAAAGTATGCCAGAGAAGTTCTGGCTCTTTGATCTTATTAACTGTAGGCCATTGGGTCCAGCTTCCTTTTAGCCAACCCAGTATACCAGTGCTTCTCAAAGTGTGCTTCCTGGACCAGCAGCATCAGTAGCACCTGTGAATTTGTTAGAAATGCAAATTCTCAGGCCCCACCCCAGACTTACTGAATCGGAAACTTTGTGAGTAGGGTCCAGCAATCTGCAACTTAAAAAACACTCCAGGTGACTCTGCTCCTAAAGTTTGAGAACCACTCTAGTACACCAAAGGCTGGCAAACTTTGCTGGAAAGGGCCAGATAGTAAATATTTTAGGCTTTGAAGGCCATACAGTCTCTGTCACAAGTAGTCAACTCTGACTTTGAAGTGTAAGAGCAGCTCTAGACAACATGGAAAATAAGCATAGCTGTGTTCCCATAAAACTTTACTTACAGACAAGGCAATCTGAACTTGATATAATTTTCATTTATCACAAAGTATTGTTCTTCTTTTGAATGTTTCAACAGTTTAAAAATGAAAAAACTATTCTCAGTACCAGGGTCATACACAAACACCCAGTGGGCTGGAAGTGACCTCAGGTATCGTTAGCCAATCCCTGGAGTGGATTATTAACGCCACCCAGTGCTCAAGCTGGACCATTCAATCCTGAAACCCTGGGGAACACTCCCATGCTGATGAATTTTGCCTGGACACCTTGTTATTGTCATGCTTCCCTCTAAATCTCCTGCCAGTGGCTGAACTGCCTCCCAGTAGATCTAGTGGGGGTGGAGGGTGGCATATGGGAGATTCCACCATACACAAGTCAGGGGCAGGAGGAGGGAGACCTCTGTCCTTCAGCTCCCTAAAGGGGGCACTGCCTCGCAAAAGAAGAAGATGGGGTATGGTAGTCCCTTCCATCTGCCATTTTACTTTCTGTGGTTTCAGTTACCATGGTCAACCATGGTCTGAAAATACTAAACGGAAAATTCTAGGAATAAACAATTCACAGGCCTTAAATTGTGCACCGTTCTGAGTAGCATGATGAAATCTCACACTGTCCTGCTCCATCCTGCCCGGGACGTGAATCACCCCTTTGTCCAGTGTATCCATGCTGTGTACCCTACCTGCCCATTTGGCATGTAGTAGGCATCTTGGTTATCACATCAACTGTTGTGGTACTGCAAGTGTTTATGTTCAAAAGGAACCCTTCTTTCACTTAATAACGGCCCCAAGTCACAAGAGGAGTGATGCTGGCAATTTGGATATGCCAGAAAGAAGCTGTCAAGTGCTTCCTTTAAGTGAAAAGGTGAAAATTCTTGACTTAATAAGGAAAGGAAGAAAAAGAATGCTGAGGTTGCTTAAGATCTATAGTAAGAATGAATCTTCTCTCTGTGAAATGAGATAATTTAAGAGAGACCGCATTCACATAACTTTTATTAGTGTCTTGTTATAATTGTTCTATTTTATTAGTAGTTATTGTTGTTCATCTCTGACTGTGCCTAGTCTATAAATTAAATTTTATAGGTATGTCTGTATAGGAAAAACATAGTATATATGGAGTTCAGTACTATCTGTGGTTTCAAGCATCCGCTGGGGGTCTTGCAACATATCTTCCATGGATAAGGGGAGACTATTGTATTGCAAAAAAAATTTAATGTCAAATATTTGCTACAGTGGTATATTTTTATCAAGGATAAATTTGTTGTCTTAGTGTCGTGTTGATACAACCCAAGTTTCACACAGACCAGATTCACAAATGGTCGTTGCCACCGCAGAGGTAAGGTAGAAAGATAGCCCCTGCCCCCATTTGTCCAAGAAGGGTTCACAGAACACTTGTCCCCCTGCAGAAGTCCCAGGCCATCAGCACCTCTGACTGGGAAGACTGAAGACACAGTCACCAGCAAGGATGCGCATGCGTGTGCATGCAAGTATTACTAATGTCCAACCCCAGTGTAAGAGGCAGTCCAGGGTTTGACACAAGCCAAAACACCATCAACTAACTCCCAGTGTGAACTGGGCACCATTTCATTTTCCTTGGACACTCAGCAACGCCACAGTCATGAAATCAATGACAGTGCTTTCACACCCCAGGGGGCTCCTTGACAGCAGTTCCCTAGAACCATTAGCCAGCCCTTGAGGCTACTATTAGGCCAAGGCCACCGCGAGGAACCAGCTTGTGTACTCAGCACACAATCACCACTGTCTGCACATTCTCAGGAGGCCCCCCCAGACGCACACCGCGAGCAATGCTACACACATTCTTATACAATGATACAGATGTGTGTATCTTTCTTTAAAATAAATTGTGGAGCATGAAATACTTTAAGCTATCTACATAGAAAGGCCAGAAGCCCTGCATGGGAGGCAGGTCAGAGGTTGGGTGAGAGGAGGCATCTTGAAGCCAGACATAAATGGAGTGGAGGCAGGCAGGTTTATCCTAAAGTTGTTTTATGAGTCTCACAATGACTATTGACGTCTCAGAAGTTAGGAAATGGAGAAGTGAGCAACTTACAGCAGCCACTTAGTGGAATGGCTATCTGAAAATGAGTTCTGAGAGAGAGAGAGAGAGAGAGAGAGAGAGAGAGAGAGAGAGAGAGAGAGAGAGATTTGTCCTCAGAGACAGACTAAGAAGGATCTCTCTGTAATGAAGACAGCCCCCATACTAGAGACACCCATATCTGAGTTGCAACTGCACTGATTAGCTGTGTGACCTTGGGCAAAATATCTCACCTCTCTGAGCTTCCTTCCTTCTTTCTTTCCTTCCTTCCTTCCTTCCTTCCTATCTATGATAGCTATAGAGAATCTGAAACGTGTCCAGTACTGTGCGAGGCATGCAGCCTAGACAAGAAACATGCCAGAAACAAGACAAATGCGGTCCTTGATCTCAAGGGCTTTCAGTCAGGTAGGAGAGACAGACAATGAACAAATATATAACAGGATGTTTAAATGAAAGTGCTAGCCAGGGCATCAGGAGACAATAGCTCTCATATTTCAAAACAGCTGCTAGACCATATGCAGAATTTACAAAGGAGGTTGTCAAAAAACCGGTTTCACATCAAGCATCCATACAAGTCAAAAGTTGGACTTCGGGGAAATATTTTAGCAAAGGATTTCTTGGGATGAGCTGTGCTGTGAATCCCACCCCCTCCGGGGGGGCAGGGATAGCGGGAGGCTGTGGTAGCCACTACTACTGTCACTAGTATTTGGTTTCTCTCTACTTCTGGGCACCAGAGATTTTGCTCCCCTTCCACTTCCCTTGAAATTAGGGATGACCATGTAATTTGCTTTGGCCAATGAATGTCATAGCAGTGCACAGCCCTCCAGCCCCCTTTTTCCTCATTGTGACAATTGTAGAAGTATTTTTCTTATTATTTCATTCTATTATAGCTATTCAACCCATTAATATTTATGCCAAGTGCTATAAACAGAACACATCAATAATATCTAAGTGAATATCTAGCATCTAGTTAAAGTAAAAATTATTTTCTCAATATGAAGTGAAAGTTAAGTTCACTAAAAATAATTTTTCCCATGCAACATTTTTCTAATTGAAGTAAAATATACATAACATAAAATGTATCATTTTAACCATTTGGAGATGTGATGTACAGTTCAGTGGCATTAAGTACACTCACATCGATGGGCAACCATTACCACCACTCATTCCCAGAACACCTTTGTAGAAGCATGTTTGATATGGAGATGCCATAGATCAAAGCGGTCAACACTTGGAGGACAACTGCCCATAAGGGTTGCCTGAATCCACAGGGAACTGAGGACCAGAAATGAACGCATGTGGCATTAAGCCAATTTGGTTGAATGCTGTTAAGTCAGCATCTAGCCTGATTAGTGCACAGATGGTACTGCCTATCCCCCAGGGTGACAAGAGAATGGCTTTGAGAGACCACTTGGAGAACTTTAATGGGATTCCTGTAGTTTCACTTGAGAAATCCAAATGTCAAGAGGCTGGCTACGGTAGCCTGTAGAGCAGAGGCGAGGGCTACAGTTCAGGAAGTAACTTACTTCCAGAGTTTGCCAGAGCAGAGGATGACAAAGGTTTCACCAGAGTGATGTAAGTCAAGTACAAGAGCGAGCGAGTGAGGAGATCATCTTAGGTCCTGTCAAAGAGAGAAAGCAGAGGCACTGTTGGGTTCCCAGGAGAAAGCAAATAGCCAAAGTCAGGATGCATGTGTTCTAGATCCAGGGCTGCAGGGGCAAGATCCCCCCAAGGATGAGGTGGGCATCTTCAAAGACCCACCACAGAAGCACCCATGAGGGAAAGAGTTCACTTTTAACATCTGCCAAGTCCTAAGAGTGTTGAAGCTGGTCACCACTATGGAAGCCATCAAGTGAAGACTGCCCTGCTCCCCTCGCTTCTTCTAGTATTCCCCTGTCCCATCATCAACACAGCTCGCAACGTAGGAAAGGAGTAGAAGTGCTAGTGAAGAAAGGGAGAAAACACAACCATACGTCTCCCTTCCCCAACTTCCAGCCTCTCACAGACCTCCACGGAGGAGGGAGGAAGTCACACCTGTAAGGCAAAATTACAGAGCTGCATATTTTAATTACTAAGTTAGAAATATAGTTGAAACATAAAGAATACATAAGACTTTTTCTTACCCAATAACAACCATAAATGTCAAGGGTCCAGCTGGCAGGAGAACTAGCCTCACAGAATGGATTTCAACTGGGGCAGTGGGAGACAAAAATAAAGGTGCTTTATGATTACATCCTGCAAGAAATACTAATTCAACGTAATGGTGCAAATAAATCTACAAATATTTTCCAAGATCAGCAAAGTCAGGTTGAAGATTTGATGGGAGTGTTGCGGCTAAAGAAACTACTTGTGAATAAAAATAGGAACTGCTCAGCCACAGGCATAGAATAAGAGAGAACCACTGAAGTGTCCATTCTGGCCCTGAGGGCTCAGTCACCGAGTTCCATGGTCTGGTCCTTCAGTTTCCAGCAGCACATTTGTGGCAAATGTAGGATGTCTTAGCTTCACACTCTTCAGCTTTCAAATCATATAAATAAATCCAATTATTCTAATTCCACACGTGTCAGGTGTGTTGGAAAATGGTCAATTGGATTTCTGCACCCATCCCCATCTCCTTCCAGTGGGCATCCCTGTACTGGAAAGGCTAGAAAGATTTTTTTTTTAAACCTACATTTCCCAGACTTCCTTGAAAATTGGGATCTGGGTGAGAAATTGGTTTCAGCGATCCGATGCACTTAGGTGAGATATTTGCCGATGAAAGTGAAGCAGAGGCCATTTTCCTGCTGATGAGCAAGAAGGGTAGAGACACCAGTAGGACTTTGTCAGGCTATGTTTTAGTGTCCGGGGAGTAGTGGTGCTACCAGCAGCAGGTTCCTGAGTCCTGGATCATATAGCTCTGTGTTCTTGGCCTCAATGATTTTAGGGCCAAACCCTGAGTTCCCACAACCCAGATATGTCAAAGGCAACCATTTTCCTGATGACTCCTGGTGGAAATTATTCCCAGAGGCCCAGCTTAGGGTAGATGCTCTGACCCTTCCAACAATTTTGGAAGCACCTGATTTCTCATAATAAATAAATCTCTTTCTTAAAATATCCAGAGTTTCTGTTTCCAGCATTGAACCTTGACAGATGCACAAGAGTACCTTCCGATTATAATCTAACTTCTCATTTGACATTGGCCACAAAGAGAGAATGCCCTGGTCAGAACACATGAATAACCATTCCCCTGAGTGGTAATAGTTCTCAATGAGGTCTAATGTGGTACATCAGGCCCTTGTGAGGTTCACTGACGTAAGTCAGTATTCCTGAGTTTCAGTAATTCTGGGGCATGGACAAAACTGTGTTTCTGTATATAAGGTTTGGCCTAAGTGTAAACTTAGGTTGGTGAACTTACCAAGAACTTACCAAGAACTTACCCAAGAACATGCCACCTTGTAAGGCCTTGAGGGAGCAAGACACTTAACTTTCTCCAGCAGTGCATCAACTTGTACACGTCTCAATATTCAAATACCCCATAAGTCCTTGGCTCCTCCCATGTCTCCGTATAGCCACTCCGCTCCTAGTAAGACCAGCCCTATCAGGTTCTAATTCCCATGTGACAGATCTGGGCAACCTGAGCGTAGGCTCCACCCTCTGTCTTCCCCCTCCCCCTGCTTCCCTCTTATGACAAAATCGCCACATAGCACGATGGCCTGGTTAGCAGCTCATCAGGAAACCCTGTCATTTTGACTGGAAAAGCGGTTTTGAGACATGAGCACCCAGGCATAATACACCATAAAGCAGAGGCTCTGCTTCCCTCCACCACAGCAGGGAGTCATGCATCAAAGTCAGTGAGTTGGCAGGGACCACCTCAACAATTTTCTATTAACCCTTTCTCTGCTGTCTTCCATTTCAGCTCCCTGGACAGTAGATGGTCTTGAAGACAAAAACGGTCCTATGTGTCCTTACATTCCCAACACCCAGTGCTCTGGACCATACAGAGAGTAGATGCTTAGTGATGACTTGTTGAATGAATGAATGAGTAAATGAATGAACGACATTTGTATTTTTCTTCCCGCCTTTTTCTTCCTCTTACACTTTCCATACCAGCCATACAGGGGAGTTTTCATTTCCTGCTGTCTCTCACCCTCCACCTTCACAGATGCTTTTCCCACTGTACCACCCACACATCCACCTTCAAGTCACCGCTTTGACCTCCACTTTCTCCAGGAACCCTCCCTGCTCCTCAGACTAGCTTCTCCCATGAGACATGCCCATAGCACCCTGTACTTCCTCATGGCGTTCATCACTGCTGAATGTAACTACTTGTGCAAGTGTCTGTCTTTCCCACTATACAGTAAGCTGCAAGAAGGTAGTGAACCACACGCTCTAAATATTTGTTGAATGGATAATAAATTTCTCTTTCAAGCTCATGCATTAAGCGTTAGGACCTTTCCCACAAGAACTCTCAGCCAGATTCTCTAACCATGAGCATGGAAGGAAACTCCACCCTCCATCTCTGTTCACGTGGAAGTTAGCCCACCTTGCCCCGGATCTGCACCAGGATTGTCAAAGCTTAACTCACCCCCCAGGTCCCCTGGTCTCTTAGAGGTTGATATTTGTGTTATCTTCTATGCTGCATTTATGGCCGCTTGCTTTTGCTCTTTCTCTGTTTTCCTTGTATTGTGTCATTTTTAATCTATTTTATTCCTTTTTATTATGTTTTCTCCTATTTATTATTATTATTATTTAGAGGAAGTTCTATTGTAAGAAGGTATAGCTCTAAGCAGCTGACTTGTACTAAACCAGGAACACTCAATGTCACTCCCCATCTCCTCCCATCCCTCCCCACCAACGAGCACTGAGGAGCCATTACCTGTGTCCACCTTCTGGTTCAGTCCAGGCCTAGTCCCCAGACTGTAGTGACTTTTCAATATGATGGTGGAAAGTTTCTCACCACAAGTCACTACATGTAATCACAAAAGAGAGCAAAAGGCCAGGATCCTCTGGCCCCAGAAAATGTATGAGTCCAGCCTCCAAACACAACCCTACTGCCTGTGCATCCACCTGTGTTTCCCCAGATCCAGGCTCAAGGGCCTGCATCTCTAGTGTCAGAAACTCTCTAAAACGTAGGTAAACTAACGACGAATGAATCAATGATTAAATGACTGAGAGGATGGATAGATGGATAGATGAATGGGTTGGCAGATGGATGAACTAATGAACGACTGAATACATAAGAGAAATGAATGAATCAGTGAATGAATCAATAAGTACATAAATGGATGAATAAATAAATAAATGGGATAGGCAGAAGGTGGATGGATGGATGGATGGATGGATGGATGGATGGATGGATGGATGGATGGATGGATGAATAAGAAAGTGAATGAGTGAATTAGTGGATAAGTGATTGAATGAATGAATGAATGAATAGGTAAATGAACAAATAAATGAGTGAATAATAAATGAGTTTGAGCCCTATAACTGGCATAAACCAGGCATGAGTTCCTAGCAGGAACCATAAACCAGACAGCTCCAGAAAATGGAACTGGATACTAAAAATACAATAAGGAAATTAAGAACAGAAACCTGTGACAATACCACACTCATTGATCAGTGTCCAGGACTAAGATGAGTCTTCTGCATGGCCCCTCAGGCCTCCCCACCGACTGTCCGTGGAGCTGTGGGCATTCTGAAAAATATAGACCAAGCGATGGTGTGTGGATGCTGAGAGGCTGTGCATTTGATCAAGACCACTGGTCTTCACCCTAGCTGTGCTCTAGAGTCACCTAGGCAGCCATCAGAAAATGATAAAAATGCTCCAGCCCCAATCCCAAAGGTTTTGATTTACCTGGATTAGGGGCAGAGAGCAGGGGGGAGGCAGACGCTGTTTTGTTTTTTTTTGGTTTGGGGTTTGGGGTTTTTTTTTTAAGCTCCCACAGGATTCTAATGTACAGCCAGGGTGGAGAACCACTGTTTCCATGGTAAATGAAATTTTAATGTGGGCACTTTGACAATCATTTAGATGCCACTGACATCTTCAAGTGACAAAAATAAATAAATAAATAAATAAATAGCCTTTCTGCTGTTTTTTTTTAACCAAGTAATATGTGAAACTTACATCTTTACAAGACTTTATGTATTTCTTACCTTACCCACACCTACTGGGACAGGCAGACTCACTGCATGACTCCTCCTCCCTCACCCCACACTCTCGGATGGTTTTATAAGGGTGCATAGTTGGCCCAGGGGCACAGTTCTGGGATAGAGCTCAGACGGGGTAACACTCAGGAATGGAGGAAAGCTCCAAAAAGAAGGGAGACACAAGGGCACAGAGGCTCAAAAACGTCCAAAGTTCATACCACATAGTCAATACATTTTTTAACATATATGTTGATGTAGCCACTTTGACACGGTAGCATAATGGTCAGCACAAAATGTCTCCTTTGTCAAAATGTCTTGTTTAGGAGACAAGATAACAGACAAGCTTTTGCGATACAAGGAAACGGCAAGATCCCTGGGACTCCCTGGCCAAAGGGCAGGCAGGAAATCGGGCAGAGTGCAAACCAATCAATGCAGTGTTCTTGGTACTGGGGAACCAGAGACCTGGGGAGGTGAGTCTCTGCTTCAATGGGAGGGCTTAAGCTTGGGCCACTGGACAATGTCAACACTGCTTATATTTTCTGCTTCTTTCCTGCCTGGGTTGCCTTCGTTTTCAGGAAAGTTCTTCTTGGAAGGCCAGTCTGCTATCTCCATCATGCCAAAGAGATGAAAGAAAGGGTTTGAAAGAAAAAAGAGAGCAGAGGAAATCTCTGTATCTCTTGGGTTGATGCAGGGTAGACCTAGAACATAGGCAATTGCTCACCTATCCCCAGGTACTTATGCCAGGAGGAGATAAAGGAATAGGGAGGGGAGGAATTTTGGAACTTGAAATGTGCAGGAGGTAAATTTGGGATTGATAAAAGAAAGTGCTCCTCACACAGCAGGGGGCAAGTTTACAGAACTCATTATGAAGGAGATGCAGCTGGAAACGTAAACAGGATCCCCAAACTTGGAGAGATATATTGGATAGTTGAAAAAAAAAAAGGTGACGTTACATTGACATCTAGGAGAACAATCCTGCTCTCCCCTAATTTGCCCTTCAGCTCCATGGACTAAGACAAGACCCAGAACTGTAGGCATCATGGAGGTGACCTACTCTGGTGGCCCAATGATCTTATGTTTGACCCGAGGTTAACAATTGCCTAGGAAACTAACTTCCTTCCTTCTTGCTTCCTCCTTGTAAGCTCCAGTGACAGAGCCCATCTGTTAAACACCTTCTATTTTCCAGACACTAGTATTTTACACCCACTGTTTAATTTAAATCAAGCATCCGAAAAGCGCTTATTGAGCACATTTTTGTGTTCACCACTCTTTGAGGTTCTATGGGTAGCAGAGAATTAAAAGACTCCATCTAGGTGATTAAGGAGTCTATGATACATATAGAAGGCAGAATAAATATGCATAATTTATTAAACAATGGCGAGATACAGGAAACCACTAGAAATGATTGATGGATACAAGAAACCATTATGTATTTGAGGTGAGTAAGAAAAGGGACCAGTGGGGGCTGAGGACTTAGCAATCGTGTGTTTAATGAAGTTACAGTTAAGAGTAAGGCCCTGGCTCCAGACCCCCTGACACAAATCCCAGCTGTTCCATGGACTAGCTGTGAAATTTGGGTAAGTTGCTCGACCTCTCTGATGTTTCCTTACCTGTGAAATGTGGACGATGACCATGCCCTCCTCATGGAGCTGTTGAACGATTAAATGAATCAATGCATCCTAAGTGCTTAGAACAATGCCTGGAACATAGAAAGTGCTCAATAAATGTTCATTATCCCTATTTTTATTTCTGGTAAGGGCCACCATGAGGGGAGTGGTGATGAGTAGGCCAAGAACTTGCTCAGCTGACTGGCTGTGGTCAAGATGAAATTCCAATTCTTTGCAAAGCCCCAGAGGCCGTGCCTTGGTCCTCTCTTCAATCCCATCTCACACTCTCTCCCCTGCTCGTTGTGCCCCTGACACTCTGCCCTTCGCTCTTCTCTGTTCTTCGAGCATGGTGGCAAGCGCTTTTTCACCTGCGAGTTTCACACGCGACTTCCTTCTGCCTGAAGTGTCACTCCTCCCCCATTCTTCACATGGCTGGCTCCCTCTCATCCCACAAGTCTAGCTTAAATGTCACTTCCTCAGAAAGGCTTTCTGTTACCATCTGTATCTGTCAGGGCCCAGGCTGGAAACCATGGCACACTCACATGAGGGTAATTCAAGGAGTCTTACTAAAAAAACTAAATTATAGAGGTATGGAGCAAGACAAACGGAGAGCACGAGGGACAGGGCAGAAACCACCCTGGCCCGGAAGGATGAAGGAGCAGGACAACCGCTGCAGCCAGCCCAGGGTGATCCCACACAAAAAAACGAGGAGAATAAATATCCCCAGCCTCACCCTCTTCTCTAGCTCCTGCTGGAGATGCCCTTTGGCTAAACCTACTAGAATCCAGAGGACAAGAGCATCCACTGATGCAGTCCATCCACGTGACCAGGGTGATGAGGGATGGAGGGAGGAGCAAAAGAAAGATACCCAGCACACCATCCAATGTGAAGCAGTTGCCCCTTGTTACCCTCGCAGTTAGAACCTTAATCTTGTTTTCAATCCCAGTCAGGACAATTGGTATTTATTTAAGATCCATCACTCATAATTGCCCTGAGGTCTAGAATCATTTGGCTTTGCTTACCACTGGGTATCCACTGCGATACATCACTGGGGACATAGGATATAAGATAAACATTTGAGACAAATGAATGAGTGAGTAAAGTTGCAGCTATCCAAGAAGTAATGGCGAGCCATTCAAACGGTATTGTCCCAGTAGCCAAAAATATCAGTATGCAGGAGACCTGCTGAAGTGGGCAGGGATACTCTAGAGGTAGAGGCTACACCTGGAGTGACAGGATCCTACTTCCAGTTCACTCATTCATTTTGAGCAGGACCTGAGTCAGCAGCTGAGAATAAGAGACAAAGTCCAGTTCCCAGGAGGCGGTTGGTAAGAACCAGGCAGGACAGGAGGGCCTCAGCTGGGGATCAAACCCAGGTGAGAACTGGGATGTTTGGGAAAGGAAGTGAGGCAGATTCTGTCATGGAGATTGACAAAGCAGCCACCCACCCTTCTCCACATTGCAGCTAGTGTGACTTTTCTAAATTATAAATTTGATCATGCCATCCCCCCACTGTAACACTCCCTCTCACTTTATCAACAAACATTTATTGCCTGCCTCTGATGTGTAAGCCAATATTCCTAACATAGCACCTAAGTCCCTGTGTATCCTGGCTCCTGCCTGCCTCTCTAGCCTCATCTCACTCTTCCACCTCTGTGCATGCACATTCGCGCACACACACACTCTCTCTCTCCACCCAGTTTTCCAAGACACCATTCCCTCCTGTCCCTCTGCATCTTTTCACACACAGTTCCCTCAGCTGAAACACTCTTCACTTATAATTCTCCTTCGCCTGGCTACATTTTGCTTTTTCTTTGAGTCTCAGCTTAGACCTTGCTTTCACCCCACCTTGCAAGGCAAGTTAAAAGCTTCTCCTGCAGGCTTTTGGATTATATCAGCTGCCTCTCCTTTACTCATCAGAACACTCGTCACTCTGTATCCTTGCTGCCTAGGTAACTGTCTGTCTCCCACCTAGACAATGACTTTGTGATGGTGGGGCAGAGTCTGTCTTGTCCAGGATAGTACCCCAAACACCTAGCACAGTGCCTGGCACATAGTAGGTGTTCAAAATATTGCTGAATGATTGAGTGGATAGATGGTACATGACTAATGTTAAGAGAAAGCATTGATTCAGTCCAGTTCAGCAGAAACTCATTGAAACACACTGAATACTGGGCCAAAGACAGACAGAAAGCACTAGTCATTCCAGGCCACTCATGGGGTCACACTCTGAAAAGATTTTGATGAGATTCACCAGGTGAGAGTGTATCACCTATGAATGAGCAG
>NW_017731360.1:4389805-4391685 GCF_001890085.2 Hipposideros armiger | reverse complement strand
TTGCTGTTCACTTCCCTCCTGATTGGTTGATAGCATATGATTTTATTCACCTAATCTACTGTTGTCAGACCAAGAAGGGGCTGTCCACGTCATATCCACGGTGCCATAAAAGTCTAGCAGAGCTCATGTCCTTCAGGTATGACAGGTGACAAAGATCCCAAGATTCCATAAGATACTTGTAAGCAAAGAGACACACGGGGACCAATGAGAATAAACATCACCAAATTGAGGACAAAAGTCCCCTGACATCCCATCACCATGACCTTACCCTACTCCCATTCACCACTATGTATTGGGAATCGTCACAGGTAGGGAAGTGAGCTGACATTAGGAGAGAGTATACAATGCTTGGCAGTGACTATAAAATGATGCATGGAGGAAGAGGTTTCCTGTATCCTATGAGTCTTGGGGAGGCTCAAACCTCTTTACACGCAAGGTTTCACATTGCTGGCCACCATGCAACTGGCTGTTAGGTCCCACCTAGAAAATAAAATTCCCCACGTTATAGCAAGCCAGGGAGTTTTGTCATCATTAAGCTACCCTAATGCCCCAGCAGCCACAATAATTAAAAGGTGTCCAGCCGGCACAAGGCACCTTTATTAAAGGGAACTCTAGCCTGGACCAGTAGTTCTTAACTAGGGGTAATTTTGCTCCCCTCACCCCCACCCCAGGGGACATTTGGCAATATCTGAAGACATTTTTGTTTTTCACAACTGGGGAGGTATTACTGGCATCTATTGGGTAGAGAGGCCAGGGATGCTGTTAAATATCCTACAACACACAGGGCAGCCACCCACCACAAAGAAGCATCCAGCCCCAATGTCCACAGCCTGAGGTTGAGAAACTCTAGTCTCGACCCTTTACCCAGAACAATGCAGATATGCTTCTCTGATTCGGACCTCACTCCAGCAGCTCGGGTCATGCCCTGGCAAGGCAAGCGTGTAGGGTGAGCTGTTTTCCCTCTCAGGACTGGACCCACCCCACTCTCCTGCCTGAAGCCCCATCCCCTCGGGGACAGCACACATGTGGCTAAGATGAAAGACTGGTGCAGCGGGCCCCCATGCCAACTCGCCACTTGATTGCTTTTAATTAATTCTGCTTGATTACAGCACAAGGGAGTCGCATCGAAGAGATAAGACAGGCTCTTTATATTCTGTCTTCATTAAAAAGTTTGGATTGGGGAGCTTTTTCAAAGAGCTATGTGTCTCCTTTACTTTTGTGTCATTTTTAATTGAGGAGGGCACAGAGAGATATGCCGAGCTGTGCTCAGCAGAGGCTTTGCAGATGAAAGATGGAATGTCTGAGGCCCCTTCTGGGGAAAAAAATCAGTGAGGATTGGGATCCGGGTGAGATAGCCAGAGCAGAACCAGTCCACTGCGACTCAAAGAGAGGTGTGGGGAGAGAAGCATCTCTTTTAGTCCATTACCAACGGTGCACTAGCCCAGATCTACGGAACAACGTGGCTCAGATTCCTTGCAAGGTGCAAAGGACTCTCTCTGTGGGAGGAGCTGGGAGATGGTACAGTGGCGATAAGAGAAAAGGGAAGGGGAGGATAAATCACCACCAATTATCTGTACCTAACTTCCCTAGCTAGAGGACCAATCCCTCCTCATGGAAACCTTGCATACCTTCTTCATGCAGATTTAATCTCCTACAATACATGCTTCATGGCTCCAGCCAAAGGCATCATGTTGTATTAGTAATCTATTGCTAAGTAACAAATTACCCCAAACTTAGTGGCTTAAAACAGCAAACATTTATTATCTCATAGTTTCTGTGCATCAGGAATCTGGATGTGGCTTAGCTCGGTGCATCTGGCTCAGAGGACCACAGGATGCTGCAATCAAGCTCACTGCTGTGGCTGTTGGCAGGCCTCAGGT
>NW_017731360.1:4379531-4385666 GCF_001890085.2 Hipposideros armiger | reverse complement strand
GGTGCCAACTTGGGCCAGTGAAGCAACGTCCTCCACAACTAGACTGAAGAACAAAAATGACAGCAACTTGTCTATTCCCCTTCCCCAAATTCCCCAGCGCTGTTCCCATCCCCCCAATTCCCCAATAAAAATCTTAAAAAAAAAAAAGTTGAAAAAACATTCTTGAGTTAGTTAATAGGTACCAAACCCTATGTTATATGCTGGCCCTGATAAAAATATGAATGACACCGAATTCCTGCCCTCAAGAAGTTCACCATCTGAGGGGGGAAATGGTAAGACACAGATAAATCTCAACTCCGACATCACCTCTCCCGGGAAGCCTTCCCTAAGCCTCCCACCCTGGCTTAAGTCACCTTCAGGTTCTCTCTCAATAGTCTGTGCTGGTTTGTTTCATAATTATCTTCATTTATTCAGCAAACATTTATTAAGCTAGGCATTAGGGACATAAAACCAAATGAGGCTCTCAATGTAAAGGAAGAAACAAACATGCAGATGAATAATGCAGAGAAAAACCAAACAGAAACAAAAAACATTACTGTACCTCTGTAACCTGTAGACTGAGCTCTGAAGGCTGTGTTGTGTTCAGTAAATGTTTGCTGGCCGGCTGGCCGGCTGGCTGGGTGGCTGGATAGATAAGTACCTGTGGTATGGAAGAATGAGTTACAAACTATGTGCTTGTAAATATGAGCAGGGGTCATTTAAAATGGGTTTCAAAAGATGAATAGGAATCTGCATGAAGAGAGAGAGGAAAGGCCCCCCAGACAAGGGCATGGATGTGGGAAGGCTCCTACAAGTTTAGGAAGCAGTAGAGAGTTTGGCGCTGGGAGGTCTGGAAAAAAAGCAGACTTAGCCTGGTCAGGAAGGCCCACATGGGCCATTCTCAGGAGTTTGCAGTTTGATATGATGACAGTCAGAGACTATGAGAGGTTTGTTTGTTTGTTTGTTGTTTGTTTGTTTGTTTTTAGCTGAGCCATCCTGCCACCTGTTGTCAGCTCAGCGGCAGCTCAGCTCGGGCCGGGACTCGAACAGCGTTGCTCAGAGCTCACACTCTTGAGTGAGCTCTTAACCAACTGAGCCACTCGGCCAGCCCCTATGAGAAGTTTTTAAGCAGACGAATGTGGCCTAGCTTTTTCTTTCATCTTGCTCGCACTGCCATGCTTGGAGAAAGTGAGATGGAGTCTGCAGAGGCTGGCATAAGGATCAGGTAACAGATTACCTTTACTTATGTGGTAGACATATAGACAGAGAAAGGTGGCTGAAACTAAGAAACGTTTAGCAAGTAAACATTATTCTGGTCCATAGATTGGGCAACAAGTTGGACTGGCAGGTTTATTAATTTATTCAACAAATATTTATGGAACATGTGCTATGCAGTCGGTACTGTTCCAGATGCTGGAAATGTAACACTGAACAAGAGAGCCAATGCCTTATCTTTGTAAAATGTGTGTGATGGTGGGATAAAAGAATAATGATAATAAAATAAAAGAGCAAGCAGAAATAAACATGACAAAGATGCATGAGCTTGGGCAAGTCGCTTAATTTTTGCATGCCTCCGTTTCCTCATCTGCAAAATGAGAATATTCATAGCCTCTGCTTCACTGAGTGGATGTGAGGATGTAATGAGTGAATATATGTAAAGAGTTTAGAACTCTGCCTGGCCCATAGCAAGCACGGTGAGAGTGTTATACTAATTTAGAAAAATAATACAGGGTAACGCATTAGAGAAGGACTTCAGTGGTAAAGGTAGGGAAAGATAGTTTTGGTGAGCAGGTTAAGGGAGACTTTTCTGGGTTGCTTACTCGTGAGATGAACCTAAAAGATGAATGAAGGAGCCAAAATTGCCAAGTTCAGTGAAAGAGCACTCCAGGCAAAGGAAAAGATCCTGAGGCTGGAATTATTAATAGCTAGGAGCATCCAAGAAATAGGGAGAAGGTCAGTGTGGCCAGAGCACAGGAACCAAGGGCAAAATGAAAGAGGTCAGCAGGGGCCAGATCATGAAGGGCATGAGGGCCATGGGTTTTATGTCAACAGCACTGGGAAGAAGGCCATCAGGGTTTTACAGAGAGCAACAGCTCTGATTCCTGCTTTTAAAACATCACTCTGGCGGCTGGTAATGTAAGTTGCAAAATATGGCTACTTTTCCCTCCAATCCCTGTACGCATGTTCCTTTGCCATGTGATAGTGTCACCCCTCATCAAGAGGGAGAGTCTGTGTCTCCACCCACTTGAATCTGAGCTGACCTTATGTCCTACTTTGATCAATAGAATGCAGTGAAAGTGATGTTTGGGAGTTCCAAAGCCCGCCCTCAACAGCGACACTGTACAGCTGCCACTCTTACCCCTTGCTACCTTGTGTATTAATCATATTTTTTTATTTTCTATATTTTATGATGTTTTGGCATCTTTATGGGACTTTGCTGGCTGGGGAGCAACTGGGCCTCCCAGGGCTGGCTAAGTCTAGAGATAGTAAACAATTTTCCATGAGCCTGCCTCTCTTATACAAACCAACCAATCCTGAGCCCATACCCCCAGCCACCTCTTTTATCTAATCTTCACACACCTGGTTAATATTTCCCCTGTCCTAAGTCAACCGGTGCCTAGTACCAGACAACTGGGAACAGTCCCTATACCTCAGAGCTTGTTGGGATTATTCAAACTAGCCAACGTTAAGCTGTTTACCTGCCCTGCCCTGTTTCCCACAGAAACCCCAATAAAGGTTGTGACCTATGCCTTCCCCTCACTTCTTTCTGCCTCCCGACTGACACTGGTGCTTCCCCTCTATGCTCCTTCATGGAATGCTATGGCTCTTGTTGCTACAGGAACTGTAACATTAAAGTTTTCTTTCCTTCTCATCATCCAGTCACCTTTATAAATTAAGACCTGGGCACAAATCACCCCGCCATGTGAAGAAACACGTGAGGGTGGGACCATGTACAGCAGAGATAAGCTATCCCAGTGGAGGGTCCCAAGACCAACCAGCCCCAGCTGATCTGTCAGCTGACTACAGCGGAATGAGTGACCACAGGTGAGACCAGCAGAAAAACCACCCACCTGAGCCTGGCCCAAATGGCTGAATCACAGAATCACAAACAAAATGGTTGTTTTTATGCCACTTAGCTTGGGAGTGACTTGTTACATAGCAACAGATAACTGATACACTGGTCTATGGGTTCTCTGGGAAGGAGTGGAAGCCAATGTTAGAAGACATTGGTCCAGGCAGGAACTGACATGACTTGGCCTAGAATGGTAGCAGTGGAGATGGAGAGAAGTGGCTGCAACAGAGATATGGTTTGGAGGCAACTGACAACATTTGCTGGTTCAGTGTGGGTGTGAGAAGAGGAGAGGACTCAAGAAAGATGCCACACAAAGAAGAAGAAGAAGNCCAACTTGGGCCAGTGAAGCAACGTCCTCCACAACTAGACTGAAGAACAAAATGACAGCAACTTGTCTGTTCCACTTCCCCAACTCCCCAGCACTGTTCTCATCCCCCCAATTCCCCAATAAAACTCTTTTAAAAAGAGAAAGACTTCTTGGGGGCCCTCCGAGTGGCTCAGTTGGTTAAGAGCAACAGGGTCTCCAGTTTGATTCCTACATAGGCCAGTGAGCTGCGCCCAAGCTGAGCTGCCACTGAGCTGCCAACGGGTGGCAGGATGGCTCAGCTGGTAAGAGCACATGCTCTTAACAACAAGGTTGCCGGTTCAACTCCCGCATGGGATGGTGAACACCATTCTCCCCTTCCCCACAACTAGGCTGAAAGCGGCGATTGGACTTAGAGCTGAGTTTGTGCCCTACACAACCAAGATTGAAGGATAACAACTTGACTTGGAGCTGATGGGTCCTGGAAAAACACAATGTTCCCCTTCCCCAGTTCCCAACACTGTTCTCCTCCCCAATTCCCAATAAAAATCTTAAAGAAAAAAAAAAGACTTCTTAAAAGAAGTGCATAAGGGCATTCAAAGGATGTGATGCACAGGGTAATAATACTGTCACAGCCTGCATTATAGAGCACTTATTTTACATCAGGCTCTGCTCTAAAAGCTTTATATATTTTATTTCATGGAGCAACAGAAGCAGGATGTAAACTCAAAGAGTCTGATTCAAGGGCTATACCCTTAATAAATATACTACAAAATCTCTCAAAGCTTGGATGAAGAAGAAACAGGAAGATGTCCCTAGCAGGGACACCCAACAAAGACAAAGACAGCAATAAACAAGTCTTGGACAAGATCTGGCAGAGGATCAGCCCTGGCAGGTGTAGAGCAGCAGAGGGCAGAAGACAAGGGGAAAGACTGATGCAGAAGAGTAAGTATCAGACTAAAGACTTTGGAGGTGGACCATAGGCAATAGGATGTCAGATGAAATCATGATTACCTGGTGCTTGATTTCTCCATGGGTGATGTACAGGATGGATGATATGGGAAGGAAAGATGGGATGACTTAGGAGACTTCAGGGTGACCCAGGTGATAAGTGACAAGCCCCTGAACTTGGAAGAAGGCCCGGAGAAATAAAGGAACCCTGGCAGCAGGATGTGTGGTGGTGAGAAACCACGGGCTGCCCCATTCAGCCCTGTAATTCAGTTTTTACTCTCAAGGCAAACGAACGTGTTAAATCGGTTCTGGCTCCTGCCCCAGACCCAAAAGCTGCTTCCGTTTCCATTTGTCAACTTAAGCGGAACGAAAGTCATCAACATTGGTTAATTGCCTTGCTGCTGCGTGAAGGGGTCCGTGGATCTCAAAGTCATTAGCCCAATCTGGCTTTGGAGTCACTGACCTCCAATCTGTCCAGGATACTGAGGGAGACTCTTAATTTAATTGACTTGATTTTAAAAACCAATTTCTGTGATGACTTTCACGGAAATAGGCCACTAGCAGAGAGATCTTGGTGACAAATAAAAATTCAAATGCCTGAAGAGCTTCAACAGTCAACAGGTCTACCACTGTGAACCTGATTTCCCTGGTGGCTTGGCTGGCTCCCAAGAGTGCTTACTCTTCTGCTAAGTGTGCCCCCTTGACCAAGTGGGAACAGCCCACCCAGTAAAGAGGTCACCTTGAAGTTAGGAGTCAAGGGCAGAGCTTGATGGAAGTAGATGGGAACGTGAACGAGAAGACCCAAACCTTCCCCTGTTCTCTGAGTGGAGGGAGCCAGCATTTACTCCAGTAAACAAACCAGAAACCTGGGATGCCTCCTCTTCCTCACCCATCGATCACCATGCCCTGTCTATTGTAACTCCTTAACATCTCTCAGAGCACCCACTTTTCTCCATCTGTACTAGCTTATCTCCCTTGGTTGCTACAAAACAGCTTCCTACCCACATGTTCTTATATTCTGTGCTTCAGCCACAGTGAATGGCTTTCACATGCCTCCAGGACACCCTTTATGCTCCATCATTGCACCTGGGGGCATCCCGACCATGGGGGCAGGTGGCGCAGTAGTAAACGCCACTGACTTCACACTTAACCTTGGGGCCCTGTATTCATTTCTTAGGACTGCTGTAACAGATTACGACAAACTTGGTGGCCTAAAACAATAAAAATATTTTTCTCTCACAGTTCTGGAGAGCAGAAGTCCAAACTCAAGGTGTTGGCAGGGCCACAAACCTTTCAAAGTCTCGAAGGAAGAATCCTCCCAGCTTCGGGTGGCTGTCAGCATTCCTTGGCTTGTGGCTGGATCGCTCCAGTCTCTGCCTCCATTTTCACTGCCTTCTCTTCTCTCCTTGTGTCTTTTCTTCCGTCTCCTGTAAGGAAACTTGTCATTGGATTTGTGGCCCACCCAGATAATCCAGCATGATCTCATCTCAAGATCCTTAAATTAATTGCATCTACAAGACACTTTTTCCAAATAAGGTCCCATCGCAGGTTCCAAGATTAAAACATGAGTTATCTTTTGGAGGGCCTGACCAGAGAAGGCTGTATTGGGGGTAACTCTCGAGCAGAAAACTAGCTCTAGACTGAATGTTGGTGTCACCTCCAAGTTCATATGTTGAAACCTAATTCCCACTGTGACGGTATTTGGATGTGGGGCCTTTGGGAGGGGGAGGGGGTGACTAGATCATAAGAGAAGAGCCCTCATGAGTGAGATTAGTGCCCTTATAAAAGAGACCTCATATATATACATATAGTCACGGGACATGGAGTA
>NW_017731360.1:4369793-4372416 GCF_001890085.2 Hipposideros armiger | reverse complement strand
GGGGAGGGGAAAGGAAGGGAGGAGGGGTCACAGCCCACCATCCCATACTGGAGTCAAACCAGCACATGCTCTCTCACCAGCTCGGCGGCAGCTCAGTTGGGCGCAGCTCACTGGCCCATGTTGGAATCAAACCAGTGACACTGTTGCTCAGAGATCACGCTCTTAACCAGCTGAGCCACTCGGCCGGCCCGAACAGTTGCTTTTTGAAGCCAGACTTCTGTCTATTTACCTCTGAATCTACAACACCTAGCCCAGTGTCTGGTACATGCTGGACACCCAAAGGTGTTTGTAGAATAAACAAATACATAAATGCATGCATGCATGAATGAATGAATGAATGAATGGACAAATAAATAATCATTTCTTAAACATTATTTATACTCATCAAACCAGTCCTCAACAAAAACTTGTTTGTCTCTAAAACTACTGTGGCAGGAGCAGATATGTCTGCATTTTCTAAAAACTCAGCTTATTTAAACATAAATTTGAGATAACAAAATGCAATCATATTTTATTCCATTTAACATGGGGCCATTACTATCCTCTCCTATTATGGTCTACTCTGAGTCCACTCAAATATTTTCTCTTTGGGGACTGATGACTGATAGTAAATCAATAATGCTTAAAAACAAAGCTTTTCATTATGTTAAGCTGCTATCTGGGTGACACTAAACAGTGCAGCAATGATCAGGAGTGAAACGGTTGTGTCTAGTTAGTCTTCATTCAAGATCTATGAGCAGAGGAGCTGGAAACACAGGAGTAGAAGTTTGATCAGGACCAGGAGGGGCTGGAACCTGAAGACCCAGCACTCCAGCTGGGATGAGGCCAGGGCAAGAAGGTGAGCCCAGCTGAAGCTGAATGAAATGTCAACCCATGCCAGTAGTGCCCCAGGATCTGGAGAAGGGCTAACAAGTAATCAACAGATGAACCGTTGTCCAAGCAAGTTCAACCACAACGGTTAGGCAACAGTAAATGCTTCAACAAGTGAGTTAACAGGCAGATGCAAAGAACCTGACAGGGAGTAGGGATGCTTATGGTCCCAGGGCCCTGGGCTCAGAGACAGAGACTCCCACACCCGCAAGGTTGATTTAAGCCAGGTAAGGCCCCAATGTTAGTAGGACTGGGGTTCAAGACCAGAACACAAGGTAAGGAGGGAGGGATATACAAAATAAGCCCCACCTACCAGGAGGGCTTTCGTTTCAGGATTAAGCAGCGGTCTTCTCTCCAAGATTGGACTGAGTCCTTGAGATGCTGAATCCTAAATGAGAGCTCCTTAAATTTTCTCTTCCCTAGAACTGAATTGGGCCCAGAGCCCCGAGGTGGTGGGAAGGGAGGTGCTAGTTTCCAGGGAGAGATCAAAGAACCTGTCCTTTCCCATCCACCTGGTTTCCCACCTCCTGGAGGAGGGGTGCTGCTCTGAAGATCTCAAATTCAGGACCAGCATATTGGGCCACAGTCTCACTGAATGGGGTTTCAGAGAGGTCAAGCAAACACGGGTGAGGCCATTTTATGGATGTTCTCCTTGCTCCCATAAGAATAGGTGTGAGGCATTCAAAAGAAATGTCCCCAGGAAAAAGCCTTGGTCGATGATCTAGGCAAGCTCGGCTCTAAGCATCCGGTTCTGACATTGACGCTTTAGACCAATCTTTCTTCCCACTGAAATGGTAAGAGCTGAGACTGAGGTCCAAGCTTTAGGGTGGAAGACTATGAAGCAGACCAATGTTTTAGGCCATTGATGCCAACGTAGCTAAGGGGAAGGTAGACCCTCACGGCCAAGGCTAGCTGACTCATGCACCATACTGGGTTTGGAGCCAAGGCCCCAGTGGTAAAGTGTTCTTGTGTGTAGAATGCCCTTAGGTTGCCCTGGGTTTTTAGCCTGTGACCATCACACTACCGTATCCCAGTCACAACACAATATTACTTCCAGGCATCAAAGAGACCAAACCTCAGGCCCAGGAATCAAGCTGGGAGACAAGGAGGGCTCTTGGGTGCAGAGTTGAGCCGCCTGTTACAGCTCAGGATGGAGAGAGCTGCACAGGCCGTTTATGAAGAAGGCCAGGGGCGCAGAGCCTGGAACGACCAGGATGTGGGGTAGGTAACGCCAAAGCCTTTTCGGAGATGGGAGAAACCGCATATTGACTCCATCCTGCGGAAACTACTTGCGAGGAGTTAATTAGGATAAATCGTTCAGTGCGGTCTACTTATTTATTTATTTAACAACCCTGTATTGATGTCTGCCTGCCATGACAGGCACTGTGGGGAATACAAACATGCCCAAGGTACGCTTTCTGGTCTCAGAGGAGCTTGTAACCTGGTCGGGGAGACAAGTGCCTACACAGTTAACACGAGGGAGGAAGGAAGTAGGGGAAGGGGTGAGCGTGCAACTCATCAGCCTCCCGGTTCTGATACAGGACGGTAAATGTTATGTGTATTTTACCACGATAAAAAAAAAAAAAGTTGAGGGCCGGCCGAGTGGTGCGATGGTTAAGAACTGGCTTGGGATGCCAGCAGGCCCCGGTTTGGGTCCCATGTATGAGGGCCAGTGACACTGCCCTCCACAGCTAAGATGCTGAACAACAGCTCAACCTGGAGCTGGGCTGCCCTGAGTCGCCGGCGACGGCGT
>NW_017731360.1:4360502-4366173 GCF_001890085.2 Hipposideros armiger | reverse complement strand
AGAAGGAGAAGGAGAAGGAGAAGGAGAAGGAGAAGGAGAAGGAGAAGGAGAAGGAGAAGGAGAAAAGAAGAAGAAGAAAGATGCCACATTTGTAGCCTCGGTAATTGGGCAAACCATGGTAGTGCTTACTGAGATGTGAGAAACTTGGGGAGGAATGGATTTGGGTTAGGTGTGGACGGAGATCAGCAGTTCCCTTTGGGGTGGGTTTAGATAGAAATGCCTATTAGATATCCAAATGGGAATGCCGAGTTCCAAGTTGGACATTCACAGTGGAACTCAAGGGAGAAGTCTAGGCTGGAAGCATGAATGTGAGTCATTCAGCATATAGAAGGGATATGAAGCCATGACGGTCAAAGCCACATCTCGTGAGATCCCCTAAAGAGAGTGTACAAAGAGGAGAAAAAGCAGACACAGAATCCCTAGAGTTTCCATGTTGAGTCAAGGAGGACAGATCAAGAGAGACTGAGAAGGAGCTGTGAGGAAGAAAGGAGGAGAACCAGGCCAGCACGAGAGAGCTGAGTGTTTCAAGGAGAAAGGGGTCGACAGGTTTACTCTGCTGAGAGGTTGGGTAAGATGAGAAAAGAGAAAGAACCATTGGATTGGGCAACTCGTGGGGTGTTGGCTGCAGTAAGAGCAATTTCAGTGGCATAGTGAGTACAGATGCCAAGTTCAAGTATGTGGGGGAAAGAATCGGGGGGAGGGGGGTGGAAGGGAAGGCAGTGGATCCAAACAACTCCTTTGAGAAGTTTTGCTGTGAAGGATGGTAGAAAAATGGGCAACACAGGGACGGGGTGTGGGGTCCACAGAAGGAACTTTTGTTGTACTTTCTTATTCTTGTGAAATGTTCCAGGCATTCAGCGGAATAACTATAGCATATATGTGCTGTTTGAAGGGAATTTTTCTTTTTTTCTTTTTCTTTTTCTTTTTCTTTTTTTTTTTTTTTGACGAGAGGCACTACAGCATTTTGCATACTAATGGGAGTGATCCAGTTGAGAGGAGAGAAACTGATGATGCAGGAAAGAAGGAGGATATTTACAGGAACAAAGTCCTTGAGAAGGTGAGAAAGAACGGGTTCCAGGGCCGAGTGGAGGGGTTGGCCCCTGTTAAGAGTAGGGACACGTCTTCCATTGTAATAGGAGGAGGCTTCTCAATTTAGTGATGGGAAGACACAGGAGTTCTTGTCTGATTACTTCTACATCTCAATGAAGTATAAGCAAGGTCACCAGCTACCAGCGAGGAAGGGAGGGGGGCGAGTTGGGGGTTTGAGCCAAGAGAAGCTGCGTGCTGTCGCAGAGTGCAAAAGGGGACATAGGGAGGAAGTGTGGTGGCATTGCCAGGCAGGGTTGAATTCCCATCTGAGATTTGTGGTCATGAGTCAGCAGGGTTATAAATGTTTCTTCAGCAATGCTCAGAGGCATAGGTGGCGATTCAGTGAGGACCTGTGAGCGAGGTTAACCAGGATGGGGTTTTTGCCAGGGTGGAGGTTTTGCAAAGAAGGCAGTTAAGAGCATCTATACTGATTATAATACATCCTGGACAAGCTAAGGAGAGGGGCGAGGGAGATGGAGGGTGACACCTAGTATTCTGTAATGTACCTACAAGTAGGTACCATTTACCAAAATGCCATCAAGGGGGAGCCAGGATTGGGAAAAGGAAGACTGAGTGGTCACTGTCCCCTCTCCCCTGTCCTTGGCCTCTAGCTGGAAAGGTGAAAACCACCTCAGTTGCCCCGGTGCCCACTACCCTGCACAGCCAGCTGCAGCTTCCCTCTTCTTTAGGAACCTGTCAGGGACTGTTTGCTGGTCTTTTCAGTTTAATACATTTTAATCAGAAAATTAATCAGGAAACACCAGTTCAGCAGATAATTGAACAATGAGAAGACATGATAATTGCTGTTTAGTCTAATTAACTTTGTTAAGTCTTTATTGGTAACAGAGTCTTCCTGAATGAAACTTATTAAGTGTCCTGCTCTGGAAAACTCAATTCCCATTCAAAGGCAAAGGTGTAGGTTCTGCCTTTGTGTTATTTCCAGAAAAAGGACGTCAGCCGCACAAGCAGTTCTGTGGGCAGAAGAGACCCATCAACGTCTCCTTGGACTCTGCCCGGCTTCCTTTCCCCTGGAATCCGAGCATCCCAGCTCAAAGGAGCAGGTGTATAGAGCATTAATTATGAACACAAAATGGACTCTAATAATTCTGATAGCTATGTCAGTCACAAAGTGATGGTCATGCCAGAGCATCGTGTGAAAGGCGTACCCAGTGAACGCCCTACCCAGATAACTCCAGATGCAGGGTGGCGTGTGACCATCTGGATGGCTTTATCGGACTGCAGATGGGGGCGCTGCACCCAGTCTTGAGCATAAATTCAGAGCTCTCTAATGGCTTATTGCTCAGGCCTTAACTGACAAGCTGACAACTGCATCTGCACTCGTCCCAGACGGAGCACTTGAAGTCTCTCCTCTTGACCATCTCACCAGTCTGGCCTGACGCCCAACCCTACGCACCCCAGTGCTAAAGGGACTCTCACTGAACACCAGACTCTGTTGTTCTTCCTTCTTTCCTAAGACTCTGTTTGCCCTACTGAACCCTATTGCTTGCAAGCCTGTGTGACCCTCTTTTGTGAAACCGCTCTACCTCGACTATCAGAGGCTAGCCTCTGGCCGGAGCCTTGGTTAATGCCCATGGTAAACCGAGTCAGAAGGCTAGATCCATGGCTTTATTCTAATCAAGTCTGACATTGTGTGACAAACGTGTGTGAGACTGCTACTTTGATAGCCATGTCCCGCTCACGACAGGCAGGGCTTGCTGCCTCCACCGGTTTTGAGAACCACTCACTGCTCTAGGCCACCTGACTCTCTCCAAACCACATGGCTTGCAGCTCATTAGTGCTGTTCTTTTATGCTTTGGGGAACTTGACTAGAGCCACGCAGAGTCATGGGGAGAGCACCAAGCCTCCTCTAGGGGCAGGCACCACCTGTGCAAACCACCGACAGGTATGAGCTGGCACACATTATGCACCAACAGGCACCTGGCTCCAAGTCATGCGAATGCAGGCTTTTGACCTGAATTTTTCAAATAAAGTGCTGCTTGATCCATGCAGCCCCTTTGCGAAGGAGATGGTGCCTGCAGGGCCCTGAAGCTGTGCGAGGTGGTTGGTTCATGCACTAAATGTTTTTCTCCTTGGAGTCTCCTCGCTCTTTCCTCTGCAATCATTTCTTATGTAGGTCCTCTCAGAGGGGACTTGCTTCTAATCTGTTGCCTTGCTACCCACAGCTAGTTCCTGCCCAGAGAGCAGTTCTCACTCCCCCCATGGAGAGCGATCCTGGTACCAGCACCAACAGACACAGTTGGGACATCTAGCGCATGGAAGCCCTGGAGGTTCTACTGAATGACCCACCCTGGGAACTAGAAAATAAGTGTTACATGCAAGCTTAAAAGTGAACGTTCAGAATATGCTTGGGTAAGAAGAGAAAGCCTCCCTCTCCCATTGCAACTCTGCACCATCACCTTCAGTTTCAACCCTCTCTCACCACCACGACAATTACCAAGATGCCACCTGCCATCAGGACCATGAGCCCTACTTCAGGGATGCTTGCCCTGGGAGGTCCCCTCCTCTCTCTTCCTGGTGAACTCTTAGCACCTGTGACCTTCAGCACCTGTTCGTAAGGACTGAAGGGTCTGGGTTGTTCTACAGAGTCTGTCACAAGTGGTATTATTTTAGTGCTCCCTGTCATGTTCAACATCAATAGGCCAAACGGATATTAAATTTGCTTAGATCCTGCGTGTCATAACCAGGGGAAAGGCGACAGTGAAATATTCTAAGACAAAAGGAAGTACAGATCATTACCAGGCGTTTTTAACAGGCAAAGAAATGAAGGATGACAGGTGACTGTCTTTGCTTAATCTGGGAAAACAGCCTCTAACTGCCAGAAATTAACCCCTCAACCTTCCACTAACCCCTTCTGAGCTTCCCAAAGTACAGCCTGGGATGCCTCAGAACAAGCTGCCACCATCATCTCCAGTTAGATCATGAGGCTGCTGAGCCCAGCTGACGCCTCCTGATGCCACCAGATGTCACCTCTGATGCCCTGACTCAGGATTCAGCTGCTCTCCTTCTATACCATAGGCCAGCTCTCCCCCCAATCCACCAACCTTGCCTGCCTATATCACTGCAGCGAACAGGCCAGAACTTTAGCAAGACCTTACTTAAGATCTGGAACTAATGGAAGGGAAATACAGAATGAAGCATAATTTAGAGTTACTACCAGAAATGGTGGCTTTTGGAACATGCAGGCCCAAAGCTGGCCTCAAAACCTCTCCCTGGGGGCCGGCCAAGTAGCTCAGTTGGTTAAGAGCTCGCTCAAGAGTTTGAGCTCTGAGCAACAGCGGTTCGATGCCCAGCCCGGGCTGAGCAGCTGCTGAGCTGCCAACAGGTGGCAGGATGGCTCAGCTTAAAAAAACAAACAAAGAAAAAAAAACCTCTCCCTGGACTGCTTCTCTGCCTAGTCACCAGGCAGCCTCCCCTCTCCAAGCACAAATCTGCCTCCCTAGTCCTCAAATCCTACCCCCAAATAGTTAACAGTTGGGACCCCCACTGAAACTGACCCCCGCCCAACCACAGGTGAAGCCTGGCATCAGATCCCCAACAAGACAACCCCACCAGAATCTCAAAGTCTGGGTGTCATGAGTGCAGGCAGGTTGTGCTGGCCGAGGCCCACCCAGCCCTTTTCCACAGCCTCTTCCCAGCAGGGACCAGAAGATCTGGCTGCACGTCCCTTCTGTGTTCTCTGCCTTTCCGTTTTCATCTTTCCTTCCAACAACCGCTGGAGGGAAAAAAAAACCTCACTGTCTTGGTACAAATGTGACAATTTACAGGCACCTGCAGTCTGGATGGAGAATTAGAAAGGAAACATCTCTCTAACAGAATTCGCAGAGGCATGGTTCCACTATTATAAAAACATCCTCCTGGTTTACATTACTAAGCAGAGCACCTAACAACTCAGGCTGAAGCAATTGCATGTAGGTCTTCTCCAAGAAGCTGGGGAAAGCAGCTGGCTTCTCATTTACATAACTCCAAGGGCCCACTCAAGGTTCAGCCAAGAACAAAGGGGCGGTCTGCCCTAAAGGTAAATGCCAGTCTCCACGCTTAAAGACAGGAACTGGGCATAATTTTTAAAGTAAGATTTTCAGCTTCAAAAATATAAGGCCTGGGGCTGACCGGGTGGCTCAGTTGGTTAAGAGTGCAAACTCTGACAAATAGGGTTGCTGGTTCGATTCCCACATGGGCCAGTGAGCTAAGCTGGAGCTGAGCTGCCACTGAGCTGCTGCTGAGCTGCCAATGGGCGGCCGGATGGCTCAGCTGGTGAGAATGTGTGCTCTTAACAAGGTTGCCGGTTCGACTCCCACATGGGAGGGTGGGCTGTGCCCCCCTGCAACTAAGATTGAACACGGGACCTTGAGCTGAGCAGCTACTCAGCTGGTGAGAATGAGTGTTCTTAACAACAAGGTTGCCAGTTCGACTCCCACACAGGATGGTGGGCTGTACCCACTTCCCCCCACAACTAGATTGAAAGAAGCAACTAGACTTGGAGCTGAGCTTGCGCCCTCCACAACTAAGACTGAAGGACAACAACTTGACTCGGAGCTGATGGGTCCTGGAAACACACAATGTT
>NW_017731360.1:4333861-4359777 GCF_001890085.2 Hipposideros armiger | reverse complement strand
ACAGAGAGGTTAAGATAGTTTCCTTTTTCTATAATGAGCCATATAGTAAATATTTTCAGTTTTGCAAGTATACAATGATCCCCTTGCAAGTACACAACTCTGCATTTGTAGAGCAAAAGCAGCCATGGGTAATATGTAAATGGTGGGTGCAGCTGTGTCCCAAGAAAACTTTATTTACAAAATCAGACAGTGAGCCAGATATGGCCCACAGCCTGTAGTTTGCCAATCCTTGAGCTAGGAGGTAATTGGGTCTTAGGGTCTAAATTCTTAACGATTACCCACATAATTCTCTAGAGCCTGAAGTGAGCAAGGCCCACAGTGTGGAACATCAAAAATGAAGAGGCTGGGGTGACCAGTTAGCTCAGTTGGCTGGAGCGTGGTACTGCTAACACCAAGGTTGCCAGTTCGATCCCTGCATGGGCCACTGTGAGCTGCACCCTCCTTAAAAGAGTCAACTATGCCATTGTAGCATGAAAGCAATGTATAATCAATGGCTATGGCTGTTCCCCAATAAAATTTTTTTTAAAAATGAAGAGGCAGGCTTCACTTATCAGCCAGGACCCAGGCTTAGACCAGCACCTAGACCTGCGGTCCACACACCAATGATCCCAACCTTTGCTATACCATTCCTTTACCAGTGATCCTTTTCTGTTTGGGGGATGGCAGTTGAATCCACAGGTCAGGAAGAATCAGAGATAGAGGTTAGAGTAGGGACAAATAGGGTAGGAACTATTGGGGAACAGGCTAAAAGAGAACATGAAATGGGGCTGGAGGTTAGAGGTTACAGCCATGACAATGACGATGATGCGTACTCTGCACCCTGCGTTATGTGTTTCGCATGCAGTATCTCTGTTATGAGTTGAATTGTATTCCCCTCCCAAGTAAAACGTCATTAAGTTGAAATCCTAAACCACAGTACCTCAAAAGGTGATCTTATTTGAAAATAGGGTCTTTCCAGAGGTAATCCAGTTAAAATCAGGTCATTAGGGTGGGTCCTGATCCAATATGACGAGTGTCTATAAAAGGGAGAAATGTGCAGGTTGGCAGAATGGCTCATTGGTTAAGAGTTGGCTTGGGAGAGTGAGCTCTGAGCAGCAGGGCCGCTGGTTCGGTTCCCACATGAGCCAGTGATGCTGCGCCCTCTACAGCTACAATGGTGAATAACAGTTCGACCTGGAGCTGGGCTGCCGTGAGTTACTGGTGACGGTGTAGGCTGCAGTGGAGCTGCAGTGGGTTGCTGAAAGTCACTGTGAGTGGCTGGCAGCCAGCATGAGCCTCCGTGAGTGGCCGTCCAAAGGCCAGAGACTGATCTGCCTTAGCCGGGAAGACTGCAGTGATAATACCAACATGGGTCAGTGAAGCGACNATAAATTTAAAAAATGGACCTCAGAGGGGTCTCTCACCCCTTCTGCCATGTGAGGGCACAGAGAAAAGGCTGCCACCTATGAACCAGGAAGTGGGTTCAACTGAGACACCAAGTCTGCTGGCACCTTGATCTTGGACTTCTCAGTCTCCAGAACTGTGAGAAATAACTTTCTGTTGTTTATAAGCCACCTAGCTATGGTAATTTTTTATAGCAGACCTTCCTGGAAATATAAGTAGCAGATGAGGTAAGGCAGTACAGCCCAGGAAGGTGACAGGAAGGGCAAAGGTGTCAGCTAATTTGTTCTTTAAAAGTTACCTCAGTTTTGCCCTGAAGCCCTGAGTCCCAAGGAACCCTGGATGGGACAAGAAGTGGACCAGAGCCTGAGGCTGGAGGCTGTCGCTGCTTCCCCTGGAACTGGGGTCCTGTGACCTAGCCTGCCCCTCATCAGCCCTTGTCCTATACGCTCTGAGACTCCTCATCCTTATCACTATCTTATGAGGCTTAAGGAAAGGAGCTAATAGAGCAGAAAGGCCATAAACCTGGGAGTCAAACAGACTGGGTTTGAATCCTGGCTCGGCCACTTCCTAGTTGCTTCAGTTTCTTTTGCTATAAGAGAGGATAATGAGTTACCTCTCAGGGCTGTTAGGGCACATGAAGTATGATCACTGTGCCCAGCACACAACGGGGGTTCTAAAAACAGTTAGTCTCCCCACCACCTTCGGATGTCACCCATTCCTCTGTCTCTATCCAGGAAGAATGGTCCCGTTTTGCCCCTCTCCTCCATCCTGCAGGCATCCAGTCTGATGGGGAGAGTTAAAAAGATACATAGTCAATGAGCATCAGGGAGCTATCATAGACTCTCCATTTACGCAGCACCAAATAAGCTTCGGTGAAAACTCCTCCCCCTTTGTTCTTTAGGACCAGGCAATGCTTCCGCCCCTGCCATCTTGCATTAAGCAGTGTTTCAGTCCTGTGTCTTCATCTAATAAATGGGGCCCCTGGGTAAAGCCTGCACTCCCTCGGTACCTTAGCTTGCTGTTCACTTCCCTCCTGATTGGTTGATAGCATATGATTTTATTCACCTAATCTACTGTTGTCAGACCAAGAAGGGGCTGTCCACGTCATATCCACGGTGCCATAAAAGTCTAGCAGAGCTCATGTCCTTCAGGTATGACAGGTGACAAAGATCCCAAGATTCCATAAGATACTTGTAAGCAAAGAGACACACGGGGACCAATGAGAATAAACATCACCAAATTGAGGACAAAAGTCCCCTGACATCCCATCACCATGACCTTACCCTACTCCCATTCACCACTATGTATTGGGAATCGTCACAGGTAGGGAAGTGAGCTGACATTAGGAGAGAGTATACAATGCTTGGCAGTGACTATAAAATGATGCATGGAGGAAGAGGTTTCCTGTATCCTATGAGTCTTGGGGAGGCTCAAACCTCTTTACACGCAAGGTTTCACATTGCTGGCCACCATGCAACTGGCTGTTAGGTCCCACCTAGAAAATAAAATTCCCCACGTTATAGCAAGCCAGGGAGTTTTGTCATCATTAAGCTACCCTAATGCCCCAGCAGCCACAATAATTAAAAGGTGTCCAGCCGGCACAAGGCACCTTTATTAAAGGGAACTCTAGCCTGGACCAGTAGTTCTTAACNGGAACGGATCCCTCCATCACAACCCTAAGAATGAACCAATCCTGCCAATACCTTGATCTCGGACTTCCAGCCTGCAGAATGGTGAAACGATAAATTTCTCTTATTTAAGCCACCCAGTTTGTGGTAGTTTGCAATGGCAGCCCCCACAAACAAATACAATCTCAGTAAGCATTGCTACCATCCTGGGATGTCAGCTCTCTTATTATCCCCATTTTTACATAAACTGAAGTTTATAGGGGTGAAGTAACTTGCCCACAGTCACAGGGAGGAAAAAATGGAGTTAGAATCTGAATCAAAGTTTGCCAGTTTCCAAACACATAAAGCTTCCAACCATAGTGCCAGTTGGGTGAGGACGGGGATATGCTGACCCCGAATATTCCTCTTTGGCCTAAGGATTATTTTGAGCTTATATTATATTATAATATAATAATCCTATATTAAGGATTATTATTTGTTAACACTATTAACAAATAATAGTGTTGTTATTTGAGGCAACTGAGATGAAGCAGATCAAGAAAAGCTCTCTGCCCTCTCACTATTTGCCTAAAACAGGACATAAATTTATAAAGGTGTCCCTTCTCCCCTCTGTACCAGGGAGGACAAAGGTTCACCCCCAGGGACAAATTTAGACCCTTATCAGTGAAGAAGGCACCAGCTTATATCTGCACAACAAACCATACTCTTGTTTACTGCACTTTTCCTGGTCACGTCTGGCCCCCAAGAACTGGCCTCCCCACCACTTTCTTTCTTTTGCCTTTAGCTGAAGATGGCGTTCGAGCCTGAGTTCTAAGCCACCCTCTGAATTACTCATTTTCCCCTGTGTGTCTCCCATGGAAACATGAGGTAGACATGTTAATAAACTTCTGTTTGCTTTTCTCTTGTTAACCTGTGCTTTTTTTTTTTTACAGGCGTCTCAGCCAAAAACTCAGAAGTATAAAGGCAAAATTCTTTTTCCTCCCCTACTCATATTTTAACCACTAATTTAAACCACGCTGCATGGGGCGGGGGAGAGGGTTGAATGGCTCTTATCACTTCTCACACATATCCTGCTACCTGCACTCTCACTCATAAAGGACAGGCCCTGGCCTTGCACACCTTTCGAAGCCCTCACTCTTACCAACCCCAGCTACTCAGGCTCCATCTTAGGGGAAATCTTGGCTCTGAAAACCAGCGTTGGTTCCAGGGAGTGGGGAGCTTTGGGACTGTGCGTTGTGTTTTCTCCCCACAGGAGGAAGGTAATTTTCCTTCCAGCACTAAGGGATCGGTGGGGTTGTCAGCCTGCCTAGGGCAGAGCCCACCTGGTCCCCATGAATACCCCCGCTCGTCACCCAGCAGGCACTATGGTTGGCCTGTCTGTTTTCATTAGGCCTGGGGGGACAGGAGGCAGCTTGGCCAGCAGCTTGCCACAGCATCTTCCGCCTGGAGACCAGGGCTCCGCTGTGGAGACGCTGCGGCTGCCAGCCCTGCGTCACCTTATCTGGTCTGGGAGCCACAGCCTTCCTGGCTAATTATCCCAGGACCGGTACTATCCAGAGACCTGCACAGAGACAACCGCACACTTGGCCTCTCACAGACAGAAGGGCCTGCTGAGACTGTTTTAAGGAAGCAGAATTGTCAGAGTCCGAGATGCAATTAGTATTTAAGAGGCACAAGTTGGCAAGGTTAAAAGCTGAGAAATAAAAACACACACATACTCTCACATACAATTTCTAATGATTCTGAAAGACTAAACAGGGAGATGTGACCCCTGCCTGAGAAGCATTAAAGAAAGATAGGGTTTCTCACACCTAGGAAGACAGGGCCTTCTCAGACATCACTGCCCAGCATAGGCAGTCCAGGCCACACCTTCAGGCTGGACATCTCTCATCTTCTCCTGAAACCTGTTCTTCCTCCACCTTCCTGTGGCTGCCACGGCTCCGCCATCCTGCCAGCCACACAGCTGACATTCTCAGAATCTGCTAGCCCACTGTCCACTCAGACCCCTCATTCCAGGGACTCATCCTTGGCAATGTACTGCATATCCGGGCCCCGCCCCCCCAGGCCTGTGGACTCTGCCCTTGTGCCAGCCTCATCCCCGGCCTGGACCACTGTCACTCCTACCTGGTCACTCCACCACTCAATCTATCCTCCATAAACAGTCCGGTCATGTCACCCCCTATTTCAAATTCTTTCATGGCGCCTCACTGCCACGATGCCCCATGGCATTTGCCACTGATCGTTAGCACTAGTGTGAACTGCAGCTCTACCTCCCTTCCATGTGGCCTTGAATAAATTACTTAATCTCTTCGAACTCGGTTTCCTCATCTGTAAAATGGGGATAATATTACTTATCTCAAAGGACCGTTGCGAGTGGTTAAATGGAAAAGCACCTTAAAGATGTTAATGACTCCATAAAGTGTGGCTTTTATGAATACTAACCCAGGAATAAGAAGGGGCTTGTCCAAGGTTACCTGCTAGATGAGCAGCAAGTCCAGATCTTCTAACTCCCATGGCACCCCAGAGCCCTGCATAAGGTCTCAATGCCTATTTGTTGGATGAATGAATGTCAATCCATCAATCCATCCATCCCAACCTCCTGTGCTAGCTCTCTCCATACTAAAGACAAAGGTAAGGAAACCCAACTTCCTCTTCTGGCCCATACTAATCTTTCTCAAGACTTAAGGGGACCCCCTGGTGTTCACATCTGGGATTGTGTGAACAAGCCCACATTGGCTCTTTCCAGAACTCCCAAGCCTCCTGTCCTGCCTCAGCTGTGCTTTTCAGACTGGGGAGGGGCTAGCTCTCTCATTTCCCACATGGGGGTGATTTCCCCTGCACGTCAGCCTGGCAAAGATTTCCTGAGCTCCTGTAGCTGACTCAGATGGGACTTCAGGTGGCCAGAGAGTTGGACCGGAACTGCCATCTGTAAAGAAATAAATTCTGTCTGTTGAGGGTGACACTGGGTAGAGCCACTGAGCCCTTGGAAGCGGGCAGTATCGGGAGTCGAGCTGAAAGGACTTCTTTAAGACGGGAGGGAGGCCAAGAGCCCCCTGGGAGCCAGGCTCCACCCTGCTCCTGGGAGTTAGCCTGACTGCACACAGTGCTGCCTGGACTAGAAACCCAAGCACCTTCCTTGACACTGCTCTCAACTCACCCCCACACCAAATACTGTCCATCCTATCTCCCAAATGTGTGCATTTTCCTCGAACACCACTACCACCATCCAATTCTAAGCCACCCTCGTCCCTTTCCTAGGTGTTGAAATAGCCTCCTTCATGGCCTCCCTGCTTTCCATCTCACCCCTTGCTATAATCAAAATAATCTTGCTAAGACACAAGTCTTACCTCTTGTCACCCCCCTGCTTACAACCTTGCAGAGGCTTCTCATTGCAACCTGGAAGAAACTCCAAAACCCTTAGCTGAGTTGACAATGTCTTAACCACCTATCCCTTGTGTTTGGTCCAGCCCCTTGATTTGTCTGCTTTTAGAGAGCCAGCTTCCTTCTCTCCTCGGGCCTTGGCATGTGTTATTCCCGCTGCCTGAAACGTCTTTCCCCCTCTTCTTCACTTATTGGATTTATTCAGTGAGTGTCTGTGGCGCACCAGGGATGTGTCAGGTACTGTCCTCACAGTGTTTAAAGTCTCATGGAGGAGCCATAGATTAATCACATAACCACACAGGAACGTAATTCAGAGCTAAGAGTGCAATGGAGAAGGTCGCCGAGACCTAACCTTGCAACCTGGAAAGGCTCCCCCGAGGACCAGACCTTTAACTGCTGTGAGGTGAGCAGCTGTTCTGAACTGACAGGATAAGAACCTGGGGCTGCGAGTGGCCACCGTCCCCAGTAGGGGGAAAAAGCCCACCTGTCGTGTGAGTGAAAGAAACAAGAAGATGAGAGGGTCCTAAAGGTCAGTGTGTCCCTGGCGCCTGGCCGGAGGCTCCTGAAACTCCTGCCTCTTATTTTCCAAAGCACCCCTGTCTTTCTTTCGCAGGCTAGTAATGAGCGAACTCTGACCCGTACAATGATAAGGCTCCCAGCAGATGGTGGCATGGCCTTTGAAATCACAGACTTGGGCTCAAATCCTGGACTACCCACTCTTCATTGTGTGTCCCTGGGCCATTTCCTTCCCCTGCGTGAGCTTCAGTCACCTTATCTGTAAAAAATGAGGCAATATTTCTCCCTTTGCAGGGTTCTTGTGAAGATGAAATGAGACGGAAGGCATGTTCCTTCTATAATGAGCTGCAAAGGGATTGACAGGCTCATGCAATGTGCCATCTGAGTGGGGGTAAAAGAGAGATGGGGTCCCTCATACTCTGGACGAGAAGCCAGACACGAAAGCTGGGGCGCTCCAAGAGGCAAAACCACAGAACTCGAAATTTCTCCTCCTGGAGAAAAGACAACAATACCATTTATATTGTTGATGTATTCCATTAAAATTGGTTAACTTTCTGGTGGAGAAAAGCGTAATTGAATTCGTGGACTACTCAATATTAAAGATATTCCTGGACTCCTTTCCTCCGCCCCCAGCCTCCAACTGTGAAGGAAAAACAGAGGTCGGATTAAAAATGTCTTCTCCTTAGCGCGGCCAGCCCTCTAAACTGAGAAACACTTGACTCTGGGCCAGGGAGTGGAGAAAAGGACAATGGCTGATTAAGGACTTGCACAATCTGGCCCCTTCCCACAGGGCCCAGTGAGTGACACCCCTTTCTTATCCTGCCTGAATATATACAACTTAGGGAGTCCAGCAGGTGGAGATCAAAACCCCAGTTGTATAAGAGAGTGTACTGTTGGGGACTGTGACTGAGATGGCAACCCTGGGCTTCCTGATTCCGCCCTCAGCACCAAGCAGCCTCACACATTGGGCCACAGGGAGCAGCAGGACTGCAGGCAGAAGGTCCATAAAGGGGACAAAGGGGTGGCTGAACCCAGCACACTCAGCCCCTTCTCCCAAGCTCACTGGTCAGAATAATCACTTGTTCCCTCTGGGCGGAGACAGGGAAGGGGCACAAAGAAGCCAGGAAACACCAGGAATGGAAAATAAGCACATCCTCCTAGCATCATTCACCCCATTCTCTGCCCTGTCTACATTGGTCTTGCTTTTGGCTCTGCAAAAATGCATGCTTCTTCCCACCCCCAGGGCCTTTGCACATGCTTATTTTTTCTTTTTCTTCGTATACAGATGCTCCTCAATTTACAATGAGGTTATGTTCCAATATACCCCATTGTAAGTTGAAAATACCATGTCGAAAATGCACTTAAGACACCTAACCTACTGAACATTGTAACTTAGTCTACCCTACCTTAAACATGCTCAGAACACTTACATTTTGACCTGCAGTTGTGCAAAATCATCGAATACAATGAATACCCTGTAAAGCATCGGTTGTTTACCCTTGCGATTGCGTGGCTGACCAGGAGCTGCACCTCGCTGCCACTGCCCAGCATCATGAGAGAGTATCATATTGTATATTGCTAGCCCAGGAAAAGATCGAAATTCAAAGTACAGTTTCTACTGAATGTGTGTCCTTTTGCACCATTGCTAAGGGACCATCTGTACTTGGAAAGCTCTGTTCTTTTCTCCCTTACTGGTGGCCCCTTGCTCACTTCCCCAGGAAACCCTTCCTGATCTCCCACACAAGGTCACATCACCTTGTTATATGCTCTCCTAGCTTCCATATTTCCTCTGTGCAGCATTTATCATGACTTTAAATACATAAATATTTGTATGGTTATCTGACTAATGTCTGCTTTCTCAAGAAAACCAAGTGCTTTGAGAGGAGAGACTATGCTTGTAAGGGTGTCCTGTGTATCCCCAGCGACAGTTCTAGCACTGGCACATGGTCCGTGCTCGAAATATTGTTTTTTACTATTTATTTATTTGTATTGATGTTTTCGTATCATTTTGAGTTGTATTTGCTTTTTAATAGTTTTACTGATGTATAACTAATATGCAAAAATCGCACATGTCTACAACGTCTGACAATTAAGTTTGTGAATTTGTTACAACGATGTTGCTAACCTTTTCTGATATCAGAGGGATTATTCATTATGAATTCGTACTAACTGGACAAACAGTTAACCAAGTTTACTTGGGCTGAAAAGGCTGCATGAAAAAGTTAGACAACCTGAACTTTTCACCAATAATTCATGGCTCTTGCATCACAACAATGCACCAGCTCACACGGCACTCTGTCTATGAAAGTTTTTAGCCAGTAAACAAATCACTGTATTGGAACACCCTCCCTACTCACCTGATCTGGCCCCCAATGACTTCTTTCTTTATCCCAAAATAAAGGAAATATTGAAAGGAAGACATTTTGATGACATTCAGGACATCAAGTGTAATACGACAACAGCTCCGATGGCCATTCCAAAGAAAGAGTTCCAAAATTGCTTTAAAGGGTGGCCTAGATGCTAGCGGCAGTGCATAGCTTCCCAAGGGGAGTACTTTGAAGGTAACTGTAGTGATATTCAGCAGTGAAGTACGTAGGACTTTTTCCTAGGATGAGTTTGCAAACTTAATTGTCACACCCCGTAATGTATACAATTTGATGAGTTTGGACATATACATACACCAATGAAACCTTCAAAACAATCAATGTAATAAACCTATCCTTCACCTCCAAATGTTTCCACCTGGATTTTTTTTAAGGCTTTTGTTTGATTGTTTTTGTTTTTGTAGTAAGAACACTTAACATGAGACCTCCTCTCTTAACAAAATTTTAAGTACCCAATACAATATCGTTCACTGTAGGTACAATGTTGCACAGCAGGTCTCTAGAATTTATTCATCTCGTAGAAGTGAAACTCTACCACTGAGCAGCAACCCTCCACTCCCCCCCTCCCCCCCAGCCCCTGGTAACCGCCATCCTCCTCTCTGCTTCTGTGAGCCTAGCTACTTTAGATAATTCACATAAGAGGAATCACATAGTATTTGTCCTGCAACGGGCTTATTTCACTTAGGATAATGACCTCCTGGTTCATCCATGTGGTAGTATATTGCAGACGTCCTTCTTTTTTATGGCTGAATAATATTCCATTTTATGTATACACTACATTTTCTTCATCTATTCATCCATTAATGGACATGTGGGGTTTTTTTCCCCATATCTTGGCTATTGTGAATAATGCTGCAGCGAACATGAGAGTGCAACTGTCTCTTCAAGATCCTGATTTCAATTCTTTTGGCTATGTACCCAGAAGTGGAATTGCTGGATCCTATGGTAATTGTGTTCTTGATTCTTTGAGGAACCTCCATACTGTTGTCCCCTAGCAGCTACACCATTTTACAGTCTGAGTGCCTGAGTGCTCAAAATATTAAAACGAAGTAATAATAGTTACCACTTACGTAAAATCCTTTTAACCACTTTACACACGTTAACCCCTTTAATGTCTTTAATAACTCTGAAGTGCATACTTTTGGCACCTTCATTTTACAAATGGGGAAGCCAAGGCACAGAGAGGTTAGATAACTTGCTCAAGGTCACACAGCTCACAAGTGGAGCGGGGATGACAATGCAAGCAGGCAGACTACAGTGGCAATCTTATTCACCACTGCACTGTATTGCCCTTATTCACCACTGCACTGTATTGCCTTTATTCACCACTGCACTGTATTGCCCTTTGAAAAATGGGGCATGTGAGAGGGGGGCTCCTAAGAATAGAGAGGTAGAGAAGGGCTGTGATGCAGGGGGCATTTCTTGCATAAGAGACTAGCCAAAGGAAAACAAAGACTGTGAGAGAGAAAAAAAAAGAACATTCCAGCTGCCACCTTGAGGTAATGAGTCAGGGGACACCTCTGATTTGAGAGTGAAATGCAGGGGCATAGAGAGCCCCAGTGCTCACTTCTGCTTCTGGAATCTTAAGCCTAGCCATCAACTCCCATCCTTGGAGTGGGCATGTGGGTGTGGCCAGCTAGTTGCCATGGCAACCAGCTCACTTGGCCCCAGTGGTAGAGACCTCTGCCTCCTGGGTGTTTGTCAGCACACCTGAGAGATAATATCTGCCGTATACCAGTTGTCATGAGATGATATACACAAAACACTCAGCAGAGTACCTAGTATAATAAAAGTTTGATAAATGTTTTTAAAACCTTTCAGAAGGGCCCCCATGGGAGACACAGCCCTGACCAAGGCCTAATAGATGCCATGGGGTACCTCTCCCTGGAAGGGATCTCCCAGGGTGGGGACTAATTTTTAATTAACTAGGCCAATGAAGTCCTATAGAGATGCAATGATGCCACCCCCACGTGCCCACACCTGCGTGGTCAGCATCTGGCAGGCTCATTGTTTTAAGTGATGAGCAATTGTCATTTTCTGTCACCTCCATGATAAATCACTTTAAGAACTCCCTTCTCTCGACAGCATAAGTAATTACAGCCCTGGTGTCTGGGGCCCTGGCACCGATTAGGAGGCAAGCAAACCACGCTGGAGCTGATGCTGACTCATTTTTCTTTTTCTGAAGGGACGAAAGGCCACAGGGTCAAAACTGGCTGGCTGGACCCTTCCTGGGCTGAAAGATGACCCCCATCCCCCCACCAAGCACTCCTTGGCACCGCTAGAGCTAAAGCCTGGAGACCAAACCTTCCAGCACCCAACCCGCAAAGCCCCCAACTCCCTTCTCCCTGGGTGTCTTCAAGACATGACTCCCAAATGTCTTTTGGTGTTATTGCTCAGGATTGTTCGCTAATCACTTCTGAGAAAGTTCAACCTCTCTGGCTAGAAAGGAAGACATGTATTATAACAGGAATAATAAGAAAGGGGAGTGCTTCAGGATATTTTATCTACTATGTTTTCTTGGTAGTCACAGAATATATTGAATCAGTAGAATGAATAAACAGGTCAGCAATGAGAACCCACTGCAGTCAGTAAGATTCTTGGTGATCCAGCAATGACAATGAGAAAAAGATTGGATGATCCTGGCATTCTTATAACTTTAAGTAGGAGATCTTGGAACAGAGCTTGGGAGATGTCTGTGCATAAGATATAGAATTCAAAGGCTTGAGTGGTATAAAGGCGACAGGAACCCCGAATTCTCAAGGTCTTGGGCATGGTACCTGCTGTCATTTCTCCGACAGCCATGTTGCTATCACTATAAATAAACCCAGTGCCCATGTCATGCACTGGCATGTCTACCCTTGGCCAAAAATTGGGGGAGGTCATTCTCCTGGCAGCTTCAGTGATTCCCCTGGGGTGTTAGCTATCACGACAGGCCCCTGTCTGTGTTACCCTCCCTGTCCTTTATCAATAGCCAGAGAGGCTGAACTTTCTCAGAAGTGATTAGTGAACATTCCTGAGCAATAACACCAAAAATCAAAGGCTAGAGAGACATACATGATTGCATAAATTTGGTAAATGCTATATACTGTAACCTTTCTAGGAGCATCCCAATACACATTAGCATTTTAAAGACTCTGAGAAGTCCTGCAGGAAATAACCTGTTTAGCTTTGTTTAACCCATTGTTTCCTGAACTGCTTTGATCAAGGGACCTTTTCCCGGATATGGAAGAATACCCTGAAGAAACCTCCTTGAGAAAAAAAACTCTCTTTGTGTTTCTTGGCACAGCTAAGATTTCGACCACACGTAACAGGAGGGACTAGAGCCTAATTCAACCCAGGACCACAGTGACTTGATCAGAGAGGAGATGTGGAAGCCAGCTGATCACCTGAGGCAAGGACTTCACCTGAGACCAACAGCAGCTCACTTACTTTGAGCTCATGGGTTTCCAGGTGCAGAAACAGAGGCTTAGCAGAATCAAAAGTAATGTATCCAGTAACATAGTAAGTAGTCAAGCCAGGGTTGAGCCTTGGCCTGCCTGACTTGGATATGTCACGTAAACCCTCTGGGCTTCAATTTCCTTATTTATAATATGAGGGAAATGATCATTGTACCTACCTTTATAAAGTTGTAGTCAGGATTAAATGAGATAATAAAATAAAGGGCTTAATGCAGGGCTTAGCCCATAGTAAGCTCTTAAGGAGTTTTATCAGTGCAACGCACCCCATACAAGGCTGTACTTAACCTCTCCAGTGACAGGGAGCTCATTATCTTGCAAAGCCGCTGACACTTTGGGGCAGATCTAGCCATAGAATAGTCACCCTGCTGTCGGCCGCTTCCTCCTAAGTTGTAACTCTGCCTTGGAAGCAGCCCTAACCCTCCTCCCCCTTGTAGCTCTGCAGATACCACAGACCAGGATGGCATCGCTGAGTCCACCCATCTTCGCCACACACACCCCCTCCCCCAGCGCACTGAGCTTAGAAAACAGGCACTTTGCCATCAGATTAGGATCTCTGAGCACTGCTTTTCCCCTCACTCCACCCCCACCCCCACCACCACCCCACCACCACCTCCCCGCTCTGGGCAGGACCCCTGGTTTTTCTATCCAGAAAGGCCAGCTCCCCCCACAGAGCACGCAGCCATGGACGCTGAAGTTGGGCGACAAGATCTTGTGGGTGACTGGGAAGGGGACAGGTTAGCCTCACGCCCACCTCAGCTCCTCGAGAAGAACCAACAGCCGAAGGAGGGACCTGCTGGCGCGCCCGCCCAGTTCACTTTATGTCAGGCTGATGGAGATCCACTAACCATTGTGAAAGCCCTCAGGGAAAAGTCCAGTCTGCCTGATGGATCCGGAGCCAGCGGGTGAAGTTTCTGAGAGGGTGACAGGACTAGGCACACATCCCCAGGAGCATCCTGAAGGCGAGGAGGCCCTGGGAGGCACAGAGGTTGGAGGGAGAGGTCAGCATTCTGATGGTTTAACCCTTGGATGGCACATACCATTCACCAGTGTGGTTCTGCGTGTTTACCTATGGATTAACTCATGTCTCCTCATAGAACCCTATTTACTCCCTTTTGAGAGATGAGCAAACCGGGCTAAAGAAAGGTTAAGTAACTTGCTCAAGGTCACACAGCAAAGAAGCAATCCAGCTAGGGTTTGAACCCAGGCTGTCTGGCTCCACTCTGAATGACACTCTGAATGTTGGGAGTGTCTTCCCAACACTCTACCATCTGGAACCGTCCAGGAAAGAAAGGGCCAGAGGAAGGGAAGTTAGAATCGAAACTAAAAGGGGGCAGAGAATTCAGGAAGGTGGCAACAGAAGAAAGGGCATGGTCCAGGGAGACAGCATGGAGAACAGCATGGATGGGCCAGGCGTGTGCAGTGGACAGCGAGGATGTCAGCTAGAAGAAGCAGAGGTCAGGTGCAGTACAGGGGAGAACTGTCACTTCACAGAAGAGACAGGGCGGGATGGGTGGAAGGCAGAGTCCTACCTATGCCTCATCTGGGACAGAGACACAGAGATGAATATAATAAAGTCCCCACCCCAAGGAGCTCACTGCCATGTGGGCCATCCCAATGGGATGGGCTTGAGACACCCTTCCTCAGGCCTCGTCGCTGTGACTCTGAGAGACAGTGTCTCCCCAGGAAGGGAGTTTGGTTGCGGCTCATCTGCATCCATAAAGCAAGTCAGACTCCAGCGGGAAAGCTTCTGGAGTCCCATTAGTGCCGAAACGATCCAATGCCGTCTCCCGCCACCCTCGCAATGAATTAACTCCGTGACGGAGATGAAGAAGATGCTGAAATCCCCTATCATCTTCCCTAACCTTGGGACAAATTAAATCAAATTCCACTGCATCGCCTGAAGGCATAAACTTCGTTTGCCGCACCAATATATATTCTGCCAGGCAGGCAGGCTCCCAGGTACTAATTACTTTATTCAGCAAGTTAAATGATATGATATCTAAATTCAAGGGAGAGGCACCCAAGAGTTATGGAGCATATACCACTGGGCCTTGCCAATGAACAGAGCAAAATAGATGTGCTAAACCAACAGCTCAAAGTACTTGTCTGGGTATCCTTCAAGATTTAGCTCAGGGCCTCTGCTCAGCCCTCCCCTGGGAAGCCCTCCTGCAGATGAGTCATAACAGCCTCATATGTGTTCATCCCCTTGAGGGAGATGCCACTGGGCTTCCGAGCACCCCCAGCAGCACACACTGCCACAGACCCCTTCTCCCTGAGTCAAAGGCAGAGTTTCAGGTCTTCAAGTCAGGTCTCAGGACCGGCTCACAGATGTCACATTGTCTCCTTCCAAACTCCCGAGGTGGGTGGAAGGTCTCCCATGTCATTTGCAGCCACAGGCATTCCTAACAGCTCAAACTGCATCCCTGGCAGTCTCTATGTGGACAGGACAGCCTGCAGCCTCTCACCCTAGCACAGCAATCACGGCACACCACAACTGCTAAGATGCTGGGTATGGAAAGGAGGGACATCAGAAGGAACCCCGAGGTACTGGAAGTATCAGGGTGAGCCCAGAGCCTGTAATCTCTTGGAGTAAGGCCCCAGTAAACCTGATTTTAGCAGCACACACATCACGCAAAAGTCACCTACACTTCTCTGAACTTGATCCTCAGTTCCTTGTCCCCAGAATCCAGGCATTTCTATGGCTTCTGAGCCTTGGGGCATCACCTTGGGACTTTGGCTTTCTGGCCTTCCTCCGTTCACATCTTCATTGCTGACTCTGCTGTCCACTTTGGGAGCTTCTAGAGCAGAACCTATCCAATCCACACTCACCCCCTAAATGTCCTTCAGATCTAGTCTAGCCTCCACTGACACTGCCGCTGCCCTGGATTAGATCCTTAATCCTCCCAGACACTAGCAAAAAATAATTCTCTGGACACCCTATCAACCCTGTCTCTCTAGCCCAATCTAGCTTCCACACCAGTGGCTGCCCAATGGTCTTCCTAAAAGAGCCCTATCACTCCCCAGATTAATGGCCTATGGGAGTTCCCACCAAGTCCCCTGAGACCTACCCCTGAGACCTGCTCAAGCCCCAGCTCTTTTCAAACCCCCTGCAATGGAGGAGTACCGAACTGTTGACCTCACAATGCTTTCTCCAGACTCCATGCCTTTGCACAGGCAGTTTCCTTGGCCTGGAGTGCCTTCCCAACTCCTCCACCCTTCACCAGTCTAACTTGTAACGCCTACACAGCCTTCATGACTCATCTCTGGCACACATCTCCTGGGAAGCTTTTTCTGACTCCATTCCCACTTGTGGGCCCACATCCATATTACCTGGTCCTCTCTCCAACACTGCTTACCTCATAAGGTGACTGAGGGTTTACATGTCTGTATCCTCCACCCAGCTGTGAGCACCTTGAGGGCAACGATCTTACTCATCTTTGGTATCAAGAGGAAACAATGATTGCTATTCAAAATAAGAACTGACGAGAGCTCCTTTTACATCTTAGAGGAATGGCATAATTCGTATCAGAGGAGATGCCTTCTTATTTAGAAAAATACGTGGAGGCACCTCTTTGAAGTTAAATGTGATGCTCCCCAAGGTGTGGTCTAGAGGAGCCGGCACATCAAAGAGGGAGCTGAATTGTATAATAAGGTAAGGAAATGTTCAAGCTCTCTGGACAACCCAGGAGAGAAGGCATACAGCTCTTGGGAAAACAGAGGGAATTGGGGGAGGGGAGGTGAAAAGGAGGATAGGGGATGGTGAGCCCAGCAAGTAGGCTGAGGGCCTGAGGAGGAAAGGTGGACGGTGGACATCTCTGAGGCAATGCGGGACTTAGAGAAATAAGATTTTGAAATTTCACATTTAAAGTGTTTCTGGCACTGTGCTGTCTGTGCTGTAACCCCTCCTCTGCTCTCCCCCACCTATTACTCCAAACCTTCAGGAAAAGTCTAATGTATGACAGCAGCCATGTGGCAATGATGCTTTGAGAGGAATGAAAGAAAAGAGGCCTTGTCCGGCGTGGAACACAGAGAGACAGCTAAGGAAGGGTGCTGACAAGGGCACGAATGAGGGGTCAGGGCAAGCAAAAAGCCAGAATTGAGCGGGAAGCATGAGAACAAAAACTGCCCCCAGAAATGTGCAGAAAGTTTGGGGAAGGCATTGAAAGAAGGAAAGGCTCAAGTCATCTTCTTTAAATGTTAAAGATTTAATGCTCAACACGTGGTCACATGAATTAAAATTGACCAATTTGGGGACCTCTGAGACTGGCCTGCATGCATCTGGGACAGCTATCTTCCATGACACATGGGAGAAAAGAGGGATGTCTCAAATGCTTAGCAAAGAGTAGTTCCCACAACTGTAATGGATGGTGTAAGAGACAGGAGGCTTTCAAGAGAGCTGAGCACTGACTGACAAAGCTTTCCTTAGAAAGGCTGGTGAGAACAGCTGAGGAAGCAAAACCTTCAAACACCTGAGCAAGAGAGCCCCTTAGGGAACATCTGGTCCTCAGACGGCGAATAGAGTTCAGAGTGAGTGCCAGCCCTGATCGGATGGTAGTGGCTGTCTTGAGCACTCCTAGGAAGAATTCTAAGGCTCTGTCTGGAGTCAGCAAAAAATAAATAAATTCAATGATCAATTAATACTGTCTGCCACAGGTACAGGAAGGGGAATATAGCCTATGTGCCGTATATTGCCATCCCTAACCTAACCCAATTTCTCTTTTTGTAGATAGAAAAGAAAAAAAGGAACTCACCCAAAGTCACATAGTCAATGGCTAGAGTCCAGTCTAGTATCAAATTCTGGGCTCTTCTTGTGCACTGTGCTACCTCCCTATACACAAAATACAAGGCGGAGAAGTGGGAAGTTATTATAATATCTTGGCTGCCTATTTGGTCAAACTAACCAGTGCAGAAGCACAGACCATACCAGGGGAAAGGTGAAAAGGGAAAGGGTTGTCTGTTTATATCGGGAACAGGTTTTGGCCAGCTGATCTCTGTTCTCTCTGAGGGCCTATGGCTTCAGGATGTATCAGAGGCGCTGCACGTTGAGTTAACACACCAGCGCAACCAGAGTCCAAGCGCAAGCTGTAGCGATGGAAGTCCTCAGGACAGGGAAAGGAGACAAACTGACCTAGGCAGCCCTGGCTAGTGTTTTTATAGTCTCATTCATTCATTTAACCAACATTCTTTGAGCACCTTTGAGCAAACTACCAAACTTGGCGCTGGGGCTGCTGTTCCTGAGGCATTGCATCAAGGAGGGGGAGGAGATGGGCACGGAACGGCTAATTATGCAATTAGTTATTTAATTATAAACGGAGATAAATGCCATGAAGAGGTGCGGGGAGCCCTGACAGCAAACAAGCCGGGATCTGATGTAATCTGGAGAAGGAGGAAAAGCTTTCTGGAGGAAGTGACATTTAAGCTGAGGCTTGAACGATTAAAACGGGAGTTAGTGATGGATTGGAGGTACAGAGAGGCAGCAAGAGGAATAAAGACAGGAAGAGAGAGGGGGGAGGGAAAAACCTGTTAATGGGTCTAAGGAGGGAAGAAACAAGACATATTTGAAGAATTGAAAGACCAAAAGGCCAGAGGGCTGGAACACAAAATATGCATTTGGGGGGGGGGGGGGGGAGGGGAGAGCGGTTGTTGTTGTGGAACGAGAAACCAACAAAAGATAAAGCTGTGACCAGGGGACTCAGCAGAAATGCCAACCTAATCCCACTCCTCTCCCACTCCCACCCACAGCCCACGTGGAGTCTTTGTGGGAGTTTTTAGAAGGCATCCCTTTAGAAAGCAGCCCAGGCTGGCTTTCAGCCCTTATCTGCCTCCTCAGCTGGGCACCTCTGTGCAGCGTGTAACCTCCACAGCTATATGTGGCGGTCCATCCCCACGTCTCTCATCCTGGCCCCCAACAAGTGGGCTGCACCGGTGTACTTAGCAATCACCTGGAGGTGCTGCTAAAATGCAGATTCTGATTCCATGCCTGGGGTGGGGCCTGAGGTTTGCATTTCTAACACACTTCCTGCTGAGGACATGGTTTATGTGGGTGATGATTTCTGGGCCACATTTTGAACAGCGAAGAACTAGCTGACGAGTTGTGAAGGGCGAGGCATTAGCAAATCAGAGAGCAAGATGGGAAGAAACAGAAACCCATGGGAAATGATTCTGTTTGATTAAAGGCCATCCTTCTGGATTCCTTCCCACCATGTGCCAGGCCTTTTGGGGCTGGAGACACGCAAACACAGGACAGCCCTTGTCCCCAGGAGAAGGTGCCCAGAACCGAGTGGGACATATAGACATGCACAGAACCCCCCGGGCAAGGGGCAAGCCCTTCCATAAAAAAAAGCCATAGCACCCAGAAAGAGTGGGTAATGCTAATCAGGAAAACCAGGGAAGGCTCCTCGGAAGAGGTGACATTTGTGGAATGAACGGGATTTCAACAGGTAGAAGGGGGGGAAAGGTAAGCAAAAGAAACGAGGTATATGGGCTGCAGTCCCTGCTGCAGTGGATTGCCATGGGCTACCGTGAGCGGCCAGCAGCCGCAGTGAGCGGCCGTCCAGAAGCCGGCGACTGATAAAAAATAAAAAATAAAAATAAATAAATAAATAAAAAGAAACGAGGTATACCTCAATCAATCAATACGTAAATAGATAAAATGTTTTTAAATAAAAAGAACCAAAATGTGAAGAGGCATGAAGATTCCAAGCATGTTGACCTTAAGATTCATAAAGAGGGAGGGTTCGTGGGAGGCAGGGCTAGAAAATTCGTCCCACGTCAGATTATTCTGGGCATAGAATGCCAGTCTAAAAGAAGAGAAATTTAGGAGGTTGATATGTTTTTGCTAAAAATGAAAAAGTAAAGCCCCACCAGGCAGAGCCTGGAGCCAACTTCGCCAGCTCCGGTCCTGTGGGGTCCTCAGCAGGACGCCCAAGACTGACGCACCCCGTGCAGCCTGCGGAGGCTTGAAGCCACAGCAGAGTCCATACAGAACAGCTTTCCAGCATCTGGGCTTGTGTTGTCAACCCCAGAAGGTCAGGACAACCATGCCAGAGGGCGAACATCTAATTCCACCTGGAAGGAAGGGAGGCTGGGGGAAAGCGGCTGGAGAGAAAAGCTTTCAGGGCAGACAGGGCCACCGCTGCAAAGGACTCACTGACGAGATAAAGCTGAAGCCCCTCAAAGAGAAAGCAGCAAGTTGTGTTCACAAGAGTGAAGCTGAAACAGGTAGCAGGATGGCTCAACTAAAAAAAAAAAAAATGAAGCTGATACAGAGAAATGGGTCGTTGGAGAGAAAGCTCATTAAGAGGCTGCAGGAGGGCCGGCCGAATGGCGCGTTGGTTAAGAGCTGGCTTGGGACGCCAGAGGGCCCCGGTTCGGATCCCACATAGGAGGGCCAGTGACACTGCCCTCCGCAGCTAAGATGCTGAACAACAGCTCAACCTGGAGCTGGGCTGCCTTGAGTTGCCGGCGATGGCTAGGCTGCAGGCCCTGTGGCAGTGGGTTGCCATGGGCTACCGTGTGTAGCCAGCAGCCGCAGTGAGCAGCCGTCCAGAAGCCGGCAACTGATCTGCCTCGCCCGGGAAGAGCACAATGATGGTGCCAACTTGGGCCAGTGAAGCGACGTCCTCCACAACTAGACTGAAGAACAAAACGACAGCAACTTGTCTGTTCCCCTTCCCCCAATTCCCCAGCACTGTTCCCATCCCCCAATTCCCCAATAAAAATCTTTAAAAACAAAAAAAGAATTGAACGCCCCCACCCCAAGCACTCTGCCCCCCTCAGAACCTCCATCTCACCCACACACACACCACAGCTGAGGTCGTGTAACCCACTCCTGCAGCCTCAGCCAACCCAAGACCCCAAATACCAGGCCTGCCCCAACTTTGGCCTTGTGCCACCACTGCCCACGGCCTCAGTCTTGCTCCAGACATGAAACCTCTACGTTCTATCCTAGATCTCTGGACTTGAGTCTTAACATGGTGACCAGCCCAGTCTTTCCAGGCTGAGACCCCATGGAGTGCTCCTTCCCTTTGGGAGTCCTCACCCCCCAACCGTGGGGCTCCCATTATCCATGGTTCTTCCTCTCTACTTGATGAGTGACAAGCATGACCTGAGCTGTCTGAACCATCCTTGCAGATGCTGACGGGGCACAAGGGCTTTTTCTAAGGCAACAAGAATCAGGCTGGACTCAGACTGGACTCATTCTCTAGAAATGTGGTCTGCCAGGTTTTCCATCCTGCCTTCAGCCTTAGGTGCTTCTTGCACATTCATTCATTCATTCCTCAAGGATTTGCACATGCTTGCTGAGTCAGACTTGATGCTGAAGGTACAGAGGTGGTGCAGGTGTGGCCCTGAAGAAAAACTTCATCATAATACGGAACATCTCCGGGCTCCTAGCTCCAGGCATAGCCTTCTCTGCCTTCCGGGTGGCATCCCTCTACAGGCACACTCTCTCAGAGCCGCAGCCAAGATGCTGCCATAGCACCTGGTAGGTGGCAGTGCCAGCCCCGTGGCCCACCTGTGCCATGAGGCTGCAGGGGGAGGAACTGAGGGAGAACCAGCGGGTGGGTGGCCTGCTACTGTTAGCTCTGTGCAGGAGAGAGCTTGAATGCTCTTCCAACCCAGCTCCTGCGGATGAGTCATGACAGCCTCATATGTGTTCATCCCCTTGAGGGAGATGCCACTGGGCTTCCGAGCACCCCCAGCAGCACACACTGCCACAGACCCATTCTCCTTTAGTCCCAGGCAGAGTTCCAGGTGTTCAAGTCAGGTCCCAGGACCGGCTCACAGATGTCACATTGTCTTCTTCCAGACTCCCGAGGTGGGTGGAAGGTCCCCATGTCATTCGCAGCCACAGGCATTCCTAGCAGCTTAAACTGCATCCCTGGCAGTCTCTATGTGGACAGGACAGCCTGCAGCCTCTCACCCTAGCACAGCAATCACGGCACATCACAACTGCTAAGATGCTGGGTGTGGAAAAGGGGGACGCCAGAAGAAACCCTGAAGTGCTGGAGGTATCAGGGCGAGCCCAGAGTCTGTAGTCTATAGATAGGTATAGATATGAATGAATACCTATAGAGAAGTGTGTATACCTGTACATGCATACATGTAAGTATGTGTATATAAAAACACATACCTCCATCTCCCAGTTCTAGCCACTGAATGGGTCTAGAAGCAAAGAAACCCCCATAGCATCTAACACACCAAGCATCTTGATTTTGGCTCCTACATGCCATTCTCTGCTAGAAGGAGCCACAGCTCTTGAAAGAAATGGCCGATCCCAAGACTTAGGCAGGGAAAATACAAGCTGAGCCCAGAACACCTTGCCTTGGCCTGGCGGTTCCCTTTTTCCAAGCTGCCCTCCCACCAATCCTCACTCCCTTCAATGACAGACGTCTCATCAGATAAACAGCACATCCTCTGCGTCAGCCCTCTGTGGCCACTTGGAGGTGTGCAAAGCAACATGGGCCAGCATAGCCCCTTTGGAAATCCAGCAGACCTGAGTACAAACCCCGACTCTGTCTGGCACTAACTTAACCTGTTTGAGCCTCAGTTTCTTCCTCTGTAAAATGGAGATACTGAACCTACCTTCTGGGGTGTTGGGAGGTCTCAGGTAGGTGATACGTGCTGTGCCACCAGGTTCAGTGCTTACCCAGCAAATGCTAAATGGTGGTGTTTTATCCACAGTGCTGTGTTCTCCCATCCTGTGAGAGCCTGAGCTCTGCCTCATCCACTCTTCCCATCCCCCAACACTCAGCACCGTGCCTGGCACTCCAAGAGTGACCAGTCTGTGCTTCTTGGGTTGCTTAATTGAATTGCTGGCTGATATTTACTGACTGACCCTTACTGACTGGAATGTGCTGACTGGTGCCTTCCCGCTGACACTTGGCGTGTATCCACACTTACTGATTGAGCTTTTTCTACCAGCGATGCCCACTGACTGACACCTACCCGGGACATCCCTCATAGCATCTGCCAGGGCCCCCAGCCTCTTGAGTAAAAGCTGACAGGAAGAAAATCTCTCGGACTCTCCCTCCACCTGCCTCTTTCTCTGCTCTCGCTGACACTCCATTTGTTTGCCTCTCCATACCACCTCATCTCTGCCCCTGTTCCTTGTCAGCATTGCCGAGTCTGGCTTTCTCTCTGTGTCTGTGACCCTGTTCTGTCACCGGGTCTCTACCTGCCTTTGCAGGGCCCTGTCTCTGAGGCTTTGCTCCCTGCCACCATCTTCCCGTCTCACAGAAAAGCTGCCCCCTCCCCTTGCTGGCTCTCACTGTCCACGCTCAAGGATATGGCGCCCAGTAGCACCATCACACGTTTTTTGTTACCTCTTTATTGTTCTGCTAGAAACAGATCATCTTTTCTTCTCTACTTTTTGGGAATTAGATGCAGATGGTTTTCCTTATCTGCTTCATCTGGGATGCCTGCTTTCCCCCCTCTCATCCCCTTCCCCTATCCTACTACCTTCAGCAGTAGCATCATCTACAGATCAGGAGAGGAAGCTCAAGATCTGGGTAGGAGACGACCTCCATGGACCCAAGAGGGGACTGTTGGAAGCAGCCTGAGGACCCCCTGGCTAGCACACTGGGGAGGAAAGGACATGGTCATAGGTGCCACACATGGGGAGACATGCTTGAGAGGAGAAACACATCTCAGGCTCGAAGGGCCATGTGTCGGGGCCACTCATTTGAGGGCATGATAGGCCCAGCCTGGCAGGGTATATACAGGTGCCGTGTGTGCTGGATGACGTGGTGTCTGAGGGTGCAGATGTGACTGTAAGAGGGAAAAGCATGCACATTGTATTCAGCCCTTTGTTCTGATGAAACCAATTAGTGACGTGTGGCACATCTGAACAAAGCTTCTAGGGCTATCATGTCGTTCTGCCCTAAGAGCCACAAGCCCTAGACAGGGGCCATCCCTTCAGCCCAGCTGCCAGGATGAAGAAGACACACAGAGCAGAGACATGACGTCCGACCTGCAGATAGCAGATAAAGGGAGGGGAACATAAACACGTGTTGCTTATAAACCACTGAAATGTAGGGACTGTTTGTCACCACAGCACGACCTAGTGAAAACTGACTGAAGCATCTCCTGCAGTCCCATGGCTTTAAATACTGCTTATACGCTCATGACTCTCATAATTGTATTTATCACCAGGCAGGTCCTTTTCTCCAAGCTTCAGACCCATATATCCACCTGTGTATTCCAGTCTCCACATAGGTATCTAACAGGCATATCAAACATTGCATCCAAAATGTAACTAAACAGAATTTTAAGAGCCACTGCTCTCCTGCTAGCTACCATATACAAGTCCTACGCCATCACTTAAAATACACTATGACATTATAGATGTCTGTTGTCAACTTGGTATCACCCCCACATTCATCATGCCACATGCCAACTGTGCAAAGTGTACATATCTTTTCATTTTATTTGCGGGTTTCTTGTGGGATGTTTTTCAAATTATAAAAGAATACATGCACGTTGTAACAACTGAAGTGTACGATAGGAAGGTTATAAATTACTGCTTCCCCAGTGCCCACTGCACTAACTCTCTTCTAATGTAACCAACGTTAATATCCTGTTATGGAACCTTCAAGTGGCCATTTATTATGAACCATTTTAGACATCCCTAAAATCATTAATGCAGAAATCCGCCCTCTATAATGGCAATTGGTAGGAGCGAGGCAAGGTATGCAAATACAGTCCGTGTTTTCTTCCACAGGTTCACGAGTCCCAGGAAGTTTCCTGTGTCTCCACCAAGGAAGAGCACCAAAGCTGGCTGATCCCCACACTGTCTAAGTGGACCAGCAAATGGCAGACCCTGCCTCTAAAAGGGACGTCCACAGTGGCGGTTAACATGGGGGTTTTGGTTCCGAGAAAGAACAAGCTTTGTACGTATGAGGTTGTGAGCAGAGTTCGAGCGTCTGGACCTCCAGGTTATGTTCAGAAATGGTGGAATCTAGTGATTAAGATCACGTATCAGGCAGACCCGGATTGAAACCCCACTCTGCCATTTTCTGTGTGTGCTTGGGCAATCTGCCTCTCTAAACATCAGTTTACTCATCTGAAAAGCAGAAATAAGAATAACACCTATGTATCAATCAGGGTCTGATCAAAACACAGAAGCCACTCTACATATTCCAGTAGAAAGGACTTTAATGATGGGAATTAAACGATTGATTCCACAGCTGTTGAAAGGGCTGGGAAGGCAACAACTGGGGAAGCCACAGTGAGGACCCTGGCTACATCACTACACAGATATTTTTCCATGGGATGTTCCTGCTGACCTTCTCAGGCTGCAGAAACGAAGCAGGCTAATCTCAGGAAGTTCACCTGGAAAGTGCTTCAAACCTCATGTGCATGTGTCTGCCTGCAACTACTTCCAGAGAATAATGGCCTTGCCTTCTTCATCACTTTCCAAACCTGGGAGCATCCCTCCTAGGTGACTCAAGCCAGGAACCACCTGGGGAAGGGCATTCTGGGAAATGTAGGTCCCAGCTTTTCCTCTGTAATGCAAAAGACACCTGACAACAGGTGGTGGTGATGCCAGGTAGACAATCGACAACCAAGCACAACCTGCTGCAGAAGATGCTTATGAGATTAAATGAAATAATACAGATAAATTCTTAGTAAAGTGCTTGGCAGACTGTTAATGCTCAATAAGTGGCAGTTATTATAATTATTTTTAGAATTTAGATCCTGGAACTTGTGGCTCTCCGCCCAGCCCAGCACACCCACTCCATTTTATGTTACAGAAAACCCTAGGCATTTGTATTTCTGTCAAAAGATACATCCCCCCCCCCATCGCCTCACATCACTCAGCAGGTTCTATCATTTCTTTTTCAGATCTGGTTATAAAGGCAACATTTGTAAACTGCTGATCCTTTAATTCCCCATAAGCACACATTCTGGCTGAATATATTCAAATCAATTACACTGAAAGACATGAACTAAATTCTCTACTTCTATGTCCCCCACTTTTGTATTCCATGGCAATTATACCCAAAATCATTGCAAAAAAAAAAAGGTTTTGCTACAGGTGTGTCTTCTCCATCATCCATCAACCAAAGTATGAGGAAATCTAATAATAAACCTATTTATGAGCTAGTGGCTTTAGACCCATGACTGCTATCCCCAAACAAATACACGGTAAGACAATTAAGTTC
>NW_017731360.1:4329920-4331856 GCF_001890085.2 Hipposideros armiger | reverse complement strand
AAAAATCCCTGATGCCAGGGAGCTTACATTCTAGTCAGGACAGATAAATGAGTGAAGAAACAAGACCGCTTCAGAAAGTGTAATACTAATCCGAGACTCTTCACTTCAACACATCCACAAACACACACCGAAGACTCTCTAAAATGTTATCTTAAATACTGAGTTGATACAAAATGTATGTATAAAGAATATAAAGAATAGTCCACCATATGGAGAATAACAACAAAAGGATCACTCATGTAGCCCATAGACCGCTGTCTAAGAAAGAAAACGTGACCATTAAGTTTGAAATCCCTACATGTTCCTCTTTGAGCCTATTCCTTTTTCACCTACCCAGAGAAACCCTAAATCAGATTATTAGTCCATGTTTATTTCTCCCATGTTTTTCTCTTTATAACTTTACAATGGCAAATATCCCCAAACAATATGTTAATACATTTTGATCTTAAAACTAGAACCATGCAGTTATTTATGTTTCTATGGCTTCCCTTTTTAATAGCCAAGTCAAAGTTATGATACATTTGTTTTTTTATTTTGGGGGTAGGAGTTAAAGTTTTAATTGAAAATTTTATGGAGATAATTGCAAACTCATATGCAATTGTAAGAAATAATAGGAAGACATCCTGTGTGTACCCTTTACCCAGTTTCCCCCAATGACAACATTTTCAAAACCATAGTACTCTGTTAATCAGGATAGTGACTTGATACAGTTCACCAATCTTATTCAGATTTCCCTGGTCTAATTATATTCAGGTGTGTGCATGTGTGTGTGTGTGTGTGTGTGTGTGTGTGCGCGCGCGCGCACGCACGCACAAGCATGCATGCACATGGGTGTATATTTAATTCCATTATTTTATCCCACCTGTAAGTTTGTGTATCCACCACCACCGTCAAGATACTGGACAGTTGCATTACTGCAAGGATCTCTCATGCTGTTCATTTATAACCACACCAATCTGCTTCCCACCCCACCCCATCCCTAATCCCCAACAACCACTAATCTGTTCTCCATGTCCAATATTTTGTCATTTTAAAATGTCATACAAATGGGATCCTATAGTATGCCACCTTTCGGGATTGACTTTTTTCCCCCACTCATAATAATTCCCTAAAATTCATCCAAGTTGTGTGTATCAATAGCTTGTTGTTTTTGTTAACCGCTGAGTAATAGTCCATGGTATGTATATGCCATAGTTTGTTTAACCATTCATCTGTTCAAGGGCATCTGAGTTGTTTCCAGCTTTCGACTATTACAAATAAAACTTTCCAGGTTTTTGTGTGGACATAAGGTTTCATTTCACTAGGATAAAAGCCCCAGAGCGCATGTTGCTGGGTCATATGCTTGATTAGTTTTATAAAAAACCGCCAAACTGTTTTCTAGACTAGCTCTACCATTATACATTCCACTAGCAATTTACAAGTGATCCAGTTTCTCCACATCTTTGCCAGTATTTGGTGTTGTCACTATTTTTTATTTTAGCAATTCTAATAAATGCATCATGGTGCATCATAATGCTTTCAATTTGCAATTTTTTTGATAGATAATGATATTGAACATCTTTTCATGTGCTTACTTGCCATCTGAAGAGCCTCTTCAATGAAATATCTGTTCATGCCTTTTGCCCATTCTTTGGGTTTTTTACTATTGTGTTTTGAGGGTTCTTTATAGAATCCAAATACTAGTCCTTTGTTAAGATACGTGGTTTGAAAATATTTTCTCCCACTCTGTAACTTATCTTATGGCTTGCTTTTTAACTCAGAATGATCCTCAGTTTCATCCATAGTGATGGATTTTTTTCATTTTCATGGCTGTATAGTATTCCATTGGGTCAGTTGATTCAAAAAGTACTTATCCACTCTACTGTTGATGGACATTGGTTAGTGTTTTACTTTCACAAGTGTGTTCCTATGGGCATTCCTGATGTGTTTTCTGTTA
>NW_017731360.1:4302203-4328855 GCF_001890085.2 Hipposideros armiger | reverse complement strand
GTGAGCGGCCGTCCAGAAGCCGGCGACTGATCTGCCTCACCCAGGAAGAGCGCAATGATGGTGCCAACTTGGGCCAGTGAAGCAACATCCTCCACAACCAGACTGAAGAACAAAACGACAGCAACTTGTCTGTCCCCCTTTCCCCAATTCCCCAGCACTGTTCCCATCCTCCCAATTCCCCAATAAAAATCTTTAAAAAAAAAAAACATCCTCTTACACTGCTCTTTTAGTTACAGGACTTACGAACATGGACTCCCAAGCCAAACTGCATTGGTTCAAATCCTAGCAATGAAACCTTGAGCAACTTACTTAACCTCTTTGTTACTTAACCTCAATATACTCATCTGCAAAATGGAAATGATATTAGTACCTACATCATATAGTTTTTCAGTAGGCTAACTAAGTTAATATGCATGAAACAACACTGGCTGGTGGTGTTATGTGCCAGCTATTACCATCACCTTCTTCTTCTTCATCACCAAGAAGTATTATAATAATTGCCTTTTATATTTAAACCTTCAATCAACCTGAAATTGATTTTTACGTATGGTGTGAAGTATTAGTCCAACTTTTTCTATATGAATAATCAATTCACCCAGCCCAATTTTTTAATTGAGTCTTTCATCCCTGAACTGTAACATCAACTCAGTCATAAATCAAGTCTCCATTTGTATATGGGCTTTATTCTGAGATTTCTAGTTTTGTCCATTGGTCTACCTGTCTATTCTTAACCCAAGGTCACTCTATCTTAATTACTATAGTGTTATAATGATATTTGATAAGACTAGTTCTTCACCTTATCCTTCTTTGGCAGTGTTTTGGCTAATCTTGGCCTTTTATTCTTCCGTGCATATTTTAGGATCAGTTTGTCAGGATCCTTGAAAAAGAAACCTATAAGATTTTCATTGGAATTGCACTGAATCTATAGATCCATTTGCGAGAACTGACATTTTTAGCTTATTGGCTCTCAATCCAAGGACTTTGTATACTATTATTTAATTATTTTACATGTATTTCAATAGTCTTCTAATTTTCTGTATAAAATTCCTGAATGTATTTTTTTAGATTTATTTGCAGGCATTTCATTTTATTGGAGGTATTTTAAATGGTGTCTATTTTTAAGTACAATTTTTAAGGTTCATTGTTGATGTTGATGTAGAAAATGCAATTAACTTTCTTGTACTACTTTTATCTTCTTATTAGTTTATCTTTATTTGCCTTGTTTTATTGGCTAGGGCTTTTGGTATGCTGTTGAAGAGATGTGGCAATAGCAGGCATCCTTATCTTGTTTCTCATCTTAAAGGCAATGCTTTCAATGCTTCACCTTTAATTGCGGTATTTGGTGCAGGTTTTTTGTAGATACCCTTTATCAGGTGAGGACATTTCATTCTATCTCTGGTTTGCAAAGATTTTTTTTCAAGAATCATAAATGGATGTTGAATTTTATTAAATTTTCACATCTATTAAAATAATTATATTACTTTTTTTCTTTATTTTGTTAATGTAGAGAAAGATCACATTCATTTTTTATGCTTTAATATTTACCCAATCTTACATGCCTTGAATAAACTAGGTCATGACATATTATCACTTCTCTACATTGCAAGATTTGTTTACCAATACTTGGTTTAGAATTCTGTATCTATGTTCTTAAGTGAGATTAGCCTATAATTTTTTTTCTCATACCGTCCTTGTTAGGATTTAGTATCAAGACTATGCTAGCCTAGGTTGGTGCATGTTTTCTCTTTTTCTACATTATGGAATAGTTTGTATAAGATTCTATTTCTTGAATGTTTGGTAGAACTCACCAGTAAAGTCATTTAGGAGATTATGGTATTTTCTTTAGGGTATATTTTTAAACTAGTAATTCAATTTTTTTAGTAATTACAATACTGTTCAAGTTTTCTATTTATTCTTGAGTTGGTTTTTATAGTTTACATTTCTTTAGAAATTTTTTCATTTCACCTAAGTTTTCCAAAGTATTAGCATAAAGTTATTCATTGTACCTTATCTTTTAAATCTCTGCAGCACCTATAAATATGTTTCTTTTTATTTCTTGCATTGCTTTGTCTGTCTTCTTGTTTCCTTGATCAATTCACCAGAGATTTTTCAATTTTATTAGTTTTCTCAAAAAAAAGCAACTTTGGACTGAGTTGGGCCTTTCAGCTATACATTTGATTTCCATTTCATAAATGTTTGCTCTTGTTTTAATATTTCCTTCCTTCCGCTTTTTGGGATAATTTTAACATTATTCATTTTTAAATCCTTAACTTGGATATTACTTCAGGGGTTCTCAACCAAGGCAATTTTGCCCTGTAGGGGACATTTAGCAGTATCTGGAGACATTTTTGGTTGTCACAACGGAGGTTGAGGATGATATTGACATCTAGTGGGTAGCAGCCAGTAGTGCTGCTAAACACCCTGCAATACACAGAACAGCCCCCCACAATAAAGAACTTCCAGCCCAAAATGTCAATACTGATGAGATTGAGAAAAGAGCACTTAATGCTAAAAATTTCCTGCTGAGTACTGCTTTAGCTGCATCCCATAAATATTTTTTTAATTTACAGTAAAATTGACTTTCTTTCTGGTATGCAGTTCTGTGAACTTCAACATGTGCATAGATTTGTGTAACTACCAACACAGTCAGGACACAAAACAATTTCATCACCCCAGAAAACACTCTCATGCTGCCCCTTTGTAGTCAAATTCTCCCCCTAACATTGGCAACCAATGATCCATTCGCTATACCTATAGTTTTTCCAGAATGCAAATGAACAGAATCACACAGTATGTCACTTTTTGACAATGGCTTCTTTCACCCAGCATAATACCTTTAAGATTCATCCATACTACTGCATAAGTCAACAGTTCATTCATTTTTATTGCTGAGTAGTGTTCTACTGTACGGGTTACTACAATCTTTTATCCATTCAGCCATTAAAGGATTGGAGGCTGTTCCCATTCTTTTGGTGATTATGAATAGAGCTGTTATTTGTGTACAGGTTTTTGTGTGAATATAAGTTTTCATTTCTCTAAATACCCAGGAATGGGATAGCTGGATCATACAGTAAGTATATGTTTAATTTTATTATCTGCAAATATTTAAAATGCACAGTTTGGTAAGTTTTGACCTATATAAACACTCATGAAACTATCGTGAAAACCAAGATAGTGAACATAATCATTACTCCCCAAAATTTCTTTGGAATCTCTCCCTCTCTTTTCCCCTCCTCCAATTCCCAGGAAACCATTTATCTGCTTTCTATCACCACAGATAAGTTTGTGTTTTCTAGAAATTTGTAAAAATGAAATCATATAGTATGTACTCATTTTATTTGGCTTCTTTCATTAGCAAGATTATTTTTGAGATTCATCCAGTGTGTGTATCAATAATTCATTTATTTTTATTGCTAAGTATTATTCTATTGTATGGATTTATCACAATTTACTTATCTTTCACCAGTTGATGGACATTTGGATTTTTCTAGTTTTAGACTATTTTTTTTAAACAAAAGCTGTTAACTGGTATAAACATTCATATACAAATATTTGTATGAACGTATACTTTCTATTCTCTTTAGTAAATACTTAGGAGTGGAATGCAAGATCATATGGTACATGCATGTTTAATTTTTTAAGAAACTTCCAGCGTTTTCCAAAGTGGTTTACCATTTTACATTGCCACTAGAACTGTATGAGAGTTCCAGTCCCTTCACACCCTTGCCCCACTTAATATGTGGGTCTTTTTAATTTTAGCCATTCTAGTAGGTGTGGAGTGGTTTTAATTTAGATTTTCCTAGTGATTAATGATGTTGTGCACCTATTATATGCTTATTTGTCATCTCTTGTCTCTTCTTTGGAGAAGTGTCTGTTTAAATCTTTTGCCTATTTTTAAATGGGCTGTTTTCTTATTATTGAGTTTTGAGAGTTTATATACTCTGGACACTAGCCCTTTATCAGATATATCTGCTTTAATTCATATAACAATGTCTTTTCAAAAGCGGACGTTGTTCATTTTGATGAAATCTCTTTTACTGATTTGTTCTTTTATAGATGTGGTTTTGATGTCTTATGTAAATATCTTTGTCTAACCTGAGATTACAAAAACTTTCTCCTATTTCCTTCTGGAAATTCTATAATTTTGGATTTTACATTTACTTCAATGATCAACATTGAGTCAATTTTTATATAGTGTAAGTTACGGATCAAAGTTTTTTTGTTCTGCAATATGAATGATCAATTGTTCCAACTTATTGGAACTTTTTGAAAAGAATATTCTTTCTCTACTTTATCTTCAGTGTTCCTACCTGTAAACTGGCAGTATGAGCACTTATTTCTTCCTATGTCACATGGTTTGGATGATGATAAAATGTTGTCATGGTGTTCACTAGATTAAAAGCGCTCTAAGGGGAATGTCTGGGGCAGAGTGACTAGATGTGTGGGCCCTTGAGTGGGTCAGATCTGGTTCAAATTGTGGCGTCAGAGTCATACTGCCTGATTCTGAATCTTACCCCACTACTTGCTCTTAATTTTTACTCATATTTTCAGATCTTAAGGAAGTTATTAAGTCTTTCTGTACCTCATGTTTTTCATCTGGAAAATGAGCCTAATAGATCTTTCCTTGTAGGATTTATTGGAAGATTGAATGTGATAATGTGTGTAAAAAACAAAGCACAGTGTCTGGGCTATGCAAAGTATAAATAATAGCATCCACATTAATTTTTCATTGTTGTACCCTCATTACCTAGCATAGTGCTCAATAAATACAATGAAATAATAACCTGTCTATGAAAGCATTTGTAACATGTAAATCCCCCCCCCAACAGGTGAGAAGTGTCATTATTGCTGCTTTTGTCATTATGTTTTCACTATAAGCTCTCTCCAGACCCTCACCACTTTCATAGTATTTGTCACCTGTGACGTGCTCATCTCTTGGTAACCTCTCTCCTTCCTATAGTATGCGTTCCACAAAGGAAAGGACCGGCCGTGCCTTGTTTATCTCTGTATCCTCCACTTCCAGCTCAGTTCCTGACACACAGTACCCTTCAAAACATGTTGAAATAAAGGAATAAAAGGTGGGAGAAAGGAGAGGGGGGAACGATTCTAATTTCTTGCCAAATGCCGAAGCGAATGTGAAGCAATTTTCCAAGCCCAGGCCAAAAGTAAACAAAGGAAACCTCAAAGCCCTAATTATTCCATGGGAGGTAATTTTTACTTCTACTCTTCTGTTCATCACATTTACCTGCTGAGCATCAGTTCCGGGCCTGGCAAGCCGCAGAGCTCCTCAAGTGACAAGACTGACAATCCTTGAGCCTGACATCTAGAGGCTAAAGTTGGGAATGCAGGCTACTATTCAAAACAGCTCCAAGGCAAATGGTCTCCAATTGCATAGTTTATCATACTTGCTTAGCTGAGGTGAAAGACCCAAGGCTTACCTCCTCAATTCTTCCCACTTTCCGGAGATACAGATTCCAGTCAAGATGGCAGAGTAGGTAAATGCTGTGCTTACCTTCTCTCACAACCACATCAAAATTACAAATAAACTACAAAACACTCATCATTGAGAATTGCCTGAAGTCTTGCTGAACTGAAGCCCTACAACTAAGGACATACAGAAGAAGCCACCTCAAGAATGGTTGGAGGGGCAGAAACATGAAATGGGCTGGACCCATGTGTGACCATTAAAAATCAGGAGGGAGTTGGTTAAGAGCTCGCTCAAGAGTGCGAGCTCTGAGCAACAGGGTCGCTGGTTTGATTCATGGCCCAAGCTGAGCTGCCGCTGAGCTGCCAACAGGTGGCAGGATGGCTCAGCTAAAAAAAAAAATCAGGAGGGATATCTCAGCTGTGGAGATCCCCCCAGGAGGAGTAAGGGGTCTCAGTGCCGCACCAAGCTCCCCAGCCCAGGGTTCCAGTGGCAGGGGGGAAAGTCTCCATAATTTCTGGCTGTGAAAACCAGCAGAGATTGTGGCTGAGTGAGACAGAGTTCCAGGTGCTCCTCTTAAAGGGCCCATGCATGGGCTTACTCATTGACAGACTCACTGGCTTTGAGCTCCATCAATGGGGAAGCAGCTCAAAAGGCAAACGGGACATACAGGGAGGAACTCAGTTGTCTGGCCTCAGGGTGAGTGCTGGAGGAGCAGCTTTCTCCAGGATGGAGGGGCTGGTGGAAGCCATTGTTTCTTTGTTGAGCCCTTCCCATTCCCAGAATGCAGCCATAGACAGCCACCACATCTGAGTCTTCATCAACCTGGCTAACACCATTGGCTCCACCCTGGTGAACCTAGGACCACGCCCCACCCAACTTTCAGGCACATCCAAGCCGTTTCCAGTGGCTTTTTTTGTGTAAGCTACCTGCCTTCACTCATGCTGCAGACTATCCTAAAGTCTCTCAAAGGTTCACAAATTCCAAACAAGCAGCACCTGGCTTCAGCATGTCCCATACCGCTGGCTGAGCAGCCCTAAGCCTGGCACTAGAAGCAGTAGGCCTTGGTTTGTGACTTGGCCTCTCAAGACTCCTCCAAGCACAGCATGGGTGGTGACCAACTGTGGGTTGCTTTGTGGCTCATGCCAGGTGGCCCCAGGCAGGGCACAGGCTGTGGTAGACTTGGCCTGCAGTGGGTCTCCTCCAGGAGGCCCTGGGGCTGGCACGCCCAGTGGCCTGCTTTGAACTGAGCTGGAGCAGCACCCAGCCTCCTCCAAAAACGACACACCCAAAACGCATGCCAGAGCCCTGCTAAAGTGAATCCTGCTCTGTAGAGTCAGCCCATCCACAACAGCTCTACTGTAGTCACAGTTAGTCCTCACAACCAATAAGCCCTAGGGTCAGTCCCTCCCGTTGACATGCAAACAGCAACCGAGGCTTAACCATAACAGAAGGACACACACAACCTACATAAGGGAAACACCTGGAGCACCTGGCTCTAGTGACCAGGGAGACTGTGCCACTGGGCCTCACAGGACACATACTCCATAAGGACACCCTACTAAGATGGGGAGCTATAGCAGCCCTACCTAATACATAGGAACAAACACAGGGAGGCCGCCAAAGTGGGGAGACAAAGAAACATGTTCAAAATAAAAGAACAGAACAAAGCTCCAGGGGAAAAAAAAATAAACAAAATAAAGACAAGCAACCTACCGGGTGCAGAGTTCAAAACACTGGTTATAAGGATGCTCAGTGATCTCAGGGAGAACTTCAATAAAGAGACGGGAAACAAAAAAATGGAGATAGAAAACATAAAAAAGAACCAGTCAGAGATAAAGAATACAATAAATGAAATAAAGAATACAGGGAATCAGCAGGAGGCGAGAGGAAGCAGAGGATCCAGTCAATGATTTAGAAGATAAGGTAGCAGAAAACACCCAAACAGAACAGCAGAAAGAATCCAAAAAATGAGGAAAATTTAAGGGGCCTCTGAGACAATATCAAGCGTATCAGCATTCACATTATAGGGGTACCAGAAGGAAAAGAGACAGCAAGGAATTGAAAACCTATTTGAAGAAATAATGACAGAAAACTTCCCTAACCTGGTGAAGAAAATGGATATTCAAGTCCAGGAAGCACAGGGAGTTCCAAAAGAGATGAACCCAAAGAGGCCCACGCTAAGACATATCATAATTAAAATGCCAAAGGTTAAAGACCAAGAAAAAAAAAATCTTAAAAGCAGCAAGAGGAAAGCAGTTAGTGACCTACAAAGGAGCTCCCATAAGATTGTCAGCTGATTTCTCAACAGAAACTTTGCAGCCCAGAAGGGATTGGCAGGAAATATTCAAAGTGATGAAAAGCAAGGACCTACAACCAAGATTAGTCTACCCAGAAAAGTTGTCATTTAGAACCAAAGGACAGATAAACAGCTTCCCAGACAAGGAGAAGCTAAAGGAGTTTATCATCACCAAACCAGTATTACAAGGAATCTTAGGGGGACTTAAGACAACAACAACAAAAAAAAAGAGCAAAAATATGAATAGTAAAATAGCAATAATTACATATCTATCAACAATTACTTTAAATGTAAACAGATTAAATGCTCCAACCAAAAGATATAGGGCGGCTGAATGAATAAGAAAACAAGACCCTTACATATGCTGCCTACAAGAGACTCACTTTATATCCAAAGACACACAGAGACTGAAAGTAAAGGGCTGGAAAAGTTATTTCATGAAAATAGAAACAAAACAAAAAACCTGGGGAAGCAATACTTATACCAGACAAAATAGATTTTAAAACAAAGGCTATAATAAGAGATAAAGAAGGACCCAGTAATCCCACTTCTGGGTATCCGAAAAAACCCAGAACACTAATTCGAGGAGACATGTCCATCCATACATTCATTGCAGCGTTATTTACAATAGCCAAGATATGAAGGCATCCTGGGTGTCCCTGAATGGATGAATGGATAAACAAGAGGTGGTACATATATACAATGGAATATTACTCAGCCATTAGAAAGAATGAAACCTTGCCATCTGCAACAACATGGATGGACCTAGAGTACAGTAAGTCAGACAGTGAAAGACAAACATTATATGGTTTCACTTATAAGTGGAATTTAAAGAACAAAATAAACAAATGAAACAGAAAGATATAGATACAGAGAACATTTTGATGGTTGCCAGATGAGAGGGAGTTGGAGGTGGGTGATAAAGAAGAAGGGATTAAGAAGTGCAAATTGGTTGTTACACAGTAGTCATGAGATGTAGGGTATAGTATAAGGATTATAGTCAATAATATTGAAATAGCTATGTATGGTGTCAAATTGGTACTAGGGTGGTAGATGGAAGGGGAGTTGGGAGCAGGGTGAAAAAGATGAAGGGATTAAGAAATACAAATTGGAAGTTACAAAATAGTCATGGGGATGTAGAGTAAAGCATAGGGAATATAGTCAATAATATGGTAATAACTATGTATAGTGCCAGGTGGATACTATACTAGTTAGGTGAATCACTCTTAAATTATATAAATACCTAACCACTATGCTGTACACCTGATGTAATGTACAGCACAGGGAATATAGTCAATAATATTGTGATAATGTGGTACAGTGTCCGATGGTTGCTGGACTTAACATGGTGATCACTTCTTTAGGAATATAAATGTTGAATAACTATGGTGTACACCTGAAACTAATATAATGTTGTGTGTTAGCTATATTTTAATTTAAATATAAATTAAATAAATTTAAATATAAGCCACATACATAAAAATCTGTCTATATAAAATTCAAAACAAATTGGAGAGAAACAAAATAATGATTTTTTTGATATGTGTGAATATACTAAAAGCCATTGAATTGGAATATAAATTATATCTCAATAAAACTGTGCTGTTGTTACTGTTTTTAATTTTTTTAAGGACCAAGAAGGTTACAAGGCTTCATGTCTCTTCTTCTTTTTTTTTTTTTTGGTGGTGGTGGTGGTGAAGGTTTGTTTTACAATCAATCAACTGATTGATAGGAAACTTTTTAAAATAATGATTTTTGGTAACCTTTAATAACTCACTCAGTAAGTAACCGTTGGTGTTATACAAAAAAAAAGTCTGTAAATTTTTGCTCAGCACTTGTCCTTTTTTTTTTTTAAGTCAAAACAACAACAACAAAAACAAGAACTTGGATTTTGAGATCAGTCTGCAACCTGCCAGAAGGCCCTTTGTGGACCAGGAACCACACCTAAAGAATCCTGAGGCTAAGCACCTCGAAAGATTTTAAGTGTCTCTAAGTCCATAGAAAGAGTGTTGAGCGCCTCCAAGAACATGGAAAGAGCCTGGATGTCACTCAGGGAAAGATGACCTCTGATCCAGCTTCTCATCCAGAGAACTCATAAAAATCACACTGAAAGTAAGAAAGTTGCTGCTAATTATTATCTAATATCTCCTACTGGTCCGGAAGAGTAAGGCAAAGGACTCTGCTTGGAGCCTGATACACATCATCTCATTTAATTCTCATGACACCACCCGGTCCTGGATGTTATTATTCTTTTCTCTTTACTGTTAAGGAAATTGAGGTTCAGAGAGGTTTATTTGCCCAAAGGCACCCAGTCAGGGGAGGCAGAAAAGGGATTTTACTTTCCTCTGCACCATTCTGCCTCCCTCCCAGCATATCCATTTTATGTCCAATTTATGGTGGAGTGGAGTTTTTTTTTACTTTATGCGCGCTTTATAGTACATGAGGGTCTGTTGCATAATTAATGTACATGTGCTCATTTGGTAGATCTCATCGCTTGTTTTCTTGTTTTAAAAGTATTGTCAAAGTTTATGGTTATTGCATCTTTATGTTCTGGTGTTGATTATGTCTGTGATTATCCGATGGTGCCACAGAGGAGACCTGCTGCCCTTTAAAGACAACTCACCACAGGGGTGACTTCACCTGGTGGGAACAACCCTCAAGGAGACGGGCCAACCATGCCTGAGGCTGCCAAGGGAAAAGGGACACTGGGAAACTTAGCAATTTGAATACCAATGAGGAGTGATGCAAGTGGAATGGGTCTCACAGGGAAGGCTTCATAGGACAGGCCAAAAAGTCTGTGCTTTAACCTACAGGTGAGAGATGTTTCCCTGGAGGGGGTACCATTGTCAGATGTGTGTTTTCAAAGTACGCGTCTTGTTTCGGAACAGGCCAGGAGCCACCCAGAGGAGGAAGCCCCCCAGGGTGCTGGAATAAAACACATCTACCGTCAGGCTTAGGTGTGGCTGAGCAGTGTCCGTGGCCTGGCACTGTCCAGGGTCTCTTCTCTCCTGCCCCAGGGCCTGCTTCTCCAGCAGGTCCTCCTCTGTACCCCACGCGGGGCCACACGGAAACAGCCTGGGTCTGAATCCCAGCTCTGGCGCTCCCCAGCTGTGTGCCTGTGATCCAGCTTCCTCTATGCCTCAATGTTGACATCTGCAAAAGGGGCTAACAACAGAACTCACCTTGCATGGTTGTTGTGAGGAATAAAATGAGCACACATACATGAAAACCTTAGAAGTTTCAAAGTCAGCATTAGGTCAATTTTTGCTTTGGTCACAATTTCTCAGATTGGGCAGCCTTGAATCAGGGCTGATGCAAATTCTCAGGCTTTCTACCAAAGTTGATGGAAGGTGTTGGACTTCCAGATGAAGTCTTCACCCTTGGCAGTTCACCTTTTACTCTTCCCGCTGCAGCACGGCAGGGTGTTCATGTAAACGCTGGGGCTATGCCTCTGCTCCAAATTCTCCACTTAAAGCTGTGCTGCTCTCTGGAAACTCTTGAGGATACCTTTGCCTGACTTCTTTGTGCTTATGCTGCAGAAAGAGAGGACTTGGAGGACGACTAAGCTTTTAATGGGAAGAGAACCACTTTCCTTCTAACCCAGGGGCTTCTCAGAAGCCGGCCATTCCATGCTATTTCCCTGTTATCGGTAGTTTGTCCCAAAATCTTGGCAGGTTGACAAAAAGAGAGAAAAAAAACCCTGTCCCTCCACAGCTTCACTGGGTGGCTGCTTTTAACTGTTTCCTGCCCACGGACGGGTGAATCACACAGGCCTTCCCAGCGGCTGGCTTCGCTGCACTGGGCTCCTTCCAATCAGAAGGCAGTTGCTAAGGGAACCACAGGTACCAGCCTCCCGCCACCCCCCTGAATAGAGGCCTAATCTACATTGAAAGAAATTTCCATTCCAGAGCTTAGCAGATGTCAACATTTTACAACCTGCTTAAACTTTGGTGGCAGCCACTTCTTCCTTACAGGGGCTGGACTTCCTCCGGAGTCGTTAAAAAAGCCTGCTCTTTTGCCTAAAATGTTCATGGTGCTACTGAGACTTGCTTATAGGGTTCATTTGGTTAAATGATCCCTACTGAGATGTGAATGGTGGAGTAGGAAGACAACAAACCTGTTTGGCACAGTCACGTAAGGATTGAATGAGATAATGCAGGTACAGTGTAGGCACAGAGTAGCGATTCAATAAAAAGCCATTCTAAAGCTAAGCGATGAAAGTTCAATGAAGGTGCTGCTAACGCGGGGAGCATGTAGGGGGCAGGTGATGTGTTTGGGGACTCAGCCTGGGGATGCCTCTCAGAATACACCATTTAGAGGCCTCCCTGTGAAAGGGGGTCTCCTATCTCCTGACCCTTCTTCAGAGTGCATTGTCCACAATTATCTGGTTACCTGGAAAGAAAATAGAACCAGTCGCCTAACCGCAGATGCCTTTCTAGAACTCTCATCTGGAAATGGTGTTGTGTCTAGTTCATAAGTGGATTCAACAAGGCTTTCCAAGACCAAGAGCCCAGTCTTGCCTTTTGGGGTTCCCCATGTTACCTCAAGCCTGTTTCCCCACTCCTACGCCTCATACCCTGCCCCTTGTTGTATAGAGATCCAATGGCCTTCTCCATGCTCCACGTCCCCAAACCAGGAGCCTGGGCAGTCAGGCTGCTTGCATGGGGCCTGAAGGCTTCCAGTGCAAGAACCCAACAAGCCAGGCAGAAGCTTTATCACCTTTTATGGTCTAGCCTCAGGAGTCACAGGGTGTCACTTCTGCTGTACTTCACTTGTCTAAACAGTCACAAAGCCACCCAACTTTCAGGGGAGGGGACATAGGTCTCATCTCTAAATGACAGTGGTGTACAGGTCACTCTATTTGTTTGCTGGGGCTGCCAAAATACCACAGGCTGGGTGGCTCAAACAACAGAAGCGTATTGTCTCACAGTTCTGGAGGCTGAAGTCCAAGACGAAGGAGTCAGCAGATCTGGCGCCTTCTGAGGAGCATCTGTTCTGTGCCTCTCCCCTAGCTTCTCATGCTTTGCTGGCAACCTTTGGCATTCCTTGGTTTATAGAAGCATCACCCCCATCTCTGCATTCATTTTCACATGGTGTTCTCCCTCTGGGCTCAAATTTCCCCTTTTTTAAAGGACACCAGTTATATAGGATTAGGAACCCACCCTACTTCAGTATAACCTCACCTTAAATAATTACAGCTGCAATGACCCTATTTCCAAATAAGGTCGCATTCTCAGGTACTGTGGGTTAGGATTTGAATATATGAAGTTTGGGGGAAACAATTCAACCCGTAACAGTCACATTATAAGAAGAGCATGTGGGATGGAAGATATTATTATAGTCATCTTTGGAAAATACAATATACCACAGGCATCCACCTCAATGGCCAATTGAGTTCTATGCTTTATAGGAAACCTCTAATCACACAGAGAAGTTATTGCAAATGGTAGACATTTCCCAACCAGTTTCTTGCAATCTTAGGGTTCTCTTTAATTAAACAAAGATGTTAGGACCCCTTCCATTCTAAGAGCTGCCCAGTCTGCACAATTAGCACGTCAATTTGAGATACATTCAAGTGGTTAAGTTTATAGCCATTTTTAAATCATTCAATGAAATCCTAATCAATCATTTGCAGAGCTCTTGAGGCATCTGCTAAATATGATTTGGAAACCTCAGATCCAGGCCAACAGGATGCACAGAAACAGCCTGTGTGCAACCACAGTCATGGGCTAGGAGCAGATGCCAAGTCTAGAATCACAGAGAGCTCCTGGTCCTGTCCCCGCAGAGGACTTCCCACCACCCCATTTTCCACTCTGGAAACCGTGGGCTCCAGTAGCTACAAGCCAGTCTTCAAAGTCCCACCCACTCCCACCCTTGCCCCGCAAAACAAACAAACAAACAAAAGGTGGGAGTTAAAGTGGGATTGAAGATCCCATTTGGGTAGTGTATGGTTCCACTTATATGAGGCACCTAGACTAGGCAAACGCATAGACACAAAGAGTAGAAGAGCAGTTACCCCCAATAGACGGGTTGGGTGAGGGAGGGGGAAATGGAAGTTACTGTTTAATGAGTACAGAGTTCAGAGTTTCTGCTTGGATGATAAAAACATCCCAGAAATGGATAGTGGTGATGGTTGTACAACATTGTGAAAGTATTCAATGCCACTGAATTGTACACTTAAAGAGGACTGAAATGGTAAGTTCATGTTATGTATATTTTGCCACAATGTTTTTAAAGAATAGATCCTGTCTGGGGCAGGTGGTAAGTTATGAAATACCAAAACAAACCATCAAACTTCTCTTAGGGTCCATCAGTGTCTAAAGCACTTTTATACCCCTTAACTTTTTGAATGCTTTTTTTAAAACCCTAGAAATTATGTGTAATTGTTGCCATTCTACAGATGAGAAAATAGAGGACCAGATTGGTGAACGGCTCAAGGTCACAGGCTGGGCAAATGGCAGGACCATGTCTGTCTCTAAAATGCAAGCAAAGGAGTCCACACAGGTGGCTGGCCCTTTAAGGAATGGAAGTTTTTTTCATTTCATAGACTCCATGGACACCAGAAGGGACTCTTACAGGTCTGATTTAACCCCTTTAGAGAAAGAGAAATCCATAGGCTTTCCTGGCCTGCTCTTGAACTCTGACCCAAGGCTCTGGAAACCATTGGGTTTGCTGCTCCCTTTGTCCCCCTTCTTTAGAGGGCAGTTGTCATGTAAGTGATGAAGAGCATGGGCTCCGCCCTCCTGCCATGTCCCACCCATGTGACCTTTAGCATGTCACCTAACTTCTCCATATCACATCCATTAAATGGGCAAAATCCAACAGCACCCGCCTGAAGATTGATGAACGGGAGGATTACATGATGTCAAGTATCCGGCACAGAACTGGCTGCTGTTATATCTACCCAGGACGGACGCATAGTCAGCTCCGCTCTGTAACGCAAAGCCACAAAATAGAACATGGGATAAATTAGAGTGCCAGCTCTAGAGGCAGACTGTTGCTTGGGGTATTTTTAAATTATTGTTATTAACAACTTTATTGAGGTATAATTGACATACAATAAACTGCACACATTTAAAGTACACCACTTGATAAGTTACAACATACACCCTTAAAACCATCACCACAATCAAGATAATAAGCATCTCCATTCCCCATCCCAGACATTTTCTTGTGCCCTTGGTAATCCCCCTCCAGGTCTTTCTCATTTCCCATGCCCCCATCTCCAGGCAACCATTGATCTGCTTCCTGTCAACTATAGATTAGCTTGTATCTTCCAGAATTTCATATAGATGGAACCATACAGTATATACTCTTTTATTTCTGGCTTCTTTCACTCCACATAACTGTTTTGAAATCTATCCATATGATTGCACGTATCAATCGTTCATTCCTTTGTATTATTTGATATTATTCCATTGTATGGGTTTGCCATTATTTGCTTATTGACTCAATTGTTGATCAACATTTAGGTGGTCGATCTAGTTTGGGGCTATTATAAATAAAGCTTCTAAGAACATTCATGTATATGTCTTTGTGTGGATGCATGCTTTCTTTTCTTCTGGGTAAAACCTAGGAATGACAGTTCCCATGATAAGTGTATGCTTAACTTTTTAAGAATCTGTCAAATTGTTTTCCAAGGTGGTTGCACCATTTTACTTTTCCACCAGCAGTTTCAGTTCCTCTACATCCTCGCCAACATGTGATATGGTCAGGTTCTTTTTGTTTGTTTTTCATGTTAGCCATTTTGTTGGGTGGTATTTCATTGTGGCTTTAATTTGCATTTTCCTCATGACTAATAATGTTGAACATCTTCTCATGGGCTTATTTGCCGTCCACATACATTTTTTGGTGATGTTTCTGTTCAAATCTCATCCATGCCACTTATCAACTATGTAACTTCAAGCAAGTGACTTAACCCCTCTGCACTTCCAGTTCTGTAAAGCAGAGGATAATGGCAGTCCCCATCTCATGGGGTTGTTGTGAGAGTCTTTCCAACCCCAGTGCCCTGTCTGCCTGCCCACCCTTGCACCACAGAGCCTTATAGGCAGGATCTCTACACCTGCTCCATAGCTTCCTCCTGTACTGAAGGCACTTCTCCCCACTCATGCACACGCACATCACGCAATTCCACTCCCCTTCCAGCTGTGGAGACAAGAGACAGGCATCAGGCACAGAGGCATATTGGTGTGGGAACCCAGGAACTGCATTTGACAGTCTGTCTCTCAGGCTCTTTAAACCACTACTGAAAGACACTTGATATATTGAGATGTTTTCCTCTCTACTTAGAATTCCAACCTGTTTGTTTCCCAGGTGAAGGCGGTCTGCGTAAGGTAAGAGGGAGGGACGGAGCCGCTGAGCTGCTGCAGAGGCCATCTGAACCCCTGAGTCAGTGCACCCCACCCCACCCCACCCCAAGCTCCACAATGGCTCTCAGAGACAGGGAGCATATGAGACCAGCGTCCTCCAGCCCCTTCAGCTCCCAGGCCCGTCTTCCCACCCCCTCAAGCCCATCGGGTCTCAGAGGCACTGATGTGTAGCCTGAGCCACAGAAGGTGTGGACGTTCCCACAAGGAAGAAGGGAGAGCCCGAGGCCAGACCAAGCCAGGCCCACACAGGGCTAGGGGCTGGCCAAGATAACAGGACAGATATCTAGAGCCCAGGCTGAGAGGGTGATGTATGGATTCAGAACGAGTCACACCAAGTTGTGCCTCTGTGGTATGAAGATTGTCGTGAGCTAAAAGCAACTTTAGCTGCGGGCGCAAATTTCCACCCCCCACCCCTTAACTACCTAGAAGAACTCGAATTAGGGGCCTTGCCCATAATAAGAGATTATCAGAGATAACCTTTTTTACCTACCTACATGGCAGGGCAAACTACTAATTACTGAACATGTGCTTTTCTTGCAATGACCTTCTGAAGCCCCAAGGCACCTTGCCTCGTCCTTAGCTCAGAAAGTCATATACACCCATTTTCCTTTTCTGTCTCTGAAACTCTCATGCATGTGGGGCCTCTGACTCTCTCATGTATATCGGGTTCCCATACATATGTATGTATTAAATTTTGTTATTTTCTCGTGTCAATCTATCTCGCATCTATTTGATTATTAGATCAGCCTGAAAGAATCTTGAGGGTAAAGTTTCTTTCCCTCCCACAATGACAAATAAAGTCATACATAGCCTGGATCTTGGCTGCAGAAGTACAGCAGAGCACACCGTGGGACTTGGAGACAGTGCCCAGGTTACCTAGTAAGTTAAAAGATCAGCCTAACACAGTACCTGTCAACTGTAGTCCTCAGAGCAGCTACTCTGGTCACCTGAGAACTTATTAGAACTGCAAATTCCCAGACTTCACGTGGAGACTCTGGGGGTGGGGCCTAGCTGTCTGCTGTAATGAACCCTCCAGGTGACTCTGATGCAGCCCCCAAGTGTAAGACCCCCTGGCCCTACAGAGGGAAATTCTAGGCAGAAGGATGGGTCTAAGAAGCCATCAGTCTTTTTCAAGGACAAAGGTAGAAGCCGCCGTGGTCACAAGCCAAGCACAGGTTTGAGAGACAGATGAATCTGTTCACATTCCAGTCCTGCCACTTCCCAGCTGTGTGACCTTGAGGCTTTCTAAGACTTTCTTTCCTCTTCTGTAAAAACTGGACAAAGATGACCTTATAAGGTTGTTTTGAGCATTTAAAGAGGTAATAGGCATGGAGAACAGGGCACATATTAAGGAAAAAAATAGCAGCTATAAGGACACCCCCCCCCCATAAGCCCAGATGATGATTTTGGTCACATTAGACAAAGCAGTCCCTTCTTCACGTCACTTCACTGCCATCTTTGGTAAAGTGGTCATAGTAACGTTTCAAAACGAAGAGAACAACTTTGGCAAGAGCACCAACCTGTGAAAACGGCACCCTAGAGATGTGCAAAATGTAACCATATGTGGCCCTGACTATGTCTGTTATTATGAGGTACACACCTGTAAGGTGCAAAGGTGGGGCACACAGCCCAGGCAGGGCAGGATGAGGGACAACCCTGTGGGGCCAGCTCCCCAGAAGGTAATGCCTGGTGTCTTCTGGAGCATTCTTTCCTCTATTATCCACAAAAATAACTTCAGCCTCCATCCCAGCTATCCGGGGAAAGGACAGGCTTCTCCCTAATATCTCCTTCCATTTTCAGGGGTGCATCCACTCTCCTGGTCACTTCTTGTTCTCAACCCTGTTCTCAAGCCCCTCCCACCTTGCATTTCCTACCTCTGCTGTCCTGTACCCCACCTTCTGCCTTCTACCCAGTCCCTCTACCTTCATGCCCTAAGGCATCACTAACCTGAGCCTGCTGCGAATAGCAGACTTCACTGAGGGTGTTGAAGAGTACGAAATAGCACACAACCGGAAACATTTGAAATTGAATAGTCATCTCCATGTTCCTCAACGTGGCACTTGTCATGAGTCCTTATTCTTCTGGGGCTGAAGCTTGTTGCCTTGTTTGGAGGCACTTAGTTCCCCCACCATGAAGTTTCTTTCATCTTCTCTTTGCCTGGACTCTTGCAAGACCCTGAAAATTCCCTTCCTTGTGACAGAGCATGGACAGTTCTCCAATTCACCCTAGTTTGTTTGTAAAGCAGTTTAGCTCCTGATAGAGCTTTCTCCTTCCAGGCTATGTGAGGTGGGGGTAAGGAATGAGCCTTCCCTTGAATAATAAAAAAACCCTATTTATAGTGTTTTCTTAAACAAAAGAGCAGCCTGCCTTCTGTCAGGCACCCTCCTCACCCTCACCTGGAGTGTAAAAGTGGCTGTAGGCATTTCTGGCTTTAAATAGCAATTTTTCCCTTTCTATTACACATATGCAATGCACAAGAACCCCTGTAAATTCCTCAAGTTTTTATTAAAATTCTAGATGATGCAGCAGAGATTTCAGACACAATAGCTTCTGTTAACAACAGGAAATTAATAACCAAACTGACTTGCAATCATTGTCATCTGGATTGGTGACAATACATAAAATAAAGAAAGCAGGGTAAGACAGTGTTTGAGGCATGAGTTGTGGAATCAGTAAGACCTGGGTTTGAATCCTGGGTTCCCCATTTATTAGCTGGGACACTTGTTGGGGAAGTCACCTAACCTCTCTGTGCCTAAAGTTTCCTCACATACAAAATGGAGAAATAACAGTACAGTCAGTTCTAATTATAATGCAACATGCATTCCTAAAAAGCACCACCACTATGTGTGATATAAAAATATTCTTGTTTGCTAACAATTGTCACCCCAATAAACTTTAAAAAAAAAATCCTTGTTCCTGGTTCCTGGCACAGAGCTTCTAAAAATCCTTGGCGTTCCCAGAGTGATAGGAAGGAGAGTCCTTTGTTATTCACAATAAGCCTCTTTCTATCACACCTGAGTTTCTGCAGATTATTTTGTTAATGAGGCGATTTAGGATGGAGCCCTTAGATGCCTCAAGATGGGGCTGGTCACCAAAAAGACCAAGTGATTAGAGGGCTGGAACTTTTAGCTCCACTCCCAACCTCTGGAGAAGAGATGGGAGCTGGAGATTAAGCTCTATAAAAATTCTTGAATGAGATTTGAGATTTGATGAGCTTCCCAGCTGGTGAACACATGGAGGTGGGGGGGGGGCGTGTACCTGGAGAGGGCGTGGAAGCTCCACGTCCCAACCCCCATATCTTGCATCTCTTTCATTTGGCTGTTCCTGAGTTGTACCCTTTATAATAAACCAGTAAATGTAAGTAACGTGTGAGCCATTCTAGCAAACCTTAAGCGGGGGTCATGGAAACCTCGAGTTTATAGCAGGTCAGTCAGAAGTATGAAAATCCAGGGACTTGTGACTGTCACCTGAAGTGGGGGCTGGCTGGTGGGACTCAGCCCATAAGCTGTGGTCTGAGCTAACTCCGGGTAGTTCATGGCAGAACTGAACTGAACTGAATTTTTGGACACCCCGCTGGTGTCCACAGAATCAGAGAATGGGTTTTTGGTGTCGGAAAACACGACAGACTATGGATAAACAAAGTGTGGTCTATACATACAATGGAATACCAGTTAGCCTTTTAAAAAAAGGAAATTTGGGGCAAGCTGAGTGGCTCAGTTGGTTAAGAGTTGGCTTAAAAGCGCGAGCTCTGAGCAACAGGGCCGCCGGTTCGATTCCCACATGGGCCAATGACGCTGAGCGTGATCTGAGCTGTCGCTGAGCTGCCAACAGGTGGCAGGATGGCTCAGCTGGTGTAACAACAAGATTGCCTGTTCGACAGTGGGCTATGCCCACTCACAACTAAGACTGAACTTGGCACCTTAAGCTGAGCTGCTGCCCAGATGGCTCAGTGGATAGGGCATTCACTCTTAAAAACAAGGCTGCCGGGTTTGACTCCTGCCTGGGATGGTGGCTACGCCCACCTGCAACTAAGATTGAACTCGGCACCTTGAGCTTAGAGGCCACGAGCTGCCAATGGTCAGCCTGATGGCGACTGGCGCCCTCCACAACTAAGATTGAAGAACAACAACTTGGCCGGTTCCCTTCCTCAATTCCCCAACACTGTTCCCCTCCTCCAATTCCCCAATTAAATCTTTATTAATTAATTAATTAATTAATTAATTAAAAATTTAAAAAAGGAAATTCGGACACACACTACGACGTGGGTACTAACTGAAATAAGCCAGTCACAAAAGGACAGAGGCTATATGATTCCACTCCTACAAGACACGTAGAACAGTCAAATTCATAGATACAGAAAGTATAATGGTGGTTGCCAGAAGCTGGGGGCAGGAGTGGGAGATGGGGAATCAGTGTTTAATGGATGCAGAATTTCAGTTTTGTAATATGAGAAGAGTTCGGTGGACGGATGGTGGTGAAGGTAGCATAACAATGTGATTATATTTAATACCAGTGATGTGTACAGTATTTAGAAACAGTTAAGATGGTAAATGTGATATGTATTTTATCACAATTTGTTTAAAAATTAAAAGTAAAATAAATCACCACTTTGCAAAACCCACAGGGCTAATAGAACAATGAAGTTAGGGCACCACACTCGAAAACTTCATCGATGACACATTAAAAAAAAAAAGGCAACCTAATTAAAAGAGTAGCACAGTTTTACACATGTTAAGCGGTTAAGATATACATTAATACTACAAAAAGCGTTAACACATTCTTTTGGAAATAAAATCTTTAGCTTGATTATGGAGGTGGGCATCCAAAGGGCTCCAGCTTATGAGTTCCTATGAAGTGGTGAAAGGAAGGTCATCCGAAATGGGAAGGCAAGTTCAAGCCCCAGATGTGTGCCTCCCGACACAGCTAACATGCAGTGAACTGCGCAAGGTAGTAGGTGTTTGAGTTGTGTGCCTGTGTGCGTTTTGTTTATTCCTGTATGGCTTGGTTCAACTGGGTGCCGTAGTTGGCTCACCTAGTATTTCTCTAACAGGAAATCTCATAAAGCAAATGCAAAGTTAGCGTTATGCTCAGATTGTTCTATGGCATTGCAACAAGTCCACATTTTCAAAGTAAGTACAATAGAAGAATGACTGCACATAGATGATGGAATTTGTAGGGTTCTGAACAAGCCACCCCAATATGTGCCTCTGCATATGCAGATTATTTGAGTTAAAGGCAACCAAGACCCTGTGGGCTCAAGAGAAACTTCTGTCCTCCTTTAACCACCTAGAAGAATTTGAATTAGGGGCCTTGTCCACGATAAGAGATTATCAGGGATAATCTTTTTTGACCTATCCATAGGGCAGGGCAAACTTTTAACTACTAAACATCTGCTCTCCTTATCATCCTGCAATGAAACTGAAGTCCCCAAGGCTCCTTACCTCAGAATGCCATATACACCTCATTTTAACTTTCTGTCTTTGAACCTCTCCTGTATGTGGGGTCTCTGATTCTTTCATGTATGTGAGGTTCCCATACATATGTATGTAATTAAATTTGGTTATTTTATTTTGTTAATCTGTCTCATGTCTATTTGATTACTAGACCAGCCAAAAGCACCTTGAGGGTACAGGGAAGTTTCTTCCTCCCCCACAAATTATGACAAGGGTTATATGATAAAATGTATATGAAACTTTTAATAGTGCCTAGGACATAGTAACTGCTCAGACGTAATAGTAGTGATTGTGGTTGCTGGCACAATGGCAATGGTCACTGTGGGGCCGTGGTTATTGTTCATATTGTTACCAAAAAGAGTCACCCATAGCTAGACCAAGGCAGAATACATACCCATTTTATAGATGGCAAAACTGAGGCCCAAAGAATCTGAGAAATATCTCAAGATCGCACAAAAGTCTGGTACAAAGTTGTTAATTAAAAATATATATATATATACACTGATACAGAACTTGTATTGTGTTCCCTGGGTGCCAGGTGGCTAATTACTTTGACCAGGTCAACAGAACTATCAGAAAAATGCTCTCCACCTTCAGGGAATTTGAGCCCTTTTTAAAAGGCAAAGGAAATGGGTAAAACTTTCAGTTCTGTCTGAAAAAGCAAGACTAATTTTTCTGGTGGTTCCTATTAACTTGAAAAGAGCAGATCTGCCCATCAAATGGCATTTTACCAGCTGATCAATTTGGTGTCATTCTCATTGAATTAAATCAAATTGAAATGTAATTCCCTTCCCGGAACAAATCCCCCTACAGGGACTCGCTGCGCAGCAGTGTTTGACCTTGTGCTGGCTGCCTAGAGGGCTTTCCAGAAAGCTGAGGGTACAAGCAGAGAGCGCGGAGATCATGCCCTGCCTGGCACAGCCTTCTCAGCTGACTTTGGGGCTTGTCTGCTGCACACTCCTGAGTTCACAGCGATGCCCAGATAGCTTCTGTTGGCCCCAGCAGGGGCACAGTCACGTACCTGAAGGTGGGTTTACACCTCCGAAAGTGAGTTGGTTGACATGTATAAAGAAGCAAGGAAGCATCACCACTGGAGAGCTCCTGGTACATAGGGAACCTTTGTACAAATTAGGAAAAGACTCCCCCTCCAGGTAGAGAAATTATAAAATGGTACCCCTCATGGTAGGGAGAAAGTGCTCCTTCCTGCAGACTATGGCACCCCCAAACCAGGGTGCAAATGTTGGTGAGTGGTAGGTTCAGCTCCTCCCATGCCTTCAGATTCAACCTATCCAACCACAGGCAGTCGTGCTAGTCAGCTCCCCACTGGGGCCACCATAATGGGCTCAATTCCAATAGATTCCTGGAGCAGAGGCTCAGCTCTGGCAGAACATGGGTATGGTTCAAAGCACCCCGTGGCTACTGGCTGAACTGGCTGCAATTGTCCCCACCAAATCCTGGGAGAGCCTATGAACAAGCCCACAAAACAGTCTCTCCCCAGAACTCCCCATGGAACCTGAGGTTGCACAACTCTGACCCGTGGCCCGCCTGCCCTTTTCTCACCCCTCCAGTCTCTGCCTTGGGAGCCAGAAGACCTGGCATCAAATCTTGGCTCTACTGACCAGATGACCTTGAGCCAGTGACTTAACCTGTCTGAGCTTCAGCAGAGCAGTAATAATACCTGTCAGCAGCACCTGGGAGTAAGTGTGAAACCTGGAAACAAAGATGCCTTCTGTGTTAGGCTAGTAAAACCCATGCAGGCGGATGAGCTATGCCATCTGTTGGCACGAACCAAGAGATGGCCTGGAAATGTGACTGAAGAATTTGGGAAGACCCCAACCGCCAATCATGGTATGGTCACAGTGAGACAAGACTGAGGGGCGATGGTAATTGAGTAAGCAGAAACATAATTAACTAAATCAGTTGGCAAGACTGTGTGAATAGGGAAAGCATGCCTGGCCTGGAGCAGGGATAAGGGGCGCCCAAGGAGCCAGAAGTTGGCCATATTTATTCTGCGATACATTCGCAAAGTCAATGCCAAGCTCAGAGGCCTCTTAGCAGCCAACCACTCAGTCTTCTCTCGGAGAATTTCAACCTCTCATCAACCCTTTCGAGCCGCAACAATCCTTAGTCCCAGGGTTGTTATAAGGATTAAATAGCAAAGTGTCTGGCACATAGCAGGTGGCAAATGAAATAACATTCCCTTCCCACTCGGTTCCCTTTTTTCCTAGAATAATAACCCACGTCAAGTCTTTCTGGCCACATAAGCATTTCCTCCTGGAGTCTCCTGACGTCCCTGTTCTTTCCTCCTCTAGTGTAACTACCCTCCCCGTATATGCATCCATCATATTCCTTTCCTCTATGCCCAGTGAAGTGTCACTGTTATTGTCAAGGACCCGCCCTCTGTTCCAAAGCTAATGGGGAAGGCAAAATGAATAAAATAAGCACACAAATATCATGAATATCAACTTGCAACTGACGAGTGCTATGAAGGAGAGGTGGGAACATATGTAATGGATGCTGTGGTGTCCCTCCAGACCTCCCTTCAGGGCTGAGGCACTTATCCCCCCAGCTGCCAGGAACGTTGGATGAGGACAGCTCTCCCTTGATTCCTCCCCAGGAATTGTCCTCAGCCTTTAAAAGCCACCTCTACAAAGGTCACACCCTTCCCTGGAGGCAATCACCTCCAGTGACTGGTCTTTGAGCCCCTATTGCCTCAAGGTGGCAACTCTGAAGGGCCAGTCCAGCTCCGCAATCCTCCTGGAATGGACTCTGGCCGTATTATGTCAGAATCAAAACTCAGCTCCTTCACCCCCCACTTCGTGGGTATCGATCCCATAGGCACTTCCCAACAAACGTTATGCACACAATACCCTGTCTCAGGATCTGCTTTCCAAGGAACCTAAGACAACATATCCAAGGAGGACTGATCTAGTGAGAGGAATGGTGGCAGTGAGTGGGGGTGTGAGGGTCACAGAAAGCTTTCCTAACAAAGGTACATTTGAGCTGAAACCTGACGAATAAAGAGTTGCGTGGAGAAGAATGTTCCAAGCAGAGGGAACAGAATGTGCAAAGACCATGAGAAAAGATGAAAGTCTAAGGCCAGCTTGGCTGGAATACTGAGAGTGAGCGAGCAGTATCAGGAAAAGGAGATGTGAGGATGGAAACGTAGGCAGGGGCCAGGTCAAGCAGAGACTTGTAGGCCAAGTTAAGTTATGGTCTAACCAAAGAGAAAACTCTGATGCATGAGTGCATTAGTCAGCTTGGGCTGTCGTAACAAAATGAACAGCCTACCACAGGCTAGGTTCCTTAAACAACAGAAATTTGTTTTCCTGCAGGTCTAGAGGCTGGAAGTCCAAGATCAAGGTTGGGCAGGGTTGGTTCTTCTGACGCCTTTGCTTACAAATGGCTGCCTTCTTGCTGCCTCTTCACATGGTCATCCCTCTATGCACAAGCAACTCTGGTGCTTCTCTTTTGTGTCCAACTCTCTTACCACCCAGATTGGATTAGTACTCACCCTAATGACCTCGTTTTAATCCAATCACCTCTTTAAAGGCTCTGTCTCCAAATACTGTCACATTCTGAGGTACTAGGAATTAGGGCTGTAACATACGAATTTGGGGAGGACACAACTCAGCCAATAACACTGATGTTTTCTGTATGCAAGATCCTACAAATGTATAAAACCTGAATATCAATAAATTAATAATCTCCTTCCTCCCCCTTCCGAGTCCAGCCATTGTTCTCAGTCTAGTTGTGGAGGACGCAGCTCACTGGCCTATGTTGTTATTATGATCATTGCGCTCTACCCGGCTGAGACAGGCAGTCTCCGCCGTTGGAGGGCAACTCATAGCAGCTCATGGCAGCTCTTGCCAGGCTGTCGGCCGCTTACGCTGTCTGCTGGCCACCCACTGCAGCTCACAGTAGCCCATGGCAGCCCACAGCAGCCCATGGCAGCTCACGCTGGCCACCGGCCACCAGCCACTCAAGGCAGCCCAGCTCCAGATCAAGCTGTTGTTCACAATCTTAGCTGTAGAGGGCACAGCTTACTGGCCCAGGTAGGAATCGAACTGGCAGCCCCGTTGTTCAGAGCTTGTGCTCTACCCAACTGAGCTATCTGGCCGCCCTCAATAAATTAATAATTTAAATAACCACCTATGTTGAAAATGAAAAATTACATTATATTGGACCATCCCTAGAAAAAACAAAATATATGGTTGCCATATATATATATATATATATATATATACATATATATATATATATGTCATTTTAACCACATCCTCACCAGCACCCTCCACTGCCCCTGAATCTGCTATCCCAATCCCCACATTTTATTCACAGATCCTTCCTCTCTGTTCCCATCCAAGGCCAGTTGTCTGCCAAGTGCTGCTGGAGAAAATCAAATAAGTGTGTCAATCTACTCCATTACGAATTCACAGTCTCCAGCTTCTGCTAGGCTCTCCGCTGCCCTGCAGTCCTCCTGTTACACCTGGTCTGGTGGATGTCTGTTCAGCAGTTTTGCTAACCCTTCCCAATTTCTATCAGCTCTGTTGACCCACCCCTACCCCTCACTCTCAGAAGACCATTTGTCCTACCTTGCAGAGAAAGAAAAAGTCAATTTCTTTCCTCACCCCCTCCTAATCTTCCCAAAGCTAACTAGAGGAAGGCACATGGTATGGAAGAAAGAGAACAAGGTTTGGCTCCAGCCAGGCAGTCTATCATGTAAGACCTTCCTTCTTGGGAGAGTTCACTCACCTCCTTCCCGTTCAGCTATCTGCAAGAGAAGGGTCACTGCTTCAAGATGGCATCCTATCAGATGTGGAGTACAGCATAAGGAATAGAGTCACTGGAACTGTAACAATTATATACAATGTCAACGGGTAGTAGATTAAGGGAGGGGAGTTATCACTTTGTGAGGGGTATAAACGTCTAACTATTACATTGTTTTGTACACCTGAGACTAATAAAAAATTTAAAAAACAATTTAGGGCCGGCCAAGTGGCACATTGGTTAAGAGCTGGCTTGGGATGCCAGCTCTAAGCAGCAGGGTCCCAGTTCGGATCCCACATATGAGGGCCAGTGTTGCTGCGCCCTCTACAGCTAAGA
>NW_017731360.1:4283174-4292404 GCF_001890085.2 Hipposideros armiger | reverse complement strand
TAAAACACCACGGTCTGGGAGATGGGCCCCGGGAGGATGTCTCCTGACACATAATGGTTCTCCTGAAATCCATTGTTTATTTCCTTTCTTATTATTAGTTGTTGGGGGTGGGGGGGTGTACATGGGGGGGGGTAGGAAAACTGTAAAACAAGACATGCAGGCATTTGGAGTTCTGTGAGAGTGCGCACTTCAGAGAGTAATGTGTGTGGGCCTCAGACACATCATCAGGAAAGGCGAGCAGAAAACTGTCATGTCTGGGTTTCCCAGCCCGTTGCAAACAGTCACATCTGACTCTGCCCAGCAGAGTAACCTGGCCAAAAATCTAAATGGTTCCTTGGCACTTAGAAGCCCTCTGGCAAGACGGACCGATTTCTAGGCCCACCAGCAGGGTGCGCATGTGTGCCCTTCCTTCCCCATCTACCCGAAGTCCGCTCCTGGTACGGCCCTTCTCTTTTGATGGTTTAAAGGCCGCATAATAGGTGCGGGAACGCGCTGTGCGGGCGTCTGGGTCCTGATGGATTGCGTGCATTTCCCAGCAGATGGGATCGTTACACATGGGGACAGATCCCCCTCCATGCTGAGGTAAGGCGCGCACGGGGCTGCTTATTCCGTGCCTTCCCCATCACGATACCTTCTCAGGTATTTCGCTTCATTACAATTTGTCACGCAAAAGGTTTTTCTTGCAGTATATTCTGGGCTAATTTTAGAAATTTGTTTTCACCTTCCGACATTGATTCCTGGGGCAGCTTGCAAGCTGCCTGGAACGAAAAATCAATGGTGACAGCTGCGGAGTGGGACCGGTTCTTCATTAACCTAGAGTTCCAAGCAGCCCCAGCCCTGTCTCCTCCCTCAGGGCTAGCCCTAGGCAAAACTGGACAGCCAGTAAGTTTTTCTTTGGTGGCCTTGGCCTTTCCGTTCTAAGCCCTTTCGATCTGCCTGCTCTTTCTTTCTGCTTTACCAAGACTTACCCCGCCAAGCATGGAGAGAGGGCGGGGAGAAGTGAGCAAGGTCCGCTGAGTGCTGTACATATGCCAGGCACTCGGCGAGGCAGTTTACATGCATGATCCCATAAAAGTCTACCAATCACTGTCAGAGGCTGGTATCGCCCCCATCTCACAGGAGAGAAAACTGAAGCACAAGGGGACCAAAAAACAAGCCTAGTGTCTCATAGCTCATAAGGAGGAGCTGCAACCAGAGCCTCTGTGACTCCAAGGCCATGTTATCGTCATTGCAAACCACTACACTGATCGCCACCACAGAGCGGAAATCTGAGAGCTGGTGTTTGGGAAGCGGCGTCCCCCAGAGACACAGGAAGTGTACTTAGTCCTGCATCCTGCTGCCCCTGCTCGGCTGAAGGCTCTGCTGAGTTCTACACGCCGGAACTGGCCCTAATGAAGTCTCCAGGGACATCAGGCTCCGGTCCTGAGCCCCAGCTCCACCCCAGGGAGGTGGCAGAAGGGGACAAGGAAGTTCTAATTGAGAACTCACAGATCCCAAAGGTCTGGGCCAAAGGTCATCCGCAAGATGTGCAGCAAAAAGCGGATGCGGGAAACCTTTGAAACCAGTTAAAAAGAACAAGGTAGAAACAGAGGCAGTACATTCTGGAGTGGGGAAGGTGGTAGGGCAGTCCTGTCGGTACAAATACAGTGCAAGCCACCTATCTAATGGTTAATTTCATACTAGTCACATTTTTTTTNTGCAGTGGGCTGCCATAAGCTACTGTGTGTGGCTGGCAGCCAGTGTGAGTGGCCGGCAGCTGGTGTGAGCTGCCAAGAGCCACAATGAGCGGCCGTCCAGAGGCCGGCGAGCGATCTGCCTCACCCGGGAAGAGCACAATGATAATACCAACATGGCCAGTGAAGCAACATCCTCCACAACTAGACTGAAGTACAAAAGGACAGCAACTTGTCTTTTCCCCTTCCCCTGATTCCCCAGCACTGTTTCCCTCCCCCAATTCCCCAATAAAATCTTTTAAAAAAATTTTTTTTAATGGCATCCTATCACACTTGGAATAAAATCCAAATTCCTTACCATGGCCAGCAAAGGCTGCCCTAGATGACCTGTCTACTCTGATTTCTCTGCTGCCGCTCTCTCCCTGGCTGAGCTGCTCCATCATCATTGCCTTTTGGCTATTCTTGGAACACACAAAGCTCGTCCCCACCTCAGGGCCTTTGCACATGCTGTTCCCTTTGCAGGGTCTTGCTATGACTCATTCCCCCACAGGCAGTTCTCCTCAGAAAGTCCTTCCCTGATTACCCCATATAAACTTGTACCTCCCCTCATCTTTTCTAATCTTTTTACTCTACCTTACTTTTCTTGGTTTCGCTTACCACTTACTTCCTGAAATTATATTTCTTTCTTTATTGCCTGTCTCCCTCACAAAACTGTAAGCTCCAGGATAGCAAGAACTGTGTCTTGGTCATAGTAACCGGCAATGGTAAAACAATGCCTGACACATAGCAAATTTTATTAAATAAATGACAGAAAAGATCTAAGATGGCTGTCTAGGGACATTTCTGTGCACCAGTACCACCACCACCACTCATTCCTCTGAAGAGCAATTACACCCACCTTCACACCCTCGTTCTAATATTTGGTGGATTGGGAGCTGCCAGCCACCTTCCGACATGACCTTCCACCTAGCCAGTGATTGTCAAGGTGTGTGCACACGACTTGGTCTGAACCAATTAAAGTCCTTTCCTGGGTATTTCAAACTACAGCCAGAAAAGAGTAAAACTTCCCCTGAGAGACAGAATGGTGAGGCTGGGAGCAGTTGGTGGTCTTTTCCCACATGGCGTGAAGAAGAGAGTCCTAGTGCCCTGCCCACACAGCCTTTCCTGTAATTTAGACACCTGAGCCAATAATCACCTCATTGTCTAATCCAGTTTGCATTGTGATTCTATCACTTGCAACCAAAGGATGCTACTGAGATAAATGAATCAATATATGCCAAATGCCTGGAACACGGCCTGGGTCAAAGCAGATGTGCAATTATCATTAGTTCCCTTCAGGCTACCCCTGTCGTTTCATCCTTCTTCACCTCCTCCCTTCCCATCTCAGGTGGGGTGTCCTTCCTCCTGCCCAAGGCCACCTCCACCCACTTCTACTCAGAGCTCTGCTCCTTCACATCCTCAGCTGGAGAAGGCAGAGCTCGTGCTCATCCTGCAGGAAATAAGGAGCCTCTACAGACAAGGGCTGTGCTGACTCGGCTCTGCACCCAGCACACAGTATGTGCCCAAAATGCCTGTCTTGGTGGCAGAGTCAAAGCTGAATAGAATGACGCTTTAGGCTCCTTATAAACTGAAGAGAACTCCATAAAACGTGTAAAAAGGGAAGGGCTGCCTGTATGTAAGGGATTGTGATTGTGGTTTTATTAGCCAAATAGATAACCCTCATCATGAAAGGAGCCTTTCTGGAGTGATGGATGGCTCTGAGGCCCCAGAGGGATGTGGGTATTTCTCAAGGCCTCCAGTCAAACAAGTTAACTGCATAACATTTTTCTCTCCATAGCAACTGGCCTCCTCTGCCAGGCCCCAGCACCTGTGCCTCTGTAAAGCCATCAGCCTTCTGCAGCCCACCATCCACTGGGCATATTCGCTCGTATTCCTCAACCCCATCCACAGAAAGAGAAGGACCAGCTTGGGGAGTGCCATGAGGGGGAATCCACAATTCACAAATGGGCCATTCTGCTCAGCACTGCCTGGCCTCTGTCATCCTCCAGCAGACCCAGGGAGTGGGCTCCCCCAGTAAGACTGAGGAAGGGGGGGTGAGGGAGCCACCTCAGTACCAGATGCTGAGAACTGCCATCATCACAATGACACAGAGGCAAGTCATCTCCTCCCAGTTGTGGAGATGAGAAAACAGAGAGGGTTAATAAGGTGAAGGGACCAACCCAAAGTCACAATCTAGCAAGTGGTAGTGTCCCCCGGACTTGTCTGCAGCCTGGGTTCTTCCATCCTCATGATCTACTTGCTTCCCAGCTCCCCACGTCACTGGTGAGCATAGCAGGACTAGAAGCAAGAGTGGTAGGTGGGGATGGGCATCCGGCAGGGAGGGAGGGGCCTCAGCAGGCCCCTCCTACTGCTCCAAGACTCCATCTGAAGAACCACCATGGAGCCTGGAATGACAGACACCCTACCCTCACAGAAGGACTCCATGGGTTCGCAACAAAGAACTGCAACAGATATAGTCTTGTAACAAACATTATTACGCCAGTTTTATGCAAGAGGAACTCGAGGCACTGAGAGGTCACACAAGGGCTAAGCAATTTGACTCACTCTTCCACGTCACACCAGGACCAGCTGCCTCCAGGATCCCGACCTGGAAGGTAAGCTAGTCAAGCTGGCTGGGCGTAAGTGTCCAGGCATATGTGCTGTGAGTGAGGGAGACCACGGCAAATGGAAAGGGTGCCTATCTAAGGGGAGCAGCCCTTAGTGGCCAACCACTTTGCTACCATGCCCAGGAAGCTGGGGATGAGGGCCTAAGCTTGCCAGATCTTCCAGTTTTTCAAGAGAAATCAATATCCAGAGTTTTAAGTGAAATCTGATTTTTGAACACTGACTCACATTTTTTAAAAATGCTATCAGAAACTCCTAGAAGAAAACACAGAAAGTAAATTTGCAGACATTACCCTTAGTAATATTTTTACTGATATATCCCCTTGGGCAAGGGAAGTAAAAGGAAAAATAAACATATGGGATTACACCAAACTAAAAAGCTTTTTCACAGCAAAGGAAACCATCAATAAAACAAAAGGGCATCATACTGAATGGGAGAAGATATTTGTCAATGATATACCTGATAAGGGGTTGATATCCAAAATTTATTTTTAAAAAACCTATTCAACTCAACATTAAAAAAACAAACAACCCAATTAAAAAATGGGCAGAGGACATGAAGAGACATTTTTCTAAAAAGGACATACAGATGGCCAACAGACATATGAAAAAATGCTCAACCTCACTAATCATTAGAGAAATGCAAGTAAAAACCACAATGAGATACCACCTCACTCCGGTCAGAATGTCTATCATCAATAAATCAACAAACAGTAAGTGCTGGCAAGGATGTGGACAAAAGGGAACCTTTGTGCACTGTTGGTGGGACTGCAGATTGGTGCAGCCACTATGGAAATCAGTATGGAGATATCTCAAAAAACTGGAAATGGAACTACCTTATGACCCAGCAATTCCACTCTTAGGTATCTATCCAGAGAAATCCAAAATGCTAATTCAAAAAAATATATGCACCCCTATGTTTATTGCAGCACTATTCACAATAGCCAAGACATGGAAACAACCAAAATGCCCATCGGGAGACGACTGGATTAAGAAACTATGGTATATTTATACAATGGAGTATTACTCGGCCATAAAGAAGAATGAAATCTTACCATTTGCAATGATATGGATGGACCTAGAGAACATTATGCTAAGTGAAATAAGTCAGTCAGAGAAAGAAAAATACCATATGATCTCATTTATATGTGGAAGCTAAAGAATAGAATAAATGAACAAACTAATCAGAAACAGTCTCAGAGACATAGAGAAAAAACTGAGTGTTGCTAGAAGGGAGAGGGATGGGGCTGAGGGAGAAGGTGAGGGGATTAGAAAACACAAATTGGTAACCACAAGATTGCCACAGGGATTTGAAAGACAGTTTGGGGAATATAATTAATAATGTTGTAAAGATTTTGTAGGGTGTCAGATGGGTGCTTGTCGTATTAGAGAGATCACTTCATGGACAGAGTAGATGCCTGACCACTGCAGTGTACACCTGAATATGAAGCTGAATAATAATCAATGTCAGCTATAATTTTATATATATATATATATATATATATATATATATATAGTTGCGGGATGTGGAGTACAGCATAGGGAACAGAGTCAACAGAATTATAACATATAATTCTATATATGATGTCAGGGGGGCTGTAGATTGGGGGAGGGAGGTTATCACTTTGTGAGGGATGTAAATGTCTAACTATTGTATTGTTTTGTACATGTGAAACTAATAAAAAAATTTTGTGTGTGTGTGGGGGGGTTTTTTTGTTTTGTTTTTGTAGAGGGCAGTGTCACTGGCCCTCATATGTGGGATCCAAACCGGGGCCCTCTGGCGTCCCAAGCCAGCTCTTAACCATCACACCACTCGGCCGGCCCAAAAAATTTTTTTAAATGCTATCAGGCCAAACAAAACATTGGCTGCCCAAATCTGGCCCATTAGTCACTGACCTGTGTCCACCCAAGCACATATGCTGTTTCTACTTTATCTCGTTAAATCCACACACCAGCTCCTACAAGGTCAATAACCAACATTCCCATTTAAAAGAGTCAGAGGAAGGAAAGGGACGTGCCCACAGTCATGCAGCTGTTAAGCACCAAAACTGGAGTCCGTGCTATCTGCCAGGCCATGAACCGGCCTATCAATGCCAGATTGCTTGCCCAGATGGCGAAAGCCTGGCATGGGCAGCTTCCCATATCCCTGGTGTCTGTCACTCCGTTCTGCATGTGGGGTGAGGGCTCAAGCTCCGATGTAGCACCCAGAGAGGCAACTTCCCAGCTGGGTCCCTTCAGCACCGGATTGCACCCCTACTTGGGCTCAGCTGATATTGTCAGCCATTTCCCCAGGGCTGTCACTGACTGATGGGAGAGGCAGTAACCTCGGGAAGCCCGGGTCACTGAGAAAACGGTGAGTACACCAGGTGGCCAAGTGCCCCGGTTAAAACAGAAGCACTGGGAGCCCAATTCTCCATCCAGAACCTGAGCTTCTGCTTCTGGGAATGGTTCCCCTTGACTGAGCCTGGATGTTGAAACCATCTGGTCCAACTTTGTTTTATGAACTTTATTATAAACTTACAGGAGGATGTGAGCTGCATGCCAGCTCAATTAGGAGAATCTGTAATGTGCTGAACCCCGTGAGTGCTGCTCAAACCTGAAAGAAGGTCTCTGGCGACCAGACACAGAGTTCTGGCCTCAACTTTGACCTGCACATTTTTATTAATGACCTAGTTGAAAATATAAAAATGCCTGTTTACCAAACTTGTAGTCGAATAAAAAAAAATAAAAAAGACAGATTGCAAAAACATCAACAGGAACCAGATGGCTCTAGACAGGCTGGACTGATGGGCTGAATCTAATAAGATAAAATAAAACAGAGATAAATGTCAGGTCCTGAACTTGGCTTTCAAGCAATAACTGCTCAAGGACAGGATTGAGGTGGGCAGGACAGTAATGGAACTTAGCAGCAGCAGGCATTAATAAAATTTAGAGCTTTAGTCAACACAATTAACATGGCTGTCACACTAAAGGAGCAGGCCAGGATGTTCATCACAGAATTATATACAATAGCGCAGCCCTGGAAACAATCGAATTGTCCAGTTGGGAGGATTCATCTGTACAACTGACAACTATAGACCCATTAAAAATAATAATGGCATAAGAATATATGGAATGGGTGTGAAAATATTATTCAATGAAAAATAGTAGGTTACACAGCATGTGCTGTTTGAGCCAATTCTTATTTTTTAAAAGGGACTTTTTTTAAAGCTGTGGAAATATACTCACTAAAATGTGAACCTGGCAATTTCTGGGTGGTATTAAGGGTGACTTGAGGGTGGGAGGAGGTCTCAGTCAGTGTGTGAAGTTTTCGAAGGTTTTAGAAAGCTAAGGCAATGGGCATATAGAATTCTGGTGTCTAAACAGTTGGAGAAATGAGTCCTGCTGTCACCTGGCACAACCTGGGTGCTTGAGTCTAGCTCCAGGTGCCTCCCTTTACAAAGGACAACTTAGGTGATAGATGGTGAGAGCAAACATTTCAAGTGCTTACCGTGTGCCTGGGAGCGTGTTAAGTTCTTTTAATCAGTTATCCCCTTCAGTAGTTCTACCAATGTTTTCTCCGTTTTATAGACGAGGTTCAGAAAAGCCAAGAAACTTGCCCAAGGTCACACAGTTAGTGAACAGCAGCACCCGAATTTGCTGGGGACATCAGCCCCAATAAAAAGAGACTGCAGAGAGACAGACAGTTTCCCCGCAGATATTGCTAGTACTGCCAAGCATGAGGCGTTACCAGCAGACCCTCCCTGGGAACCCTCAATGTCAGGGCTGGCCAGCAGGGGTCCCTAGTCTTCTTAGGAGAAATTGGGAACTCGCCATGGGGGCTGAATATGGGAGCCATTGGGACTGAATTTTAAAACCCCAGACTCTGGAATTAAGACCCTCACTCATAGGCGAAGAAGGTTCAACTCAGGTTCGGAGAAATCAAAGAACATGAGATTGGGTTGGGGAAGAAAACTAAGAAAGTTATAACAGGGTGATGTCAAAAAATTCGTCACATCCCCCACCTCAACCCAGCCTGGCCCCTAGAAGACTCGGTTTCAGCTCCTCACCAAGAACCGAAGGACCTAAAAGACCTGTAACTCTTTGGGTGCTGGCCCATATCAGGTCAGCCGAAGAGTCTGCCATACCTTAGGAAAATCCCCATTCGGGAAGGAGAGCCTGGGGCAGTGGGCCAAAGAACAGATCAGGAGAGCAAGGCCATCTGCAGTCCTAGGAGAGGGAGAGGCAGCTCTGAGCACACCTCTCCCCTGGGTGTGACCTGAACAAGCAGGCTGGGATGGGGGCTTTTAAATACCCTCTCCCATCTTGAAAACACATGGGTTGTCTGGGGGAGTGAGAGGCCTGTTCAACGTGAACCCAGAGGGCAAAGCCAGCTTTGGTGTAGAAGGAACAAAAGAGGCACATGTCAACTCCCAGCCGCTGCTGTCCTGCAGTGCAGTAGCACCGACCTCAGACAGTGGTAGTCTCCCTGGGGCAGGTACGCCAGTGGATACTGTATGGCCACTGGAAGGGGTTGTGCCCTGAACTTTGAAGCTATTGAGGGTCAGAACTTTGGGTTGGCTCGACATTATTTCTCCAGGTCCTTAGCACATAACTGTACTATAGTATGTGCTCAAAAAAAATTATCTATTGAATTAATTAACTAATCAGTGAGATGAAGGGTTAGACCAGATTACCACTAAGGACACTTTTGGAACGATGAGTCCACCGTCTACGTAGAATTTGTAACCAATGTCTATAAGGTCCTGATTATTTTCATCATGACTCATTTTTTCCTATGTCCATGCCCTCCTTGAACCCACTGCAGTGCCCATGGGCAGAGCACCCTGTACCCTTTTCAGGCCGTGACATCTCGCCCAGGTTGCTCCACCTCGAGGCCCCACATAGCACCCC
>NW_017731360.1:4277232-4280819 GCF_001890085.2 Hipposideros armiger | reverse complement strand
GCCACTCGGCCAGCCCCCATACTAGTCACATTTTTAAAGGTAAAAATAAACAGGTGAAATTATTAATAATATATCTATTTATCCCAACATATCTTGAATATTGTATCAGCATGGGATCAATATAAAAATTTATTAATGAGAATTTTCACCTTTTTTTTGTACTAACATTTTGAAGTCCCACATGTATTTTACACTTACAGGACATCTGAGTTGGGACTGGCCAATTCCAGGGACTCAAAAGCCAAATGTGGCTAGTGGCTGCCATATTGTATAGCATAAGACTAGATCCACGGTTTTTAAATTATGTTCCATGGAACTTAGCTCTCCTCAGTGGTGTCTCAGGGGTTCCCTAAATGTTTGATTTTAGTTTCATTTATATGGGTTTTAACTCTTTAAATTAATAATATACATTTTTTAAAATCACACATTAATGTCCCATCTCAAATTTTAACACACTGAAGGGGACTAATAGGAAACCTTGTATTTGTATTTGAGGTGAAATATTAATTCATTTTCTTACAGAATAAGCTTGTACTAATAAAACATCTTTTAGCTTGTTTTACATATTAGTAATATGTTAGATTTCAATGAAGTCATAACAATAATAACCAACATTTATCACACATTTACCATGTGCTAAGTGCTTTTTACAGGTATCAGCTCATCAAATTCTCATGACAACCTTTGAGGTGGGTAACATTATTCCCTTCATTTACACAGGAAGGTACCAAGACTGGGTTGTTCAACAACTTGCTCAAGGTGGCAAAAAGCAATGTCAAGATTCAAACCCAATACTGGCTGTCTAACTTCTGAATCAAAGTTCTTCAAGAACAAGCTACAATTAAAGAGACCAAGATTTTCTGGTCAAGTTGGCGGAGTAGGTAAACGCTGTGCTTACTTCCTCTCACAACCACATCAAATATATAACTAAACTACAAAACAACCATCACTGAGAATCACCTGAAGTCTAGCTGAACTGAAGCCGTACAACTAAGGACATACAGAAAAGCCACTTGAGACTTGTAGGAGGGGCAGAGACACAGAATGGGCTGGTCCCACACCTGTGTGTGGCCATTAAAAATCAGGAGGGATATCATGGCCGTGGAGGTCCTCTCTCCCCCAGGAGCTAGGCTCCCCAGCCCAGGGTTTCAGTGCCAGGGAGAGAAGTCCCCATAACTTCTGGTTGTGAAAGCCAATGGAGATTGTGGCTGAGTGAGATGGAGGGCTGCTGGAGTCCCAGGAGCTCTTCTTAAGGGGCCCATGCACAGACTTACTCACTGACAGACTCGCTTACTCTGAGCTCCAGCACTGGGGCAGCAGCTTGAAAAGCATGAGGGACATACGGGGAGGAACCGAGTTGTCTGGCCTCAGGGTGAGGGCTGGAAGGGCAGCTTTCTCTTGAACAGAGGAGCTGGCAAAAGCCATTGTTTCTTTGTTGAGCCCTCCCCCTTCCCAGAATGCAGCCATAGACAGCCACCATATTTGAATTTCCATCAACCTTGCTAATGCCTTTGGCTCTGCCCTGGTGATTCTGAGACCACACCCCACCCAACTTTCGGACATACCCAAGCTGCTTCCAGTGGCTTTTTTGTACAAACTGTCTGCCTTGGTTCATGCTGCAGACTTTCCTAAAGTTTCTCAAAGGTTCACAAAACCCAGACAAAAAGCATCTGGCTTCAGCATGTTCCATACCACTGGCTGAGCAGCTCCAAGCATGGCACTAATGACAGCCAGCCTTGGTTTATTGCTTGGCCTCTCAAGGCACCTCCAAGCACAGCATGGGTGGTGGCCACCTGCAGATTGCTTTGTGGCTTGTGCCAGGTGGCCCCAGGCAGGGCACAGCTTGCAGCTGAACTTGGCCTGCAGTCCCCTCCTAGGTGTACCTGGGGCTGGCATACCTAGTGGCCAGCTTTGACTGAGCCAGAGCATCACCAGGCCACCTCCAAAGACAACACACCAAAAGGGCAGACTGGGCAGGCACCAGAGCCCTGCTAAAATGAATCCTGCTCCATAGGGTCAGTCCCTGCAGTACAGCTCCTCCACTGTAGGCATAGCCACTCCTCACAACCAATGAGCCCTAGGGTCAGTCCCTCCCATTAACATGCAAACAGCAACCAAGGCTCAACTACAATAGGAGGGCACACACAACCCACAGAAGGGACAAACCCAGAGCATCCAGCTCTTGTGGCCAGGGATACTGAGCCACTGGGCCCCACAAAACACCTACTACGTAAGGCCACTCCACCAAGACCAGGAGACATAGCAGCCCTACCTAATACAGAGAAAAAAACATAGGGAGGCAGCCAAAATGGGGAGACAAAGAAACATGTCCCAAATTAAAAAACAAAACAAAACAAAACAAAACAAAAACAGAACAAAGCTTTAGAAAAGAACTAAACAAAATGAAGACAAGCAATCTACCCGACACAGAGTTCAAAACACTGGTTATAAGGATGCTCAATGATCTCAGGGAGAATTTCAACAAAGAGATAGGAAACATAAAAATAAAGATAGAAAACATAAAAAAGAACCAGTGAGAAATAAAAAAATACAATAACTGAAATGAAGAATACATTACAGGAAATCAACAGTAGATTAGATGAAGCAGAGAATCAAATCAATGATTTAGAAGATAAGGTAGCAGAAAACACCCAAGTAGAACAGCAAAAAGAATCCCAAAAAAATGAGGACAGTTTAAGGGGCCTCTGGGAAAACATCAAGCATACCAATATTTGCATCACAGGAGTACCAGAAGGAAAAGAGAGCAAGCAAGGAATTAAAAACCTATTTGAAGGAATAATGACAGAAAACTTCTCTAACCCAGCAAAGGAAATGGATATTCAAGCCCAGGAAGCACAGAGAGTCCCAAACAAGATGAACCCAAACAGCAAGACACATCATAATTAAACTGGCAAAAGTTAAAGAAAAAGAAACAATCTTAAAAGCAGTAAGAGAAAAGCAGTTAGTTACCTGCAAAGGAGCTCCCATAAAACCGTCAGCTGATTTCTTAACAGAGACTTTGAAGGCCAGAAGGGATTGGCACAAAATATTCAAAGTGATGAAAAGCAAGGATCTACAACCAAGATTACGCTACCCAGCAAAGCTATCATTAAGAATCGAAGGGCAGATAAAGAGCTTCTCAGACAAGAAAAAGCTAGCTAAAGGAGTTTATCACCACCAAACCAGTATTACAAGGAACTTAGGGGGATTTCTTTAAAATGAAAAAAAAAAGATCAAAAACATGAATAATAAGATGGCAATAACTACATACCTATCAACAATTACTTTCAATGTAAATGGATTAAATGCTCAAACCAAAAGACATAGGATGGCTGAATGGACAAGAAAACAACACCCATACATATGCTGCCTATAAGAGACTCCCTTCAGATTGAAAGACACACACGGACTGAAAGTAAAGGGATGGAAAAAGTTATTTCATGAAAATGTAAACAAAAGAAAAAGCTTATACCAGACAAAATAGACTTTAAAACAAAGGATACAACAAAAGACAAAGAAGGACCTAGTAATCCCACTTCTGGGTATTTATCCAAAGAAACTCAAAATACTACTTCAAGGGAATATGT
>NW_017731360.1:4270077-4277032 GCF_001890085.2 Hipposideros armiger | reverse complement strand
CACACACACACACACACACACACACACACACACACACACACACACACACACTGGAATATTACTCAGCCATAAAAAAGAATGAAATCTTGCCATCTGCAACAACATGGATGGACCTAGAGGGTACTGTGCTGAGCTTAGCAAGTCAGAGAAAGACAAATGCCATATGATTTCACTTATAAGTGAAATCTAAAGAACAGAATAAACAAACAGGATAGAAGCAAACTCATAGATGCAGAGAACATGTTGATGGTTGCCGGATGAGAGGGGACTGGGAGGGTGGAGGGGGAGGGGATTAAGAAGTACAAATTAGCTGTTGCAGAGTAGTCATGGGGATGTAGGATATAGCATAAGAAATATAGTCAGTGATGTTATAATGACTGTGTGTAGTGTTGGATGGGTACTAGATGTATAAGGGTGATAGATGGGAGGAGGACTGGGGTTGGGTGGAAAAGATGAAGGGATTAAGAAGTACAAATTGATAGTTACAAAATAGTCATGGGGATGTAATGTAAAGCATAGGGAATATAGTCAATGATATGGTAATAACTATGGATACTGCCAGGAGGGTACTAGACTACTCAGGGGGATCACTTCTTAAATACATAAATGTCTATCACTTTACACCTGAAATTAAGATAAAATAAAATAGAATTTCAACTGTAATTGAAACATTTTAAAAGGTAGGGGAAGGTGAAGGGAAATAAGACATCCAAATTTCCAGGTATAAAACAAATAAGTCATGGGGATGTAATGTACAGCCTAGAGAATATAGTCAATAAAATTGTGATAGCATGGTGCGGTATCAGATGGCTGCTGGACTTATCATGGTGATCACTTCTTTAGGTATATAAATGTTGAATAACTATGGTATACACCTGAAACTAATATAATATTATATGTTAGCTGTATTTCAATAAAAATCTTTTTTAAAAAAAAACACCACGCCAGTATAAATCCTGAGCCTTATCAAACTTCAGGCTACCTCCTATTGACACCCCTGCACCCTAACTCACAGCCTACATCACCCACCATTTCGTTGGGTCCTTACACACGTGCAAGCACACCACAGAGCATTCTGTTTAGTTCAACATTTACTGACACCACTATGTCAGTATTAGCTGTGTTCCCTTCATAGCTCTTGAAATAATGCTCTTTAATCCTGCTTAGCCCCCAACCACGGCGGGGGAGGTTGAATTTTATCCTGTGAATCACATGGAGCCAGTAAAGGATTTAAGCAAAGGAGGTGACAAGGAAGATCAGATTTGCATTTTAGAAAGCTCTTTCTGGTAGCTGCGGTGAAAGTAGATTGGAGGATGCTGGGACTGAAGAAAAGACACCAATTAGAAAACTGTTAAGAATAGTGAGAGTAAATATGAAAGGGGGCCACATATGATAAAAGGAGACTGGGTCTTGATGATTGAGTGGGGGCAACAGAGAAAAAGTTGAGGATGACTCTGTTTTCTGGTTAAAGTAGAGTTAATGGGGTGGGGGTGGGGCATTAGGTGAAACAGAAAGTACAGGAGGAAGGTGTGGGTTAAAAGAAATGAGTAGGGGGCCGGCTGAGTGGCTCAGTGGGTTAAGAACTCACTCAAGAGTGCAAGCTCTGAGCAACAGGATCGCTGGTTCGATTCCCAGCCCAAGCTGAGCTGCCAACAGGTGGCAGGATGGCTCANCAGTTCAGGTCGCTTGCAGCTATAGACTGTACAGGTCTGAATGAGTTTGGCAGCTCCACAGATATCAGGGACTCAGACGCCTACTGCCTTGGCCTTCACATCCCCATTCTAGCCAGCAGGAAGGAGACAGGAGCAAAGAGTGGTAAAGGCATGCAGGGACGACTTAACCTCCCTCCTCACCAAATGCAACTTAGCACATGGCCACACTCAGCCTCTTGGGAGGCTGGGAAGTACAGCCTTTCTTCCAGGGGGCTGTGTCCAGCTAAAAGGGGGAGGCTCTGATAACTGCGGAGGAAGACAAGCGTAGTTCCTGCGGCGCCCTCTCCTCTCTCCACACCCTATCGTATAGCAATCCTAGGCCCTCAAACACTGCGCCCGAGCATTTCCCCCAGCAACCCAGGGGCCCCGCAGATGCGTTCTGTTCAACCAGAACTCATCTTAATAAGAATCACGAGGCAATAGGGGTTTTTGAGATTACAGACCTGCCTCTAACACTCAAGTGGCCACGGATACATGCCTTAGCCTGTATGAGCCTTTGTTTCCTTATCTGTAAAATAAGATAAGGAACATATTTTACAGGTTGTTGGGAAGATCAAACAGTTGGCTTACATGAAACACATGGTATAGTGCTGTGTATACAGTAGGAGCTCAGTACATATTGATTTCCTTTTNCCCAACATCCATTTAACCTGTCTTCCATCTGTCACAGAAATGGAGTCTGAGGAAGTCACTCCAGATCCAGGATGGGCTCTGACCCATATAAGTCAATCACGAGAACCCCAAAACACTTACCAATAACTGGTTTGGAGCATGGATCTAAGCTAATGAGCACATAGCATTCACCTTGTGACTTTATTGATGTAGAGGTTATAAGTTGACCTACTCAGACCATAGGAAAGCATCTTTCTTCAACACTTTTGGGAGAGGAATGTTCTCCTAATGAGAACAAGGAAACAGTAGTCCTGATTTCTACTGACAGCACTCCTCCAACTCAGAAAGCTGGGAATATGGCAGTTCTGGGAAGAGTATAATGGTGAGATTGAACAACCTGGACCCTGGATGAACTCACTGAGCCACTGGATCAAGACACCCAGAAGCTCAGCTTATGCTCTTATGTGAGCCAATACACTTCCTTATTGCTTCAGCCACTTTGAATTGGGTTTTCTGCTACATACAGCCACAAACCTCCTAAGTGATATGGATAAGTTGAATTGAGGTGACCCACTACATTGAACTCCCTGGAGTTGTGCTATGCACCATCCCCAGGGTGACCTGTGGGACACTAAAGAAGAGGTCCCCATCAAGCAGATGACTCTTCAATCTGAAGCTCAGGAAAAAGGTCAAGCTAGAGATACAGACCTGGTGTCATCAGATGGGATGTCAACTGAGAATGTAGATGAGACTGACCAAGGAAAGAACATGGAATGTGGAGAGGGGAGATGAGCAGGGTCAAGGATAGAACCTTGGAAAATGCTAGCATTGGGAGGGCTCTAAAGAAAACAAAGGAGTAAAGAGAAGTGAAGTTCTGGGTGTGGAGAGGAGATGGAAAGAATATGTCCATAGACGTAGGGAGAGAAGAAAAATAAAGGAAGAAATGAGAGAGGAGAGATGGGACAACTGCTGAATGGTGAAGAGCACTATGGAAAGAGACATGGATAGGGACAAAGGGACAATATTAAGGGGCAGGCTATGCTGCTTTAAGAATGAGACTGTAAATACAGTGGATTAAATAAAATGGGAGTTCATTTCTCTCCCACATGACAGTTCAGAAGGAGAGACGGTCCAGAGCAGTAGGAAGTTCTTTTCCATGAGTCTCAAGGGATGCTGGTTCCTTCTGTCTGGTTGCTCAGCCATTTCACAATGTCTTGCCTTTGTCCATACAACCACAGCTGGTTCATCACTGGCACTTCCAAGTTTCAGCCCATGGAAAAGAGTTTCCCTTTCTAATGTTCAGTGCAAACAACTTCCATATATGGATGTGATCTGGATAGAAATTGCACACATCATTTTGGCAGGAAGTACATGGCCACACCTAGCTGCAAGGGAGGCTGAGAGAACACAGACATTTGGGGACACTTAGCAAGCTCTGGCACTGGGTTCTAGGAAGTTGTTGTAGGTGCTACAGGTGACTAGCCCTCTACTCCTCAAGTTTGTCACCTAGGCTTATCCATATTAATAACATAACAAAGTCAAATGGATAATTTTATAGATAAGGTCTGAGGATCTAATGTATGCATGGTGACTATAGTTGATAGTACTGTACTGTATAATTAAAATTCGCTAAGACAGCAGCTCTTAAGCATCCTCATAAAAAAAAGTAAATATGTGAGGTGATGGATGTGTTAATTAACTCAATTATGGGAATCTTTTCACAATATATACACATATCAAATCACGTTGTACACTTTATAATTTTATTTGCCAATTTTACCTTGACAAAGCTGGGGGGAAAAAATTAGGGTAAGAACAAAATGTTTAAACTTTAATTCAGAGGGAGAAAATGGATAATCTTAGACAACCATGAAGAATTTCAGGCCCACAGCCCCACAGCTGCCACCCCTTTGCCCACTCAGCAGACGACCTCGCAGCCCAGCCGGTGCTGCGTGACCTGCACGCTCCTCCTTGCTGAGCTCTGGGAACACACGCCAAAAGCAGGCAAAGGGAAATCACAGTCAGGTGCTTTGCATTATGTGGGCCATGATTCCCCTTTTTATTTTTAATCTCCTAACCACTGACTCTCTCCTCAAAATTCCTTCCTTTGGCCTGGCCTCCACTTAAAACCAGCCCTTTATTTCCCTCCTTCCTTTCACCAGTACAACCACCAACTTGTTCTGAAACCCCCTGCAACCTGACATCTGCCCTTTCACTCAGCTGAACCTGTCACTGAGGTGGTTTAATGGTTTTTTTTCTCAGCCCTCTTCCTCCTCCACCTGGCTGAGTCTCATTAGACACAATTGACCACCCCTTCCTTGAAACGCTACCTCTCTTGGCTGCTATGATGTGCCACTCCACACACCTGCCCTCCACCTGCTCTCTCCCTCTCCATCTCTTAGTCCTGACTGTGTGTCTTTATTTCTGTGACTCCTCAAAGACAGACAAAGGCTGATGTAACTTCTATACAGAGACGTCACCCTGCTAGCCTGGTATAGTGGAAAAGACCTAACCTGGGCTCAAATCTCAGATTTGCCACTTATTTGCTGGGTGACTTTGGCAAGTTACTTAGCATCTCTGAGTCTGTTTCCTCCCAGAAAAAAGAGGGATATGAATATCCCTCTTTCAGGTTTTGCACTATCAGGCGAGGCAACTGCTTAATAAACAACACCCCAAAACCTCAGTGGCTTAGCAAACATGATGTTACAGAAGGAGTGGGGGTAAGGGCGCTACACAAATTTATGCAGGAATTCGGTCCAGTGGCTCCACCATCCCTTGAGACTCAGAGTCCCCCACTGGATTATCTGTTTCAGCAGACCACATGGAACAAGAGTGAGCAAGTCTATAGAAAATTATGTGTGATATTTTTAGGGGACAGACATAAAAGTGGCATTTATTACTCCTACCCACATTCAATTGGCCAGAACTCAGTCACATGACTCAACCTGATAGCAAGGGAGGCTGGGAAATGTAGTTCCAGGAGAAAGAGGAAAGGGTATTTGATGGACATGTAGTATCCTCTCTAACACAGGGTTACTGTGAAGATGGCAATAATAGAAGTGAATCCTGTGAACTTTCTAGAACATTGTAGATGCTGTAGAAATAGTAGCCATTAATAGCCATTTCTGTACTGTTTGCAAACTTTCCCAAATGTTTAAGTCTGTACAAAGGCTGAGATAAATAGAGAGGCTGAAGGAACAGACAGAAACAAGGAGGGAAGCAACCATTGTGGGCAGAAATAGAAGTACAGACCAGGTCTGGGATGTAGAGTTGGAGTAGGAGCAGGCAAGTGTGGGCAGGGGGCTCCACAGGGAACAGGGAGCCCAGTGGTGCTGAGCACTACCTCTGATTTCCTGACCAGCCTTGGCTCCTACCTGAGCCAGAACCAGCTTAGAAATATCTGAGTTTCCTTGGAAACCATTTCTCTGGCCCTCTGCACGCTATCAGCCAAGTTGGTTGTAATCAAACCCCCACGGGGCAGAGAATGAGCTCTCAAACTGCCATCCTGGGGTTACATCCAACTTGCTTGCATTTCCTATTTAAATTGGTAATTTCCCCACAAGTGCTCCCTCTGCCCATCCTGAGATTTGTTGGGAAGGGGAAGCTCTGGACATGCACCCAGACACAGCTCAGGGTCCTCCAAGCAGTCCTGAGTCCTCTGGCAAACCTGGGCCTCAGGACAGCCACACCAGGCCAGGCCCCTGTCCTTGGGCTCCTGGGGACCACAGAGGGAACAGCCCAGACATTAGCCGTGGAGAAGGGCCTACACGGGCCACAGTGCAGGGCTCCAGGATGGTGGGCACCTCTGTCCAGACTGAATTTGGGGGAAGGGAATGGTTGTTGTACCTTTTGCAGGTACACCCTTTCCACGGGAAAGGAATGGGGGCTAGGCCAGGGCACGGAATAATCTTAAAGTACTTAGAGCCAAGGCAACAGAGTAGGGAGAGCTGGGGAAGTCCCAGGGTGTTAGGCAGAAAGGCTCCGGGAGGCTCTGAGGCCATTCACTTCCACTGCCTTGGTCCAAAGCCAGCCCAGTCCCCAGTGGGACTACTGGAGAGGAGACTTACAGAATGGGCAACTGGCAAGGACAACACACACAGACATACGCTCAGATAGCCACGTGCACACGTTTGTACACATGCGTACATACATATTGGAGATATCTGTATGTATCTATAGATCAACACATACCTGTGTACATGAATGGCATGCATACTGAGCCCTCTCCAGGCACAGCGGGCACATTCATGTTCATGGTGGACATACGGTCAGGCTGGAGCACACCGTGCACAGCTACCCGTGATGGCCTCTATGAACAAGCATGCACACTGGCACAGACCCACCAACCATTACAATGCAATCACTGACCCACACGTGTACTCAGACATATCCATGTGAGGCTGAGACGGAGGGAGAACCAGGCCGGAAGATGGACCCTGCTTTGCAGGTGGCTAAGCAGGGAGCAGCTCGGATTGCAAATTACTAGATAGATCCAAGGACATGTGACCAAGCTGAGCCTAATCCAGCTGCATCTGAGAGTCTAATCTGGACATGGATACAAAGGCGGGCTGGGGAGCATCTGGGTGGGGCAGGGTGGGACCTTCCTGGGTAAAGCAGGTTCCCAGACTGAA
>NW_017731360.1:4265508-4267435 GCF_001890085.2 Hipposideros armiger | reverse complement strand
TTGCACAGCCAGAGTCAGATCCAGCACCCAAACCCGAGCTGTTCTCACTCCAACACTCACCACCACATGGGAGACTTTTTTTAAGCCATAAAAAACATTTTCTTTTCTTTTTTAATAAAACATGATATTGATGGGAACCCAAATGTATAAAACAGTGAAAAGCAGAGCTTCTCCTGATGAAGTGGGAGCAAGGGTGCAGCACCCCCTGCTCACTTTTCTTGGTGCCTCACTCACCCACCCAGCCACCCACATCCCACTGACCCCGGGTGCTCCAAGGAGCACAGCCCCAAACCACTGCACTTCACTCCCTCCCATCCAAGCCCCTCAGCCAAGAAATGCACACGAAACTTAGACCCACTAATAAGCCCAACATCAGAAAAACAACTCCTGTGCTCTGCAGCTCACAGAATAAAATTTACTCCTTCTGATCCCTACCCAGTCTCCTGAAAAGGCAGGGCTGCCACATCTTAATATTCCTCCTGCTAAGGTGCCCGAAGGTCCCTTGGACGTCTGGTTCCAGCCTGCTAGTCTTTGAACTTGAGACATTCTAAGCACCCAGTAGTCAACTTAATAATTCGGGGAGACTTGAAAGGTGGCCTAGGCAGCAGTCGGCCAGCCCTCCTCCACAAAAAATCTGGATGGGCTGGACGCTCTCCCTAAGGGCTCCTCTCTAGGGATGGCTGCTTAAATCAAAGCGTTAGGGATCATGGAAAATTCATTTGCAGCCACAACAGGATCCTGTTAGCAAGCTGTCCTGGGGATGGGAGGCGGAGCAGCCCACCTATATCTCTATCAGAAGCTGTGCCCTTGGACATTTGATAATCAGCTCTGCTTGGCTTAACACTATCAGAGCCTGGAATTGGGTTCTATCCCAAGGCCCCGTGGCCTCAAAACTGTGTCAGAAACAGGCTGACTCCCCTGCCCCCTAGCGGAGGACAAACCACTGCCGTTGGAGCTTCAGCGAGTCCCTACTGTCCCTATGGCCCTGCTGTGGCCCTGCCTCCCTTCCTGAGAAAATGGAGGTGCCATGGGAGGGCTCACCCTCCCTCCACTCAACAACCCCCCACATCCTCACCCCCATATCAGAGGGAGAACTGGCCCTCCTCCCGTCCAAGGGCAGCATTGCAGTCAAGTTTCCACCCCCTTCACACCTCCTCAAGGATCTGCACCCAGAACATCTCTCTTGACTCTGACAAAGACCAGACTCGCGATTGCCCCCACGCTAAAGGCAGCCTTCCCAGGGTGGCCCCAGCTTGCAACAGGAAGATCGAGTTCAGGCTTCGTCATTTACCAGCGGCGTGACCGCGAGTCAGTCATTTCATCTCTGCATCTCAGTTTCAACATCTGTAAAGTAGAAATAATTGCCCCTGTCCAGGGAAAGGACTGTTGTGAAATGAGACAGTTGTGCCTGGAAAGGGCTTAGCACAGTGCCTGTCCTTTCATTACTCTAGGAAATTTCGTCATTATTGTAAGTATTTAGTCATTATTGTAAGTAGCTCGCCATCCCATCAAGCTCATGGTCTAGCTCTCGTCTCCGCTTCACTACCAGGCTTCTTATATTCCCTAAGCACTCAACACTACCCCCCACCTTAGCCAATTTCAAACAGTTCCCTGTCCTCATACCTCTGACCCAGGTCACCAAGGATGCCTGGTGAGCTAGCTCAATGGCTTCTTCCCAGCTGCCAATGAGGAACTTATTGCTGGTGCCCACCTGTCTTTTTCCTCAAATTCTCTCCTCCTTTGGCTTCCCAGTTCACTCCCCCGATTCTCCTCCAACCTGTATGCACATGCCCTCCCCACATCCTTTCTGATTCCCCTAGATCGGTGGCTGCACATAAGAGTCATCTGGGGAGTTTAAAACACCCATCCCCAGCCCTGCCCTCCAATGACTCTCATTCAGTGGGTCTTAAGAAAGCCCAAGTATTGT
>NW_017731360.1:4258421-4264271 GCF_001890085.2 Hipposideros armiger | reverse complement strand
AACATATACTTCACAGTTCTCCAGTTTTGGACCAGCCCAATATCCTAAGCATAGACTCACCCTGGCCCTCAGCCACAGATCACCCCAGACCCAGTCACAGACTGTTATGGGTTGAACGTCCCTTCACCTTTGCTACTCAAAGTGTGGGACCCAGCAGCATCGACGTCACCTGGAAGCTTGTTAGAAATGCAGAATGCCTGGCCCTACTTGAGACACACTGAATCAGAACCTGTATTAATATTTTCAAAAAGTAACCCAAGTGTTTCTGATGTACAGGTAGAGCCACAGCACCACTTGAACTTCCAGATTTTATCTCCTCTCCTTTCAGGAGAGAAATAATTTGACACGAATGGAGGGGCGTTTTGCCCTGCATCTCCCCTTTCCTTCCTCTCACCTTCCCCAGGAACCCAGCATCCACAAGGTGCAGCAGGACTCTCAGCTCCTGTTCTCCTGGTCATAACGTACTCCATCCACCGAGCCAGTTTCCTTCAATCATCACGCCTGGCAATGAGCACAGCTGGTGTGGAATCCTTTAATGCTGTATCCTCATGACACGTTGCAAGTTTATTAGGAGGGTTGGAAAGAAAGCATGTAAAACATCTTCTTCAGGGATGATCAAGGGCACACAGCTGGTAATAATAATACTACCACTTACTGGCTATGCTCCAGGTTTCAGGTACCCTGAGCATACCATAGCTTCAGTTTTATCACCAACACCTGACATACAGCGCCAACATAGAGTGGGTCTTAGTGTGAGTTCAATCTGATTCTCAACTCGTGGAAGGAAAGATGGTCGAGTCCAGGATTGGCCAATGAAGAGAGGTGAGGAGAGACAGCGGATATGAACCCAGATATAAGGACAGGGAAACCAGGACAGGTTTGATGAACAAGGGAGACGACCATCTTGGCATGAACAGGAGACATGCAGAGAAGTGGATGATACAACAGAAGGATGGGGGAGGCCAGGGAAGGCCCTGAAGGCCAAGTTAAGAAGTTTGGGTTTACACTGAAGGCAATAGAGAACCACTGCAGATTTCAGATCAGGAAATAGAAGAGTGACAAAGTACAGAAAAGGACTCACCTAGGCCAGTCTGCAATGATAAAGAGGAGGTAATGGATTCAAAAGATATTGCTGGGGTAAAATGTACAGCACTTGTTGACCAATAGGATGTGAGGAGGAAGATGAAGGATCAATCTGCAATAATGATGGTGAAATCAGGGACAGGCAAAGCAGCCCAGAGGTGGAATGCTTTCCAAGTAGAAAGTGATGGGTTTTACTTTAAAACTCCTTCATACTTCTTGAGTGTCTGTACTTCTTGAGTGTCTGTGCTAAACACTGCATGGAGCTCTGAGTATATCATGGTGTGCCGAACAGACAGTCCCTGCCCCCGTGAAAGGTACAGCCTGTGGACAGGATGACACTGAGGTGCCTATGGGACATCCAGCTAGAGATGTCCAGGAGGCAATTCAGAGAGGAGTCAGGTCTGGAGAAGGTTTTGGAGTCATTCATTCTCCCAACTGCCCTGGACATACAGTTCAGAAAGTGTCAAGAGCTGGAGACATCATCAGGAGATTTCTTCAAGGCCCAGGCTTCAACCTTGCATTTCTCATGATATCCAGCCAAAGCCACTGCCACATCCAGCTCCCTTCTCCAGGGCTCTGCTCCAAGGTAAATGTGGCAAAGGCAGCTTCCTTGGAGACAGATACCTTGCCCAATGGACAGGGGCTCTGGCCTTTTAATTACCTGCTGGTGGGGAGTCTTATGATCAAAATCATCTGATCAGGGATTCATGCTCTCAGCAGGGCTGAGCAGAGACACAGGCCAAAGAATCTGGACCAGGTAGACTAGTCTTAGTTATACTGTGATGTAGGTGAGGTTTTTCTTCAGCACTGCCCCACCTTTACCCTCACACTTCCCTCCTTCCACTGTATGTTCTGTTCCCTGCACTTCTCCAGAGCTCCCAATGCGCCAACTGGGCTCCAACTCCTCCACCCTTCTAAACTCAGGCTCTTATTTCGCTCTCTACTCCCAACCAACCCCTGTCTCCCAGCCCCCCAGACTCACCAACACACTCCTGGCTTGTAAGCCCAATTAAGTCAACAAATCCACAGTTTAGTAAATACTGAGCACTTAGTGTAAGGATGTATCATTTGGAGGTAAATTGCATGAATGATACTATGGAATTATATTTTTGTGTGCTCTAATTGTGTGGGTACAACTTATAATTTACTGTGGCTTTTCTGTGGTCAATGGGTAATGGATGTTTATATCTCTTTTACAGAATTCAGAGGCCAATATAAGTAGTATAAATGATATAGAAGTTGAAGGCCATATCTCTTTTTCTGACATTGGAGAGTTAGAATTACCATCTCCTGGCATTCATTCCTTGGGCAAAAAGCAATCTCTAGGTAATACAGCACTCCACTGTAGAAACACAATCTCCTCTGTTGCCATCTGCTCTGTGATGCGGTTTCCAGGAATACACCATGGAAGGGGACTCCCTTTCCTTCAAAACCTACTCCTCCAGTGATTTTGACAGCCTGAATCAAAAGCCTTAAAAATATGCATTTTCTTTGACTCTCTAATTCTACATCCAGAAACTAATTTTAAGGAAAATGTATATGCAAGATGTTTATGGAGCACTGTTTAAAATAGCTACACAGAAAAATGGAAAGAACCTAGATGTAATATACACACAGTGAGATGCTATGTGAGTTATTTACCTGATGTCTCTCAGCCTGAATCCACTCTCCCACATTCTGCTCCACTTCCAGGGCCAGGACTCTGCACACTCCACTTCCAGGACCAGCTGGTTTCCTGTTAGGTTCCTGCAATGGGGGGGCACTCAAGGAAGATTGGAAGGCAGGGCGAGAGAAGGGGCTGAGTTCCTGTTTCTTCCTTTCCTGCCAGCACCACTCTAACAGCAGCAGCAATTGGCTCCAGCCTCCACTTTCTCTCTGCGCTTCCAAACCCAGCCTCCTCAGACTCCTCTGAGACACCAGCAGCAGCTGGTGGCATCCGTTTTTCCAAGGTTTGAGCACCCTGGTTCCCTGTTCTGAGATCCTAGGTTTTAGGGTCTCCCCGCCCCCTTTCCCCACATCTTTCGTTTGCTCCTCTAGCCTTTGGATGGTACTTGCTTCCTGCAGCTATTATCACTGAGTCATCTCTATGTTCCCTTTCTGCTCTATCAGCATCCCAACAGTTATGCAGCCAAGTCCCTGCATTGAATTCCCTCTGTTTGAAATACCTTGTGTGGTGTCTGATTCCTTAACTGGGTCCTGGCTAATACAGAAGCCATCTCACACCCATCAGATGGATAAAAATTATAAATGTAACAATGCTAAGGGTTAGTTAAGATGTAAAGCAACAGGAAATTTCATACATTGCTGAATAATGATGATAGAACTGTAAAATGATATAACCATGTTAGAGGGCAATTTGGCAGGTAATATCTAGTAAAGTTAAAGATACATATACCCTTCAACCCTGTAATCCTGATTCTGGGTATGAACTCTAAAGGAACGTTTACATATTACACAAGAATATGGCATCATTCTTTATTTTCACTATGAGTAGTAAATGCATGAGTCAACTGTGGTGTACTCGTATAATGGAATACTAGACAACAGTTAAAATGAATGAATGAAAGTTACATACAGCAACATGGATAAAACTTAGAAGCATTTTGAGTGAAGAAAACATATAAAAGGATGTATATAGTAGAATGTCATTATATATATATAAAGATTTCTAAGCCTACAAAGCAATACTATACATTGTTAATGGAGACATTTGGATATAGTAATAAGAATATATTCATGCATAGGAAATAAAAAGCACTAACTCTTCAATAATGGTTACTCAGGGGCAGAAAAAGAAATGGAATCAGGAAAAGGAACACAGAGGCCTCTGGCTTTATTTCTTAAGCCATGGTGGTGGATACCATTAAAATGGGAGTCTGGAGGGCAGGAACTTCAAGAGGGGGGTGAAGTCTGTGTGTAGGAGTGGGGAAGAATTTAGCATATCATGTATCAACATCTATTAAAACAATTAGGTAAAACTCTGATTTGCTGACATGAAGAGCTGTCAAGAACATACTAAGTAAAAATTAAGGGTACAAAACAGTACGTATTTCATTACCCCCTTTTTATAAGATACTATATATGTGTCTGTATGAGGGGAAATGGCTAGAAAAGAATACACCAAAATGGTAATAGTGCCTACCTCTGCGTGGGAGGATTATAGATGACTTTTATTTACTTCTTTATATTCATCTGTATTCCATTGCTTCTAAAACAAATATGAATTTCTGATATAATAAAGTCTTAAGGGTTTTTGGTTTTCTTTTAAACTTACTCTTACAGAAAGCCCTTTCTTATCTGTTGCTGTGATCTGAACATCCCGCCGTGGGGTTTCCTAAACTTTGAAAGGTAAGATAATTTCAGGCGGTTTAATGCAGATTAAACATTTCTCATTTTCATAAGTATATGTTTATTTTAACGTATGTCACAAAAATAAATTAGTTTCAACAAATGGTGCTGAGACAACTGGATATCCACAAGCAAAACTAAATAAATCTAGACAACGACATTATAGTCCTCATAAAAATTAATTCAAAATGAATCACAGACCTAAATGTGAAATGCAAAACTATAAAACCCCCAGAAAATAACACAGGAGAAAAATAAATTAGCACATCAAACCCATAATTTGATTGATAACTCAAAAATTTTTTAATGGGATTCCTGCAGTGCAGTGAAAGAGGGTTGTCTTTTCAATAAATGGTGCTGGGTTTGCAGGATATCTGTATAGAGAAAATGTAATTTAGACCTTTCTTCACTATACACAAAAATAAGTTCCTAGTACCTAAATGTTAAAGATAAAACAATAGAGCTTCCAGATGGTAAATGTTGGAGAATCTCCATGACTTTGGGATGCAAAGATTTCTTAAACAGAACAAAAAATTACTAATCATATAGGGAAAAAATGAGAAACCAGACTATAAGATTAGAGACTTCTATTTATCAAAGGAAAGTTAAAAAAAAAACCCAGAGTACAAAATGGTTGCAATATTTATAGTCAACAATAGACTCACTTCCAGAATATATAAAAGAGCCCTACAAACCAATCATAAAAAGACAGACTGCACAATTGAAAAATGAGCCAAATACTTAAACAGGCACTTCACAAAAGAAGCTCAAACATCTCAAAACCCTATGACATGTGAGCAGTGTTTGTAGAGAACTGGCAGTGTTGTCTTTCTTAATCTGAGAGACAGTTACATGGGTAATTCACTCTTGGAGTTTCCAAATTTTTAATTCATGGAGTGGTACACTTAGGATTTGTGTGCTTTTCTGTATATACATTATACATCAATAAAAAAGATTACTTAAAATGAAATTTGAGTACATAAGTAACATGTTTGTCCTTTTGTTGATCTAAAGAAAATTTAGAAACATCATAATGCATTTACATAACTGTCAATAAAACAATAGAAAGATTAACCCATGCATATGCTGTCTGCAAGAGACTTACTTCAGATCGAAAGACACATAGATGGAAAGTAAAGGGATGGAAAACAAAAATAAATTAAAATGATTACCTTTGGGGAAAAGGGTGAGAATGGGAGGGAAGGAATATGAACAACAATTAGACAACCCCTATCCGTGGGCCCAAGGCAAATGGCGGTTATGCAGTGATCTCAGGGTGTTTTGCAAAGCAGCCACAGGCTCCACACTGGCGCAAGAGCTGGATCTGCATTAACTTTTTAAAAACCACTAGCCACACTGCTTGACTCCCTGGGACCTTGCCCCACTCAGCTAGTGAGGCATAGACAGGGATACTCTTGG
>NW_017731360.1:4255760-4256901 GCF_001890085.2 Hipposideros armiger | reverse complement strand
AAAAAAAAGCAGTCAGAAGTGAAGAATACAATAACTGAAATGAAGAATGTACTAGAAGGAATCAACAACAGATTAGATGAAGCAGAGGATCGAATCAGAGATTTAGAAGAAAACACCCAATTGGAACAACAAAAAGAAGAAAAAAGATGAAGATAGTTTAAGGGACCTCTGGGAAAACATCAAGTGTAACAACATTTGCATCATAGGAGTATCAGAAGGAGAAGAGAGACAGCAAGGAATCAAAAACCTATTTGAAGAAATAATAGCTGAAAACTTTCCTAACCTGTCAAATGAAATAGACACACAAGCCCAAGAAGTGCAGAGTCCCAAACAAGAGGAACCCAAACAGGCCCACACCAAGTCACATCATAATTAAAATGCCAAAGGTTAAAAACAATGAGAGAATCCTAAACACAGCGAGAAAAAAAGCAGTTAGTTACCTACAAGGAAGCTCCCTTAAGAATATCAGCTGATTTCTCAACAGAAACTTTGCAGGCCAGAAGGGATTGGCAGGAAATATTCAAAGTGATGAAAAGCAAGGGCCTACAATCAAGACTACTCTACCCAGCAAGGCTATCATTTAAAATTGAAGGAGAGATAAAGAGCTTTCCAGACAAGAAAAAGCTAAAGGAATTCATTACCTCCAAGCCATTGTTACCGGAAGTGTTAAAGGGACTACTTAAAAAATAAGAAGGGGGACAACAAACAAACAAAAGATCAAAAATATAAATAATAAAATGGCAATAACTATTTATCAATAATCAGTTTAAATGTAAAAATAGATTAAATGCTCCAATCAAAAGACATAGGGTAGCTGAATGGATAAGAAAACAAAACCCATGCATATGCTGTCTTCAAGAGACTTACTTCAGATCTAAAGGTACACATAGACTTGAAGTAAAGAGATGGCAAAAGATATTTTATGCAAATGGATGAGAAAAAGCTGGAATAGCAATATTTATATTGGACAAAATGGACAATCTTGCTTCACAATCATGTAAATAATATAATTTTAAAATAAATTAATTTTTAAGAAATATTTATCAATTTTAACTTAATAATCAAGGTAATATACAGATACAACAAAAATTATTATGTTGGTAACTTGAATGGCTGAAGTCATGCTGTGTGAATATAAAAT
>NW_017731360.1:4251441-4252755 GCF_001890085.2 Hipposideros armiger | reverse complement strand
TCTCCCTTCCATGCTCTGGGGTACAGCTGACCCATGGATTGTGGTCAAGAGACTCCAGTTGGAAGGGAAAAGGGCTCCTGCCTGAAGCCAAGTCACACAGCCAAATGTTCTCTTGAGCATGCTCAACCTTCTTTATATAAAGGACCCTTTGAGTAGCTGATTAAAACTGTGGACCCCACTCCTAGTTAAACACACCAAAACACAATATTTTTCATTTTTCAGGGGAGAAGAGAGCCCAGCTTAAGACTCCTGTCCCATGATGCTATATTGGCAGTCACCAAGTCCTCTGTGTTTATTACGTGTCAGACATTAATACTACAGCCATTCTCATGCCCTCAATACTGCCATGAGGTAGGAACCATAATTGCCTCCACTTTACAGATGAAGAAGGCGCAGAGGGGTGGCCACAGCACCAGAATTCAAACCCACGTCTCTTGCTCTTAAACAGTTTGTCAAAATTTTTATCAGTACCAACTGTGTCAGAATTTCCTGGACTGCTCATTTGAACATGCAGATTCTCCAACCCCACACACCAAGTCTAATGAATCAGAACCTCTGAAAATGGGGCCCAGAGATCTGCATTTTTATTAAGAGCTCCATTTGATTCTCAGGTACCATAAGTTTGAAGATTGCTGCACTTCACGGGACTGTCTTCCCCAATGCATGGTGGCCAAATATTCCAGTTATCATGGTTGTATAACAAATTACCCCAAAACTTAGTGACATAAAGCAATCACCATTTTATTTGGCTCCCAAATTTGCAGTTCAGCAATTTGATAAGAGCATCACTTCACCAGACGCTCTTGGTCACAGCAGTCCCAAGCCCGCCCAGATTCAAGAGGGAAGGAATTAGAATCCACCACTTGATGGGGCATGACAAGGTCCCATTGTGCACAAGCATATGCAATGGGAACTGGGGTTACAACCATCTCCACAAAGGGCAATTTGCCACCCAAAGCTTCTGCTCACATGCAAAATCAGGTCAAATAAACCAGACTGCTTCAGTGTACAGCCTGGAGAGAACAATGCTTAACATTCATCAAAGTCACTTTTTCAACGGGCTTTCTCATGCTCCATGCTTCACCCTTTCTGCTTTGGGAGGAGCCGCGGCAGCTGCACCACACCCCTCAATGGCCACCCTCAGGAAGTGCCCTCAGTGACAGTGCTTTCTTGACAGCTCATGATCTCATGGACTAATAAAAAAAATATGTGTTCACCCAGCTTCCTTCTGCATTCAGGTGACATCACCTGGGACATAGGGTAAATCAAATGGGAGACTCAGGAACAAAATGAAAAAAGGTTCAACAAGAAGAC
>NW_017731360.1:4221667-4251074 GCF_001890085.2 Hipposideros armiger | reverse complement strand
GGATATAAAGAAGCCACGTCAAGACTGGTAGGAGTGGCAGAGACGCGAAATGGGCTGGTCCCACACCCACGTATGGCAGTTGAAAATCAGGAGAGATATCCCAGCCACAGAGGTTCCCCATGAAGAAATGAAGGACCCCAGCCCCTCACATCAGGCTCCCCAGCCTGGGGTGCTGGTGCTAGGAGAGGAGCCCCCACAACTTCTGGCTGTGAAAAACAGTGGGGATTCCAACCATCCAGGTGGGATGAAAAGCTGCAGGAAACCCAGACACCTTCTTAAAGGGCCCATACAGTTACTCACCCTGGGATCCGTCTGACGGACCATGACTCTTAGGATGTTGGAGACAAATGGGGAGAGATTGAGTTGTATAACCTTGGGGCAAGGACTGGAGGGACAGTCCCCATTTTCCCTGCGTGGGGCCCTCCTTCCCTGCAGCTGGCAGGCAGGCGCCATCTTTCCTGTGTTGAGCCCACCCCCACAGGCCAAATATGAATCTGATTGGCCTGGTGAGCTCCACTGCTCCACCCTGCTGACTCACTGAGACCATGTCTCACCGAAGTTGCATACTGCTGGAGGCTTTATCAGTGGTTAAACCTTGCAGGAGCTGGCAGGTGGCAGCAGGCTCTGAAGTGTCCTGGCTTTTTTCGGAGCTACCCCAGAGCCGGTACTGGTGGCAGCCATCCTAAGTTTACAGTGTGGCCTCTCCCATGCACCTCCAGGTACTGCACAGACAACAACCAACAGTAGACTGCTTTGTAGCTCCTACTAGGTACTTCCCCACCAGCCACAGGCAGCAGCTGACCAGGGCCTGCACCAGAGCCCCTCCCATGAGGCCCCAGAACCAACATACTTGGAGGTTTGTTTCAGACCACAGCAGAACACCACCCAATTAGCCCACAAGTGGCACACACAAAGGACAGTCTCAACAGGCACCAGAGCCTGCTGGGGCAAATCCTGCTTCATGGGGTAAGCCCCCTGCACAGCAGCCCCTAAGCTGTGGATGTGGCCAAACCCCACAGCCAGTCAGCCTAAGGATCAATCCCACCCACTGACATGCCAATAATCAAGGCTCAACTATAACAGGAAGGCCCACACAACCCACACAAGGGACACTCCTGGAGCACCCAGCTCAGGTGACCAGGGAGACTGGGCCCCACAGGACTCCTACTACTTAAGGCCACCCGGAAAAACTGGGAGACATAACAGATCTACATAATACATAGAAACAAACATAAAGAGGCAGCCAAAATGAGGAAACAAAGAAATATGTGCCAAATGAAAGAACAGGAGAAAACTCCAAAGAAAGAACTAAACGAAATTGAGGCAAGCAACACACCAAAGACAGAGTTCAAAACAGTGGTTATAAGGATGCTCAAGGAACTTAGTGAGAATTTCAGCACAGAGATAGCAAGCATAATAAAGGACATAGGAACCATAAAAAAGAACTAGTCAAAAGTGAATACAGGGCCGGCCGAGTGGCATGTAGGTTAAGAGCTGGCCTGGGACACCAGAGGGCCCCAGTTCAGATCCCACATATGAGGGCCATTGACACTGCCCTCTACAGCTAAGATGCTGAACAACAGCTCAACCTGGAGCTGGGCATCTGTGAGTTGCCAGCGACGGCGAAGGCTGCAGCCCCTGCTGCAGTGGGTTGCCATGGGCTACAGTGAGTAGCCAGCAGCCGCAGTGAGTGGCCGTCCAGAAGCCAGCAACTGATCTGCCTCGCCCGGGAAGAGCACAATGATGGTGCCAACTTGGGCCAGTGAAGCAACGTCCTCCACAACTAGACTGAAGAACAAAAGGACAGCAACTTGTCTGTTCCCCTTCCCCCAATTCCCCAATAAAAATCTTTTTTAAAAAAAGTTAATACAATAACTGAAATCAAGAATATACTTGGAGGTCAACTATAAAGTGAATATATATATATATATGTATATATATATATATATATATATATAGTCATGGGAGTATAGTGTGCGAGTGGAGTCAAGGGATTTGTAATAGATATGTATGATATTGGGGGGAAATGGGGCAGCGGATTGGGGGATGGGGGTTGTCACTCCGAGGGGTAAAACGTATAACTATTGCACTGTGTTGTACAGCTGAAACTAATTCTAAAAAATGTGTATTTCATAATAAAAAATAATTTAATAAAAAAAAAGAATATACTAGGAGGAATCACCAGCAGACTAGATGAAGCAGAGGATTGAGTCAGAAATTTGGAAGTCAAGGTAGCATACAATACCCAATTGGAACAGCTAAAAGAAAAAAGAATGTTTTTAAAAATGAGGATAGTTTAAGAGACCTCTGGGACAACATTAACCATAACAACATTCAGATCATAGGGATAGCAGGAGGAGAAGAGAGAAAGCAAGGGATTGAGAACCTATGTGAAGAAATAATGACTGAAAACTTTCATAACCTAGTGAAGCAAATAGACATATAAGCCCAGGAAATGCAGAGAGTCCCAAATAAGATGAACCCAAACAGGCCCACACCAAGACACATTATAATTAAAATGCGAAAGGTTAAAGACAAAGAGAGAATCCTAAAAGCAGCAAGAAAAAAGCAATTAGTTACCTACAAAGGAGCTCCCTTAAGACTATCAGCTGATTTCTCAACAGAAACTTTGCAGGCCAGGGCCATCTGAGTGACTCAGTTGGTTAAGAGTTGGCTTAAAAGCATGAGCTCTGAGCAACAGGGCCTCCGGTTCGATTCCCACATGGGCCAGTGATGCTGCACCCAAGCTGAGCTGTCGCTGAGCTGCCAACAGGTGGCAGGATGGCTCAGCTGGTGTAACAACAAGATTGCCTGTTCAATAATGGGCTACGCCCACCAGCAACTAAGATTGAACACAGTATCTTGAGTTTAGAGGCCACAAGCTGTTGACGAGAAGCTAGATGGCAACTGGTGCCCTCCACAATGAAGACTGAAGAACAACAACTTGGCTGGTCCCCCTCCCCAATTCCCCAACACTGTTCCCCTCCCCCCAATTCCCCAATAAAATCTTAAAAAAAAAAAAAAGATTGGGGGGAAAAAAATCAAAAGTATGAATAATAAAATGGCAATAGCTACGTATCTATTAACAATTGCTTTCAATGTAAGTAGACTAAATGCTTCAGTCAAAAACACAGTGGCTGAATGGATAAGAAAACAAATCCTTTATATATGCTGTCTACAAGAGACTCACTTCAGATTGAAAGCCACCCAGATTGAATGTAAAGGGATGGAAACAGTTATTTCTTAAAAATGGAAACAAACAAGAAAAAAGCTAGTGTAGTAATACTTATACCAGATAAAATGGACTTTAAACAAAGGCTATAAGAAGAGACAAGGACCTAGTAATCCCACTTCCTGGAATTTATCCAAAGAAACCCAAAACACTACTTCGAGGGGACATGTACATCCATATGTTTATTGCAGCATTGTTTCCAATGGCCAAGATATGGAGGCAGCCTGGGTGTCTGTTGATAGAAGAATGGATAAAGAGGAGGTGGTACATATACACAGTGGAATAGTGCTCAGCCAGGGAAGTAAATGGGTTCTTGCCATCTGCAGTGGCATGAATGGACCTGAAGGGTATTGTGCTGAGTGGAGTATGTGAGACAGAGAAAGGCAGATAGATGCAATGTGATTTTGCTTATATGTGGAATCTAAAGAACAAAATAAACAAACAAAACAGAAACGGACTCATAGATATAGAGAACATTTTGATGGTTGCCAGATGGGAGAGGGGTTGAAGGGGTGGGTGAAAAAGGGATTAAGAAATACAAATTGGTTGTTACAAAGTAGTTATGGATATGTAGGGTATAGCATAAGGATTATAGTCAATAATATTGTAATAACTATGTATGGTGTCAGATGGGTACTAGATTTATCAGGGTGATAGATGGGAGGGGAATTGGGGAGCAGGGTGAAAAAGTTGACGGGATTAAGAAGTACAAATTGGTTGTTATGAAATAATCATGGGGATGTAAAGTACAGCATAGGGAATATAGTCAATAATATGGTAATAACTATATATAGTGGCAGGTGGGTAGTAGACTAGGGGAATCACTTCTTAAATTATATAAATGTCTAATCATATGCTGTACACCTGAAATTAATATAAAATAATATTGAACTTCAACTGTAATTGGAAAATTTTAAAAAGTAGGGGAAGGTGAAGGGCAATAAGTGGTCCAAATTTCCAGGTATAAAACAAATAAGTAATGTACAGCATAAGGAATATAGGCAATAATATTGTGATAGGGTGGTACGGGCGCCAGATGGCTGCTGGACTTACCATGGTGATCACTTCTTTAGGTGTATGAATGTTAAATAATTATTGTGTACACCTGAAACTAATATAATATTGTGTGTGAGCTATATTTTAATAAAATTCTTAATAAATGATAAGAAAATAAGTAAGTAAATCACATTTATATAAAACTCTGTGTGCTTCAGCCCAAAGAGAGATAGCTGGAAGAAGGTCCCCTGGGTGGTAGCTTTTGGTGTGAATTTTACTTTCTTCTGCATTGTTAAAATGTTTAGTAATGATGATGAGGCTTATATCTACTATGTGCTGTGGACTGTTGTAAATCTCTTACATTATGTTCACTCACATGATCCTCATAAGAACCCTGTGAAGTGGGTACTGTTATTATCTCCATTTTAGAGAACAGGAGGACTGAGGCACATAGAGTCAAACAGTCCCACGGCCAGTAAGTGGCAAAGGCTAGAAGCCAAACCCAAGCACAAAGGCTCCAGAGGACACGCTCTTAGCCATGAAGCTATCCTGCCTCTCCATAGTGATTTGATACAGCATTTTTACCAAAACAATAAAGCAATTTTTTTAAGTCACAAAAATAGCCTTAAGATGCTTTAAGTTTCCAGAAGGAGCATCCACGAGTTCTTGCAGAGGATTTTCCTGCCCTTTTACTCATCTGGGTTACAGACAGAGTTCCTACTGGGAGAAGTCCAAGGGACATGACAAGGTCTGTCCCTTGTCAGACCTAGGAAAGGCACCTAGGAAGCCCCATGGTGCAAACGGGATGTGATGGAGACCCTATGGGAGGCTTATCCTATTGGGTTGAAGTGTGGGATCCTTCAAGTCTGCGGCTGACCAGTGGTCAAGAAAGAGACCCCTAGAGCCCACAGACCCAAGCCACAGCTCCTGCCCCCAACCCCCATTCAAAACTAAAAAATCTTGCGATAAAAAGCTGTTTTAAATGAGACTCCAATAGCTAGAAAGTGAACTCACCGAAGAAGTGGTATCAAAAGATGCAGGGGTTCCAGCCAGGGCCCAATGTCTGTGCATCCTTGGATGCAGGCATGCCAGCATGAGGGCAAGGCAGGCCTACCAGAGTGGTGGCATAAAGAATGAAAGGAGTCTCCAAGGAAAACTCATCCTAAAGGAAGAGACAAGTGAGGCCCAGAGCTTGGTACAAAGATGAGGGTAGAGGCGATTCTGAGCACAGCTCTGCTGTATTACCTGCTACCCCTTGCCTAAGCCCTGGTGGCCTCCATAAACACAAGTTGAAGTTGGAGGAGGTGTTCCTTTCCTACCTTCATTGGTTTCTGTAAGAAGTTGAGTCTGCAGCAGTCCCTCAGGGCCCTCAGCATGCACAGTGACACAGGAGTTGTGGCCCCTTCAGCCTAGGGGACACATCTGACACTTCGGGCTTCAATAGGGGCAGGAGGAAAATGGCAGACATGTGTGGTTGTCAAAGGCACATGAGGTGTCCTCAGGGTGCCCAGAATTACTTGGAAAGGGATTTATGGTACAGAAGTTGCCTCAGGGCAGTTAGGGGTTAAGTTGCCCTGGGAGAATGTGTGATGTGAGAAGCAGAGGGCAAAGTACAAATCCTCAGACAGAGAGGAGAGAAAGACGGTATGCAAGGAGACTGGGTGAGCAATCCTCTATGTTCTGGGCTCTAATGAGGAGAGGGTTGGGTTCTCCCATTATCACCCCAGCCTCTACCCCGCCCCCTCCTTCTCCACGTTCAGAGTGTCTCTCCTCAGGTCACTTTCAATGCCCCCATCCACAGTCTTGGAACCCAGATTTGTGTCTTCCTTCTATCGGGAGTCCTGGAGAATCAGGCGGGGCTGCCGAGCTAGAGGCAGGAGGGATCTTATTCTGGAAACTTTCTTTTTAAAGAAGAGCAAGAAACAAATGGCTCTGCAGTCCATCGGGATCGCCTTGGATTGGAAATTTAAAATGCATTAAGGTTGAGAGACCTATAAACATGTCATAACATGCTCTGCAAGCTGCTGCCTCTGTGACTTGCAGGCACGGGAACCCCAAAGGGCACAGGCAGGCACGTTCACTACACACAGATGGGCACACACACTGGTAGGCACCCATCCCTGTAACATACTCCTTCATAACTGTGCACATATATGCAGGCATTATCCCTACAGACGGACACACACAGGTACACAGTCCCCCAAGTAGATGTGCATACCTAGACCCTGCACACACACTCATACAGGAAGAGGTGTGCAACCACATTCGGCCCCACCTTTGTGCATACATATACACACCTGCTGCACCCACACATGCACACACATTGGCACACATAGTCACCCCACAAAAATTCCCACACCTTCACCCTGCACACACACAGATACATACACACCCACCTCCTTATTTATACACATCTCACAGAGATAAACCTAGGCCCAGGCTCACCCTGGATCAGAGACAGACATTGTCATACCACACAGAGACACACACTGATCCCACCCACATCTACACGGATGTATCTGCACATTCATACACATTTATCCAAAATATAGACATTCATATGCGTACACACTCATCCCACACCAAATGTATGCATTTACTTTACCCAAAGCAAATATGCTCACAAACATAAATGTACACTCCATGGAGTGTGTATACATATGCAGCCCGCAGAGATGCAACATAATCAAATAAATGTTCAGCATTCTTGCCGACTTCAACAACCCTCTGAGTGGCCATCCAGCAGCCTGGACTCTTGATTTTTTTTTTAAAGTTTCTCTTTTCTTGAAAATGGTGCCACCATTTGCCCAGTGGCTGAGGCAAAAACCTGAGCATCACCCTTGAATCCATGAACTTTCTCACCCTCCACATCCAGGCCACTTGTAAAGCCCATCATCTCTCTCATCTCTGAAGCCATCCTTCTACTCCATGACACCATCTCTCATCTGCATCACTGCTATAGCCCCCTCCCTCATGGCTTTGTTTCCTTTGATGCCAGCTACAATCTATCCAAAACGTGGCAGCCTAAGGCAGAAGGCTGTTTCGTGGCTTCCGTGGCATTTTAAGTCAAATTCAAACTCCCTACCCAAGCCTACAGGTCGACGTGATCAGACCTTTCTCATGCCAGATCTCATCTTGTACACCCCGTCCGCACTCTCACGACATGGGCCTCCTTTCATGGTCTCAACCATGCCAATCCCTTCCTCCTTCAGGGTCACTTCATATACTGCTCCCTCCACCAGGGAGGCTCTTTCCCTGACTCTTTCTATGGCCTCTACTGAAATGTCACCTCCTCAGAGAGGTATTCCCTGATTATCTAAACAGGATAATCCCCATTATTCTCAATCCACTGTATCTTGTTTCCTGCATAGCACTTACCACCATAGCAATTTCTTTGTTTATTGTCTGTATTCCCCTCTACACCTGCACTGTCCAATGGAGTAACCACAGGTGGCTATTTAAATTCAAGTTAACTAAAATCAAATAAAACCAAAAATTCAATTCCTCAGTTGTACTAGCCCCATTTCAAGTGCTCATTAGCCACATGTGGCTCATGGCTACTCTACATAATCATGCATACTTCACAGAAGTATTAGTAAGAGTAAAACAAAGAATGTACATGGAAGATGTTGCCTGGTGTTCCCTTGGAGGGTGTTGCCCACCTGAACAAAAGTAGGACTCACTGATAACCTACCAGCTATATACAGAGTTTTGTGTGGAACCCTCAGTTTATTCCAGCAATGTCTGAAACTCTTTATAAATGAGTGTCTGGTCACTGTCCAGATGACCTAATGATTAACTAGGCTCTGAGCCCGGCCCAGTGGCTAAAATTCTGGAGCAAAACAATCAATGGTTGTGTCTCAGTAATTAGTTTATATGATATTGAAAGACTAGTACTCATACCAATATTTTGTTAAAAGCAAGCTACGATTACCATGGAACCCCCACACATGGTCCTCAGATGTTCTTCCACCCGAGGTGGGGCAGGGTTCATGACTGAGATGCTTTGGTCCTTATGGTTTGAGTCTCTCCAGGTAGGATGATGAGGAAGAAGGTTCTGGCCAAACTAAATGATCAGAAAGGAAGGAGCAGGCCCCATGAGGAAGCAGCTGGCTCAGGAGGACAAAGGAGGAGAGATCAGAGGGAATTTAGCCATCAGGCAAAATACAGCATCATGCAGTAGTAAACTTACGGAGTCGGATGCCAAAAAGCCTGGTCCAATTCCAGTCTGCTCCTCCATGGCTGGGTGACCTTGACTAAGTTACTTGTCCTCTCTGTGCCCTTGTCTGTGAAGCGAGGATAATGATAACGCCTACTTCAATGAGTGGTATGGGGAGTAGATTAGTTAATATTTATATAGTGCTCAGAATGGAGTCTGGCACATGTTAAGTTCCATGTGAGTTTGTTAAATAAGAAAGCAGAGGCGTGCTAAGAATTGGGCCTGGGGACTCTCCCTACGCTTTTGTCCTCTCTTCTCCCCTAAGTACCCTTTCTTATCAAACCTTCTTCCCATTTTCTTTAAAGTCTTCTGCACCCAACCACTCCCACTTCCCCCTCCAATTCTAGGCAGATTCCATCAGAGACCCAAAGTGGCACTGAAGGATATACAAGTGACCAAAATATGGAGCAAGATGCTCAACCACTCATCCTCATTATTATCGAAGGTGTGGGACTGTGGGCTTTAAAACTGCAATAAGAGATCTTGAATGGGTCTCACCGAGAGCCGAGAGGTGCTCAGAATGCTTTCTGAATGAGTGCACCTTTGTTCAATTGGAAATCTTAAGTTGGCATATAACTCTCTGGGTAGGCTTCAGACATCCATGATTCTGACTTCTGAAAATACTGAAATAATATTGGTATACTAACAAAAATTGCCTGCATTTCCGTACTTAACAAGAATGCAGTATGCCAGAACACCGGGATATTAAATTCTAAAAAGTCTTAAAACACTCCCAGATTTCATGGTCAAGAGCTGTTTGGGAAGAGAACCCGTGGCCTATCCCCTGAGGCAGCCCTTCAAAATTGTGAAGCCTGAAGTCAGGGATGCGAGACAGTGCCGTGGGGACGGGGGAGGGGAGTAGAAAGAGACTAAATCATTGATTGAAAAAGATAGATGGGCATCAGGCCAGTAGTAGACAGTGTAACAGCCCCCAAAGATGTCCACATTTTAATTCCTAGGATTTGTGAATATTACCTTACAAGGCAAAAGATTTTGTAGATATGATTAAGTTAAGGCTCTTGAGGTGAAGGGATTATCCTGGATTACCCAGGCAGGCCCAATGTCATCATAAGGATCCTTTTAAGAGGGAGGCAGGAGGGTCAGAATCAGAGGAAAAAGAGAAAAAAAATGTGACGATGGAAGCAGAGGTTAGAGAGATACAAGGCCACAAGACAAGGAATGTGGGAAGCCTGTAGAAGCTGGAAAAAGGCAAGGAAACAGATACTCCCTAGAGCTTCTAGAAGGAACACAGCCTGCTCACCCATTTTCTACTTCTGACCTCCAGAACTGTAAGATAATAAAGTTGTTTTAAACCACGAAGCTTCTGGTAATTTATCACAACAACAATAGGAAACTAATACAGAATCCATAACAGATATGAGGGTGATTGATTCAACAAAGATTTGTTGAAGACCTACTATGTGCCAGGTACTGCTGCTCTAGGCACTGGGAAGTCAGTCAAAGTTCACTCTCCTGGAGATCCTCATTCTAGTGGGAAGAGACAGGTAATAAATGAGTAAACAGATGGGTAATTTCGAATAGTTAAAAGTACATGAAGACAACAAGAAAGGGTGACATGATAGAGAGTTACTAGTTTCAGGGAGGGGCTACCTCAGGTTGAGTGGTCAGGGAAAACCTCTCTGAGCAAGTGGCTGGAGTGGTGAAGATCTAGCTAGGTAAAAATCTGGGAGAAGAGCATCTTGGACTGGATGGTTTAACCTTTACTCCATAAACAAACCACTCCAAAACTTAACGGCTTAAAATAACGCCATTTATTTGCTCCCAATTTTGCAATTTATGCAGAACTCAGTGGGAACTCTGCTTTAGGGAGCATAAGTTGGGATGATCCAACTGGAGCTAAAGGATATATAGTTCAATAAGGCTCACCCACATGGCCTGGCGAGTTGATTTAGATGGCAGCTGGGAACTCTTCCAGGGCTGTTCTCTGGATGTGAAAATTAACCTCCAACTAGAACTCCACAAGGCTGCTCAGGCTTCGTCACAATATGGCGACTGAGTTCCAAAAGGAAGAAAGCAGAAGCTGCCAGTCCAGAACTGGCACAGCGTCATTTCTACTACATTTAATTGGTCAAAGCAATCGTAGGGCTAGCCCTACGAAACAGACTCCATCTCTCAGTGGGAGGAGGAATAAATAATCTGTGGTCATGTTTAACCCACTGCTTATACCAAAGGCACTGTAGTTTGCAAAAGCCCTGAGGTGGGAATGGCCTTGAGGACAGAGCGTGACTGGAGAAGAGTGAGCAAGTGAGCAAAGAGGAGAACGGTAGATAAGGTCAGAGAGCAGGGCAGCTACCAGATTGGACAGGGCCTACAGGCCATGCTAATGAGTTTAGATACTATTCCAACGTAATGGGGAACCATTGGAGAGGGGAAGTGACTTACCTGACTGAGGTTTTTTAAATACCACTCAATGCTGAATGGAGCGGGACAAGGATGGAAACAGGTTATTGCAGTGGGAACATTCAGTGAGGTAGGAAACAGGAGGGGGCACAGGGCTTTTGTTGTTCACTTTTTCATTTTATAGCAGTAATGGAAGAAAGAGGGGGAAGAGAAGATAATGGGTCAATTTTAGACGAGCAGTGTTTGGGGAGCAACAGAGAGGGTGGCAGTTAAAAGCACAGGCCTGGGCCGGCCGAGTGGCGCGTTGGTTAAGAACTGGCTTGGGACGCCAGCGGGCCCCGGTTCAGATCCCACATCTGAGGGCCAGTGACACTGCCCTCTGCAGATAAGATGGTGAACAGCAGCTCGACCTGGGGCTGGGCTGCCGTGGGTCGCCGGCAACAGCGTAGGCTGCAGTCCCCTGCTGCAGTGGGCTGCCATAAGCTACCGCGTGTAGCCAGCAGCCAGCGTAAGCGGCCAGCAGCCGCCGTGAGCAGCTGTCCAGAGGCCGGCGACTGATGTGCCTCGCCCGGGAAGAGCGCAATGATGGTGCCAGCTTGGGCCAGTGAAGCAACATCCTCCACAACTAGACTGAAGAACAAAGCGATAGCAACTTGTCTGTTCCCCTTCCCCCAATTCCCCAGTGCTGTTCCCATCCCCCAATTCCCCAATAAAAATCTTTAAAAAAAAAAAAAAAAGCACAGGCCTTAGCCATTGCTAACTTGTGACCTTGAAAAGGTAACCCATCCTTTCATAAACTTAGTTTCCGTTAAATGGGGATAATGATATCTGTTGTATAAAGTTATTGGGAAGATTAAATGAAGTCACTAATTCATTCAACAAATGTATATTGCATGCCAACTACACACTTGAAAAAGAGTACAAATGACTCTATCTCCATGGAGTTTATAATCAAATGCAGAATGAAATAGAAATATTTCAGTGCCTGACACATAATACTGCTTAGTAGCTACTTTTATTGCTGCATTTGAGGGGCCTATGGCACTCCCAGGTGTAGAGTTTCAATAGTCAGTTGGATATTCAGCCTGGCTATCTCAGGAGCTGCTCAACTGTCATTTACTGAACACCTACTGTGCACCAGACATTATACTAGACTCTTCCATATCTGCTAACCTCTCTCCTCTTCCCAAGAGTGGAGCTGTTAAGAAGCTGGCACCTCAGAAGCTAGGCTGAATAATTTATACCAAGGACCCAAAGGGCTGCATGATCTGGCCCCTGATGTGTCACAGACACACAAGTGGGCAGTTTGTCACCCATGCTTCTTCTAGAACTCAGATTGTGGGAGGCACTTCCTGTGTGCCAGGCACCATTCTAAACTTTCCACATGCATTATCTCCCTATATCCTCACAATAGCCTTATGAAATAGGTTCTGTTGACATCCCATATTACAGGTGGGAACATTGAGGTCCAGCATCACAAAGCTCATAATTGGCAGATCTGGAATTTGAACCCAGGTAGGTTGACTCCAGGGACCACTATCCTACACTGCCACATAGCCACATAGCCATCATTTAGAATCCCCATGGGATTGCAGGAGACCCTGCGGCCTTCCCTCTTATGAGAGGAGGATCATGACATGTAGCAGGCCCCTCTGGAGAGAGGAGAAGACCAAGGTAGCATGATGCTCAGGAACAGAACCAGCTTGGGAGTCAGGTCAACGTGGGGCCAGGCCTGGCTCTACCACTTCATAGCTGCACACCTTAGTGAAGAACCTTAGATTCATTTAGCCTCGGTTTCCTTTCAACAATACAAAGATCCTCATTCATTCATTCATTCACTCACTCATTCAACACAGAGGTATTGAGAGTCGTTTACGTGCCAGGAATTGTGCCATGAGTGAGACACACTCTGTCCCCTGTCCTCACGCATCTGACATTTTAGCTAAGAAGACAAATGACAAAACAAATGAACAGACAAAATAATTTCCAGCCATGATGAGCACCATGAAGGTTGTTAGCAATGAGGAAAAGCAGGGGAGGGGACCTACTTTGGATAATAAGAGTGGTCACCTGGAGGGTAAGAAGGAGGCGACCACGCAGAGAGGAGGAGCAAGGGCATCCGGGCAGCAGGGTGAGGACGTGCAAGGACCCCAAGAAGTTTGGGAACCAAAGGAGTCCAGAGCGGCCGATGTGCAATGAAAGGATCATAGCATGCGATGCACGTCCCTCTTCCAGTCACGTGGAGAGTGTGAAAGAGGATCATGCCTGTATGGCAGTGGGAAATGACACCTGACATGTGGCAGACACTTAATGTGAGTTCTCTTTCTCCATCCCCGAGTGGGTGCTCTGGGTGCAGAGAAAGACTCCTTCTTGAGGAGAACATTCAAGCCACAAAGTCCTGATGGCTCTTCGGAGTCTCCGAGCTCCAAGCCCGCTTGCTACCATCCAAGTGCGCACTTTCTCCCATTGTCTAATTATTCCTAATTGGAAGAAAAATTGTTTGGCAAGTCAGCTGGCATCTCCTCGGCTCCGGTGTCCTAGCAACCCAGCTCTCAGGGGTGACACCGGAGAGGAGGCGGTTTGCCACATCCGCAGTGCAGGGAGCGCCAAGGAAGGGCGGGAGCCACCGCTACGCCCCCAGACTGGCGTCTCCCCTCTCTGCTGCACCCGGTCCACACACGCGCGCACACACGCGCAGGCGTGTCCACGCACACACTCCGCGGACGCCACCAGCGCTCGGCCCTCCCTGAAACGTAACCTCAGCCTTTCTGGAAAGCAGAAGGTGTCTCAGAAATAGATTTCTAATTTTCCAGCCACCTGCTCAGCTGAAAGATATGCTGGAGTTTATAATGACTTTTCAGGCACTTAACTAGAGTCTAGTTTCTAGGGCAACTCAATGCATCTCTTAATATATTTATGGATAAATCGCACCTTCCAGCTCAGCCAGGGTGACCTGAGAGTGCCCCAGCCAGGCCCAGGGGAGGAGACTGCCTCCCAGGGTCAGGCTTTTTAAGAACAGTTATACTGATCTCCAGGGGTTTGGGGAAAGAGAAAAGGAATGACGTGGGTACAGTTCCTGGCGCAGGCTATGGGGAAGTTCTCCGAGAATACTTAGCAGCGGTAGTAACAGTTCTAATGAAAACAGGTGGCGTGGCCTCCACTTTCTGGGAACATGTGGTTCAAGGGCCAGGCCTCAGATGCAGAAACAACCTTGGTCACCCGAGAGTTTGGTGTCTAAACCAGCGTTCAAAACCCAACCATGCCATTTACTGGTTGCTTGAATAATTGCAAGTTGTGCACCATCTCGATGCCTCAGTCTCCCCTCCTGGGAAGTAGAGATAATGACAGTACCCACTTCAGAGGGTTGTGATGGGGCTTTACAAAGTTAATTCATGGGAAGTGCTTGGCATGGTACCTAGCTCATAGTGAGCACTGAGTAAATATTCTATATTACTGTTACTGTGGAAAAATCACAGAACAGCCTCCCAGGGCCAAGAAAGTCCTGTGTGGGCGACAGGAGGCAGAGATGGCTTCAGGGAGCATACGAACTACAGCAGAAGTCTCCCAGAAGAGAAAAAATACATACATATTATCATTTTTATTTGTATTTTTACCTCATCCTTTTTCATTTATATTTTATGGGTGTCTTATGATGTGTATATCTTATAAATAAATATATATTGAGGGGCCTCACCCAAGGAAGTTTTAAGGACAGGGGAACATAACTCAAAAAAGGGTAGGAGAGAGGGAGTAAAACAGTGTTTCAAATTGAGAGGGCCCAAGGGATCATTTGGCCAACCCTCACCCACGTTTCACTGTGTGGACACACTGAAGGCCAGAAAGAGGGTCTCACTTAACCCAGCGTCACACCAGAAACAAAGTGCCAAAGCCCTGAGAGATCCGAAGAAAGCCCAAGAAGCTGGAGCTGCAGAACTCAACAGGGGGGATGAGCCCCATGGGCAACATAGTCAGGAAAGCTTTCTGGCGGAGTGCACAGGAGCCAGCCTCTGAGAGGAAGAACGACGTCCCCTCCGGGCAAACCCAGAGCAGAAGAAAGGAGCCATTGCTTCTAACGTCTCCCACACTGGGCTCCCCAAGGGTCATGACATGGGGTGAACACTCCCACCAGGGCCAACGTAAACATCAGGGGGTTGACACCTGGCACGTCTCCTGCCTCTGTAATAACCCAGTGCAAGCTGACTCACCCTGGAGGGGCTCTCCCCCAGATCCTGGCCGGCTGACCCTGGTGCCTGCTCGTCCTCCTCCAGGTCCCCTTCCTCTGCATTTGGGGTGTCTGCCCGTCTTCTGGGGACAGTCTCTCTCTCTCTCTCTCTCTCTCTCTCTCTCTCTCTCTCTGTCTTGAGGTATCTGGTCATTATTCAACCTGGGGTGAGGGACCGGGGAGGGGTCTCCTTCCTGAATCTGTGTTTCGGGGTCCCTACCTCTCCCTGGTTCTTCTTACATGTGCCTGGATCTCGGCCCCCTCAGTACCTCTCCCTCAGAGCACGTCTGTGGGTCTGCTTGGCTGTCTGTCACCTCTCTGGACCTCTCTCTCTCTCTCTCTCTCTCTCTCTCTCTCTCTCTCTCTCTCTGAATGGAATGGGGCCTATGGCATCTGGGTTTCTCTGTCTCAGATTCTGTCTGTCTGTCTGTTCATCTGTCTGCTTTTCGGTCTGACTTCTCTCTGGGCCTTTCTCTGTCAGTCATTCTCAAAGTGTAGCCCTGGGCCCAGTACCATTACTTTGGGAATTTGGTAGACGTGCCCATTCTCAGCCCCACCTCAACAAAGACGTCTCCTCCGCCAAACACCATCAGGCTCCTCTCAGTTCTTTTTCAACAAAGCCATGATTTCTGTGTTCCTCTCTACAGTATCTGATTTTAGTAAGACTCCTGCTAAGTCGATTTAGCCAAAATGCCCCACCCTCAACATCTGATCACCCTCGATATCTGATCAGTTCCTCACCCTCCAGACCATCCCCAGGTGATGTCTGATCACCCTGACCTGACTTCAGCTAGAATCCCACTAGGTCAGATTTAGCCAGAACCCCCCTTCACCTGATGCTTCCTCTCAGTGACTTTCCACCCACTGACTCCCACCCTGCCCCTTGGCCATAAGTTCCCATTTGGCCACACTGGGTTCAGAGTTGAGCCTAATCTCTCCCTCATTACAAAATCCCATTGCAGGGTCCCTATACTTGTCATGATAGCCTCCCCCTGCACCCCCACCCCCACCCTTTGAATAAAGTCTTCCTTACAGTGCCTTAACAAGCAGCATTGGGTTTTTTGTGGTTTTGCTTTTTTTTTCAATACCCCAGACAGACTGAATCTGAAACTCTGGGAGTGGGGCCCAGCATTCTGTGTTTCTATAAGCCCCTCCAGTTGGGTGGCCGGGAGCTTCTGCAGGTCAAGTTCAAGCATTGAGCCAATCTCTTTCTGGCTTTCTTGGACAGTGGGGATAGACAGGAGCCCCTTGTTCTAGGCCTTGTCTGTCGCTGTGTCACTCTCCCTATAGGTCCGTGTCCATCTGTCACACCCGAGGCCACTGGACAGGAGACAGCTGCAACTCCATGAGAGCATTTCACTTGCTGTCCCCTGTCCCCAACAGCTCAGAATCAAACACAGAGTGGACAGCTGAGAAAAGAAGAGCTGCTCAATTAGAAGCACAAAGCAGCTTGTTGACTGACCACAAAGCCTGGGAAGGCTGCTGGGAATTAATTGGGAAATCGCCACTGCTTTCTCTGCTGGAGATGATCACAAGGCTATGGTTGAATCACCTATTACAGGGCTCTCCCCTCCAGCCACACAGAGAATCAGCTGGGTGCTTTGAAAGCATCCTACCTGCTGGGAACTATTCCCAGAGGTTCTGATTCAGTTGGTCTGGGCTGAAGCCCAGGCATCAGTGTATTTTAAACACTACTTGGGTAATTCTAGTGTACAGCAGAGAACAAAGTCCTAATATAACCCTCATAACCCCCTTAAAGATGGAGATTAGGATCCCCCTTTCACAGATGGAGAAACTGAGGCTCAGAGAAGGAAAGTGCTGGACCAAAGTCACATAACTAAAAGTGGCATAGCCGGGGTTTGAGCCCGGAGCTGTGGTCCACATTCTTTATCCCACTGTGCTACGCATTTTGCAAATAATGCTGTCATTCTCCACGGCTCACTCACCCTTGGTCTTCCAGACTGGCTGTATGTTGCACACTCGACCCAACCCATGGCACCCCCTTCCCACTCCACCCCAGTTCTCTGTGGCACTGAAGGCGTCAGCCCTGGGCAGCCAACTCTGTACCTCAAAAACAGCTGACCTGTTACAAGACCTCCCACCCCCATCCCCAGTAAGTGAACTCTCTTCCTTGGGCTGCTTGCAATACTTTTATTTCCCCACCAGGGAAGTTTCCTTCCTGAAAACCCCCCGGATGCCTTCCTACATCCCCACCCCATGTAAACACTCTTCACCAGGCCCTGCCCAGAATCTGGCCACATTTTTCATGTTATGTAAGGCTAGTGTTTGCTCTCTGGAGTCCCCACGGACGCAGGCTCACCGCGAGAGTCAGCGCTCAGTGCTTTGCAGCCACACACAGACAGCTGCACAATTGCCTGACAACAGTTTCTCAGGCTTCACCACAGCAGTGCCCAGTCCATAGGAGCGACCCCAGACCTGCAGGGGCCGGAGCTGCAGCCCCCTCAAGCTCAAAATGTCTTTGAAGTCTCATCTTTTCTCTTTAAAAGCCAGGTGAACTTCCTATGCTACTCCATGATGTGTCAGGGTTTGTTTCAATAAAAAAATAATGCCTATTGGATTGAATTTTGACAAGGAAGATGTATTACTTTTGTCATGTAAAATATTCACTTAATAAATAAATATAAGGCCTCTAATTCCTTATCATCACGTAAATTTGATGACCCAGGAAGATGCCAGGTTTACGCTGTGGCTTTATGAATTCTCAACACACCTAGGGTGTCCCCCGGGGCATCCATAATGCATAAATTTTTTCTTTTATTCATTAACAAATATTTTTTGGAGGGTTTCCAGTGTCCCAGGCATGGATGGGCCTAGAGTCTGGGGATATGATAAGTAAAGGAGAAGTGCTCCCTGCCTCCAGAGTACTTCTAGTCTACTCAAGGGATCAAGATGTTAACACACACACACACACACACACACACACACACACACACACACACAAATAGAAGTATAATAACTTCTAATAAATGCATTGTAGGGAAAGCAAAGGATGCACTGAGCCAGAATAATTGGGGTACTAAAATTGTTTCCAAGAAAGTGACATTTAAACTGAGACATAAAAGATGAATAGGAGTTGGCCAGGTAAAAGCGAGCAGTGGGAGAATGCTCCAGACATAGGTAATAGGCAATGTGAAGAAAGAAAGGAGACAAACCCAAACATTTCTAGAGTCTCAGAGATGAATCCTTCATTATCTGCAGCCAGAGCTTAAAGGCTGGAAGCAGGAGCCACCCTCCTCCCTGAGCCCTGGGAGGCAGCCAGGTGCTATGCCAGACCCGGCCCAACTACAGTCTCCCGGCACAAGACCACCTGTGATCACACGGCCAGCCTCTAGCTCAACACCGGCCCTGAAGGAGAACCTGGAGCCAGGCAGGGTGAGGGCAGGTGGGACCTATGGATTCAGCCCTGGGTGGGAAAACGTAGGACTATGGTCAATTCTAGATCAGGGCCAAGTCCAGACGACTCCTCTAGGACTTTCCCACATCTTCCCTGATGCCTGGCAACAGCACCTTTGGGGCGCACGGACAGAGGGGAACTGCTTTTAGGTACCATGGTGCCAGCTGCCATTCTGCGTCAGGCCTGATCAGACATTCCACCCGGTGCCAAGGTCAACACCTCACCTTATGTTCCAGTTGTGGGTCCATGTCCCCTGGTCCTGATTTGCAGCCCTGACACCCTTACTGGCAAGCCAGTCCATGTACGATTGGAGGCTGCCCGCCTCCTGTCTGGACTGAGCCCATGTTCTGAGCTTTCTGCCACCACGGCAGTGGCATGCTCATTCTGGGGTCCAACACCGCCCTTGCCACGCTGTTCCCCAGGAATCCTCCCACCATGCGCCTAGAGGCCTGGCCAATTCCTCGTACACCCTGGCCTTCACCCACCTGGCCTATTGCCACAGCTTCCTGTTTGGACTTTCGGCTTCCATCATGCTTCCTCCTGTAGCAGGAGTGACCTTTCTAAAACCACATATCTGATGATGTTGCTTCCCTTCTTCAAACATTTCAATGGACTTCCCGTTGCCCTTAGGGTAAAGTCCAATCTCCCTCATAAAGGTCGGACAAGTTTTACATCCCCACCCAACCCCCGCCACACACACACACTCATCTTTCAGAAAAGAAGATTTGTGGACGCTCTACACCTTTAGCCTGAGCGTCCCTCCACCCAACCCAGCAGAGCTGGAGCTGGCAGCAGAGAACGCTTCTCCACTCTGACTGCCAGAGGCTGCGGGAGCCGGGGAGCTACAGCCAAGCCTGGACCTCTGCTGCCTCTCAGAGGCTGAACGGAGTAGCACAGTCAGGTGAGCTAGTCTTGTAGCAACCCAGAGGCAGAGCCCATCTCCCCCAGGACTCATCAATGGTGAGCAAGGTCCAGTCAAGGGTGGAGCCAAAAGCAAGAGCTTTAATTGGCGGTGACAGTATCAGGATCCAGCCTAATGAGCCCCAAACACCCTTCTATTATGCATCTGTCCTAATACTTTGTAAATTACCTGTTACTGTACCTGGCTCCCTCCCTAGACCCTATAATCTGAGGCTCTTGCCCACAAAATAATCCCTTGCCCTTCAATCAGCCAGACTTTCAGCCTGTCACACACACACACACACACACACACACACACACACACACACACACACTGCTCTCCCCTCCTCTTCCCAAACCCCTAGGTCCTTGGGAACCATCCCAGGACAACCACCTGCATGACAGCTTCAGCCTCTCCACATATACCGCCTCCACCACCTGCCCGAAATGGTTCCTGCTTCTCCCACCACCACCACATTTGTTCACTCATTCATTCATTCATTCATTCACTCACCACATACCGAGAGACTCGTAGGTGCCTGGCTCTATGCTAGACCCTGGGGTGATAGCAGTGAACTGACAGACGAGATCTCCATCTCATGCAGCCTACCTTCTAGTTGGGCAGACAAACAATCAGATAAAGGACCAAGGTAGTCTCAGGTAGTGACACGCCGACTCCTGTATTAGAGAGCGCTAGGAGGATAGCAGCAGAGAGAGAAATGGTGGTCAAGGATGGCCTCTCTGAAGCCAGGTGTGATGGTTTGAAAACAGATCCACAAATTCTTTTAAAATGTGTCCACTGCCTTCAAAAAGTGGAATCTGATTTTCCTCCCCACAAGCCCCTTAGGGCAGGCTGTATTTAGGGATACACTTCTAAGGAAAAGAATGTGGCAGAAGTAATGGTACGTTGACCATGTATGACTTCCAAGGACAGGGCACTGTGGTTTCCTCCTGATTCTCGGTGTCTCTTACAGGTCATTCACTCTAGGGGACAGTCAGATGTCATGTCATGACACTCAAGCAGCCCTGTGGAGAAGCCCACCTGGCTGGGAGCTGAGGCCTCCTGTCAGTAGCCATATGAGTGGGCCATCTCGGAAGTGGACCCTCCAGTCTCAGGCAAGCCTTCAGATGACTGAGCCCACGCCAACATCCTGACTGTGGCCACATGAGAGACTCTGAGCCAAAACTACCTGGCTGAGCCACTCAGGGCCAAGTCACCTACTAGACACAGTTGACCCACTGCCCCAGGGCCCATAATACTTTTAGGAACCACAAAAATATTTTAATTTCTGTTAAAATTAGGAAAAAGAAATTTTAGGTCAAAGAAAATGTTTTAATATATAATATTAATGTATTCATCTTTATATCAACACCATCATAAAATGCAATTTTAGAATACAAACATAAAAATAAGAAGGAAGAGGCCAACAAAGGCAAAAGGGCCCAGGTCCCATGAAAGTCATAATGTGGTCCTGAAGCTGTTCTTGAATTCCCGACCCACGGGATCTTTGAGATAATAAATATTTGTTATTTTAAGCTACTAAATTTGGTGGTAATTTGTTACCTGGCAAGACAGCACTGATACACTGGCCTTGTGAAGACTAGAAGGCAGATGACTGTAGAGAAGGAAGAGCAAATACAAAGACCCTGGGGTAGAAGTAATCATGGCATGTTCGACATGAACAGAAAAAAAGTTGCTTAACCCCTTTAAGCCTCAGTTTTCTCATCTGTACAATGGTCATCACAGCTCCTCATTGCTGTTTGGATTAAATGAATAGTGTCTGACACAAAGCTTCTTCATGGCCTCTCTTCCTCCTCCCACATCCTGCCTAGATCTGATACCTGAAGGCCTGAGCTGTCTTCTTACCAGCTGTATCGTTCTTCTCCTGCCCCCGATCTCCACCAATGTACCCAGCAGCTGGGGGCCCAGAGAGGCTTCTAGGCAAGATTCTGAGCTGGGAGAAACAGATGTTCTACACATGGGGATGGGAGAAGGAGCTCAAACTTTGCAGCTCTCCCCTAAAATCACTGCCTTCCTTTCCCATCTCCCATTTGCTGACTTACCAAGATCAGGCAAGAGTCTCCTGCAATCCTAGAAGATGCCTGATGCTCACACAAAGCCCTTCATTTCCACTAAGAGCCCATCAATTTCCCATACATCCACCGCAGGGGCGTAAGGGCCAAAGCAGGGCCGTTGCCCAAAGTCTCAGCCACAATGTGGGGAAGGTAAAAATTACTTCACATGCACACACACACACACACACACACACACACACACACACACACACCCATATCCTGAAGCCTGAATTCTCACTTTCCTTAGGCTAAGTCCTTCACACGGGATCACAGACAGGTTAGGATTGAGACTGCTGGAGTCAATAGTCCATGGACTGGCTGGGTGGAGCAGACATGTCCTCCACTGCTTGCCACACTCACTTCCCCTGCCAAGTGGACACACCATGTTCTACCATGGAAATATTAATAATCATAATAATCAGTAGGAGGAGGGTGCTTCCAGTGTGCCAGGCACTGTCCTAAGACCTTTCTGTGCCCTCAGTCCTCACAGCAACCCCATGAAGAGTGTACCATTATTACCTTCAGTGATGCATTAAGAGCACAAAAAGGTGAAATGACTTGTCCAAGGTCATACAGGGAGGAAGTAAGGATTCAAACCCATGCAATCCATCAACAGAATGCAGACTGAGCCATACTGGCCTGCAAGCCCCACCCATCCAGGCCACAGCTGCCTGAACCCAAGGGTGGCCAGTCCATAGGAAGGGTAACTGAGCCAGTCAGCTGCTCCCCCAGCACAGAGGCCAGAAAGAGAAGCTGGTATCACCACAAAGTACCGGGGACAGAACCACCTTCAGGGCCAGGTGTCAGAGGGGAACAGAGCATCAATGCAGACAAGAGCCCAGATGAGATGACCAAGAAGCCACAGGGAGAGGGGACTGGAGGCAACCTCAATCCTGCCAGCTCCCGAGCTCCAGGCTGCTGGAGGCCTGGTGGTCCAGCAGCACCTGTCCTCATACAATAGGTCCCCTTTATGGGTCGAGCTTGAAAAAGTCCCTGGTCCTGGCTATCAGAAGAGCTCTGGCCAGAACATACTATGTGACCTTGGGCAAGTTACCTAACCTCTCTGAGCCTAAGACTACTCCAGGCAATGGAATTTTGTGAGAATTCAAATAGATGCCATATGTGAAGCAGCTTAGGAGGCTGCCAGCCCCCACATAATAGGTGTGAGGTAAATGGTAAGCATTGTCAGGATACGTTAGGTGCTTTTCTCCCCACCCCCACCCTCCTGCTGAACTGAATTCTGGGTGAGCACAGTTTAGACTCAGGCTGGGACCCTACCGACACTTGGCCAGTGGGGCTTTAGGTGAGTGGTGCTGCCCTGACTGGGCTGCCCTCATGCCACAAGCCTTTGTGTGCCCCATCTGGGTGAGAACGCTGCTGTGGGGCTCCTGCATCAACTCTCTGCACCCCAGCTCCCATCTGGGGCCCTGACCTCTGCCCAGCCCTTATCAACCCCCTTCCCTGACCCCAAACAACAGAGTCTGCTCTGTTGTTTTTCTTTAATAAACTTATTTTGGGATAATGTGAAAATTACAAATATAGTTCAGAGAGCTCCCATGTGGCCTTCATCCAGCTCCCCCTCAGGTTATCATCTTACATAACCATGGTACCTTTATCAAAGCCGAGAGATTAACATTGGCACAATACCGTAAACCCAGCTGCAGAGATGTTCAGACCCCAGCTCCGCTAACGTCCCTTTTCTGCTTGATTTTTAAATTCACTGAGCATTGTGTGCTAGGATAGAGATCGTGCAGGCCCAGCCCTGAAGGGCTCGGGGGGGGGGGGGGGGCAGATATGAGAATGAAACAATTACCCTTCCACGAGATCTAGAGAGGGTTAAGAAGGCTTGCTGGTGGGGTAGAGGGGAAACCTTTGGTTCCAGTGGGGGGGGGGCGGGGTCGCAGTCCAGCTGAGCCTTGAAGGACACATAGTGCTTGCTCCCTCTTCCTCCTTCACCATCTCCAGAAGTCAACGCTCTCCCCGCAGGTACCAGTCCAGGGTTTACTACAGGCCCATTTCCCACTGACTTCTCAGAAAAGACAAAGGCCAAACCATAGCGTGAATTAAGACCAGGTACTCTGGAGGTAGGTAGACAGGGGTCAAACGCCACTTCAATGCTGTGTGACTCTGAGCAGGGGGCTTAACCTCTCTGGGCTTCAGTTTCCTTGCTCTTTCCCTCCATCTCTCTGCATCTCTGTTTCAAACCCTGCATCTCAGACACTTTCTGCCAGGCACAGCGTCTTCCTATCTCTAGCTCATCTCACCTCAGACCCTCTCAGCCACTCTCAGCCAAGGCCCTCCCCCATCCCAAAACCCCTTGGAGTCCCATTAGTTTTGAGAGGCTGTCTTTATGGATTGCCGCCTGGCCCAGTCCTGGGGCTCAGAGAGCTGTGTCATTATCCACTTGGAGCCAAGGGGAGGCGATAACCAGTTCTCCCTCCCTCCTTTCCTGCCTGCCTCACTCTCATCCGTTTCACTCAAACATTCCCAGGGAAGCTGATTATGGAGGGGCCTGCTGGGTGAGGAGGGGTGGGAACCTCATTACTTCGCAGAAGGTCAGAGAGGGTGATTGGGGGGTTGCACGTCTCCAGTCTCCACCCAATACGAAGGTTCTGACCCTCCAGACCTGGGTCCCTTTGTCTGTCTTAGACATCACAGCCTCATTTCTAGACCATTGTCTCCAGCCAGGAGCTCTCTTCTGAGCTCCAGCCTCGTTCAGGTAACTTTCCCTGGACATCTCCCTGGGTACATCCCACAGGCCCTCAAACCCAACACCTCCAAACCTGACACACCATCCCCTCTACCAGACCTGCTTTCCTCATCCCTGCCCTCCTCCGCCTCCCCTACCCCACTCTTCGGAAGCACCAGCCACCCAGGCTCTCTCCAAGACACGGACATCATCATTCTTGCCTCACTCCCTTGGCTAATCGGCCACAATCATCCATTTCTATTTACCTCTCAGCCCACCAGGTCCAGCTTCCACGTCCTAAAAGTGACCTCGCCTGGACAGCTTGTGGTTCCTATCAAAGTGGCAATGTCCAAGTCTGACTATATTGTCCTGCCCCCCAAAGCTCTCTGCCTCTATCCATGGCACCCCCAACTTCCCATCACTGATAACACCTCTCTACCCCGTCCTGCTCCCCGCACATGCAGCCAAATAGTCCCCATGCTGTGAGAAGAGAAGAGACTTTTGGGGTCAACAATAACTGAGCTACACTCCCAGCTCCATGATTTCCGAGCTGTGTGACCGGGAGCAGATTGCTTCAGCTCTGACCCTCAGGTTTATCGTCTGTAAGGGTACCCACCTTGCAGGTTTGTTGGGAAAGTTGATTGAGAAAGTCCAGGATTACAATCTTAAATGACTAAGGGCGCCAGGCAAGTAACATACATGAGTGAAGGGGTCTGGTGGGGTGTGTGGCAAACTGGAGAGTGGATACCCCGTCGAAAGGGGGCAGCTGTTGGTCACTCCAGCTATTGATGCTATAGGAATATGAGCCCTGCGTTGCCAGAGCTTCCAATTTTTCAAGCGTAGTCCCAACCATGTTTTCACGTGGAATCCCCAGATTTGTATATGTTGGCAATTAATTGAAATGTTTCTTTAGCACCATGAAGGCCAAACAAAACATTTGCCTCCAGGTCGCTAGTTTGTACTCTGATGTATGCAAGGAGTTGGGCTCCATGCATACTCATAACAGAGTCAATAAACATTTAATTCCCTTCTCTGCCCTTTGTATTGATTCTCTAAAAGGAAAAAAAAAAGTCTCTCCAAGCCATTCCTCCCATTCCAGTCCCATCATTATCATCTCCTGCAGCCCTCCCTTGCCACCAGCTGCGAAGTCCTGTGCAGCCATGGACCCAGGCAGGGCACTGAACACCCAAAATGCCTCACCCTCCTGCCCGGCACACTGGGCTCTTTGCTTGGGTCTGATGCTTCAGAATTGGCAAAGCCCTCTCTCTTTCATTTTCTTATTTATCTTTTTAACAAGCTATAAGGTCGTTATTATTGACCCCAACCCCAAAGGAGGGAAGTAACGTCCAGAGGGCATAGTCAGTCAACTTACGCTTATTAAACACCCAAAATGGTGCAGGCAGGCTCTGTTAAATGACAAACCCAAAGTTACACAAAGTATCCTTAGTTGCAAGTGACAGAAACCTAAAATAAACAGGCTCGGGCAAAGGGACGATGTAGTGGCTTACCCACATGCAGAAAGGAAAACAATGTTGCTGGGCTCCAAAGATAAATGGAGCCAGGGACACAAATACCTTCTGAGCGCTCACTTGCTCCTCTCTCATTTCTGATTCCCTTTCTGTCCCAGAATCCTTTGCTTCACCGAGCAGAGCAGCATTTCCAAACAGCAGGCCACCAGTAGGTCCACAGACTCACTTCTCACTGTATTTATCACCAGGCAAACACTCTCCTTGTCTCATGTTCAAAAGTCCCAGGGAAGGATACTTAGTAGATCAGCATGGATTACATTGTCACGAGGGGCCAGTCAACTGAGCAAGGTAAGTAAAACTGATGAGCTCAGTGAGCAGCCATTGCCACCCCTGGGCCAATCAATAGTCAACGAGAACAAACTCTGTGAGGACATGTGGCTGGTTCGAGTAAAGATGGGTGAATTCTGCGGGAAATAGGATTGCTATCTGTTCAAACAAGAGGTGTCTTAGTATGGGCTTTTCAAAAGAGCCAAGTCCAAGACAGATTGGCGTGCAAGTTATTTATTTGGGAAGCGGTCCCAGGAAACAGCAGCATGGGATGGGAAGTGTGACAGAGAAGGGAAGGAATTGATAAAGTGTGTGTAATGGAGCAAGTTACCTCCATGGGCAACTGAGCTTAATCCTGCTAGGACCCCTGGGAAAGAGTAAGACATGGGCCTCACAGTTATCTCAACAGAAGGGTGAGGAGGCCGGAGGATTTGTTCCCTAACTTCCGTCAGTCATCAGTTCAGAGCTGTTCCCAGTGGGGCATCAATGCACTTTTCTATTTCTTTTGAGTAGAGTGAATGGGAACCATCTTGGCCCCACAGGCCAACTTTTCTTGTTCCCTAGGACCAAAAGTTTACTCTCCTTTGGAAACAGCCATTTTGATGGCTAACTGGTGGGTACCAGGCCACAGTGCAACACTGCCCTTGGCCTGCTGCCTTCAGAAGGGAGCCTAGGGGCAGGGCTGGTCTCCAGACAGTCCAAGCCCCTCCCCACCACACCCATTAACAGGGAGAACAGGCAGGAAGCAGGAAGACCCGGACCTTCTCCTGAAGTTGGGGCTCAGGGAAGAGTCAGTCTGCCCCAGAACATGCTGAATATGATGACGAGAGTCAGAAATGCCTGGGCTGAGGGTCAGGGGGACATAGAGAGCACACATGGCTGTCCAGCAGCTCCTCCCCTTCCATCTAAGCATCTGTTCCTGTCTCCCTGGAAGAAACAAAGTCTCCTTCAGCCCTGATCCCTCGACCCACTGCCCTGCCTTTCTCCCTCCCTTGCAAGCTTCCTGCAAAGGTACAGCCTGCACTTTCTCCACCCACAGCCCTCTAGCTTCTGTCCCCACCACTCTGCTGAATTACTCTGGCAAAAGTCACCAGCGACTTCGACTGGCGTCTCTATAGATGGGTTTCCTGGATCCTTTTTTTCATGACATTCTCCCCTCCCCGACCTGCCCTGGTTTCTCTATCCCTGGCTATTCTTTCTCCCCCACAGGCAACTCTTCCTTGCCTGCTTCCTAAAATGCCAGTGCTCCCCAGAGTTGCCTGGACCCTCTTCTCGTCTCACGCAACACACTCTCCCAAGGCTGACTTGTCCCTCTCCAGTGGCTCCCACCACCCCCTTGGGGCTGAGGACTCCAGCCATTGCTACCAATTGCTGGCTATGGATCGCCCACATGGCTGTCCTCCACACCCTCCCACTCAGCACACACAGTGAACTAACTCCCAAACATCTGGGAGAAATCTATACAACACCTTCCCACCCCCAAACAACCTGCTTTTCCTCCTGTATTCCTTACTTCCATCGGTAGATCCACCACCTGGCAAATCACCAAAATTAACAAACTGGGAACCATCATGGGCCTTCCTCCTTCTTCCCCTGCACCCAGTCGGACCCCAAACACCTCCAGTTATAATTACCGACTTTCTCAAATCCCTCCCCGTGGCTCATCTCCTGCCTAAATCATTGCAATAACGTTTTTACTGGTCTCGCACGCCTCCTCTCTCGAACAGAGGGAGCTTTCTAAACATACAATTGATCCTCATTTTTCATGGGTGCCATATTTGTGAGTTTGTATACTCACTAAAATGTATTTGTTTAGCCCCTGAATCAACACCCATGGTGCTTTCGCAGTCGTTCATGGACACACACAGAGCCATGAACATTTTGAGTCGCCCAATGCGCATGTTCCCAGCGAAGGCTGAACAAGGCGACACTCTGCCTTCTTGCTTCAAGCTCTCAGACTGTAAAACAAGCATTCTATTTCCGGTCGATTTATTGCCACTTTTTCACACTTCGGTGCTTTTCAGAAAGTGATGTTGCTGTTTAAACCGGCCCCCATGCATAGTGCTACAGTGCAGTCTAGTATTCCTGTGTGCAGGAAGGCTGTGATGTGCCTTAGGGAGAAAGCACGTGTATTAGATGAGCTTCGCTCAGGCATGAGGTATAGGGCTGCTGGCCTTGAGTTCAATGTTAATGATTCGACAGTGTATAGGAAATAAGATGTCTTTAAACAGAAACATACACAAAACAAGGTTATGTATTGTTCCCGTGAGGAAAATGTTGCAACCAGAAGCTAGGGAGAACCTAACTAACCCTGTGTGTCCCCCACTGACAAAGTTTCAGTATTTGCTAATTCGGTGTCTGTTGAGACTTTACACAATGTAACTACCATGAATAAAGAGAATCAACTTTGCCAATCTGACCATGTAGCTTCCTTGTCCCCCCAGACCTCCACCCCCACCCCCTGCACACAGACACATCCAAACTCCCTAGCACAGTGTTCCAGGTCTTTCCTGGTCCAAAAGGTCCTTGCTGCCCTTCCCTTTGGTGCCCCCTCCCACCCCCAACCCCAGCCCACTCTCTAAAGCTCTTCGGTCATCTTTCACCAAGGTCCTCTGCACACTCTGTGCCCTCTGCCTCAAAGGCTTCTCCTCCTCATCTCCTCTTGGAAAACTCCTACACATCCTTCAACACCCAGCTTCAATGTCACCTTGTTCTCCCTCTGGCAGAACTTGGCACTCCCTTCTCTGTTACATGTCTCATCGCACTTCTCGCAGTGTTGTACCTGATCCATTTGTGTGTCTCCTTTCTCCTGTACTTGGCAATAGTTGTGGGGTTTTTTTGTGGGGGGGGGGAGTATGGAGGAGGAATAGATGTGTGTGACTCTCCTTGCAGGGTGTGTGCATTTCATACATCCTTCATTCAGCGAACATAAATGGAGGCTTAACTTGGTACCAGGCACCATTCTAAGCACCAAGGGTACAGCAGTGAACAAAACAAAGTACTGCCCCTGTGTGTCTGTAAGTGTGGCCGGTGTGTGTGTACACGTTGCGACTATGTTGTGCTTTCTGTGGACCTGTGATGTTTGTGGCTCCTGGACACACCATCCATTGAATTCTGGCCCCATGTGACCTACTAATAAAAGGCATCTTAGAGTTAATGAGGCCAACAGTCTGTGCCTATGCACTAATGTGAAACCTCCCAGGGTGCTCCCTGCCTGCCCCCCCCCCACCTCTCCGACTGTCACTATCTGGCCCAAGTTTTGCCTTTTGAACCCAAAGACAACATCCATCCACATGAGATTTTTCTCTGGTGACTATGTCTTTCTCCTCCTCCCTTCTCTGCCTTCCCTACATCTCAGAGAGAAAAGGCATAGGAATACGGCAAGGGGAACGAAGCCTTTTTTTTTTTTTTAAGATTTTTTATTGGGGAATTGGGGGGATGGGAACAGTGCTGGGGAATTGGGGGAAGGGGAACAGACAAGTTGCTGTCATTTTTTTGTTC
>NW_017731360.1:4187377-4221532 GCF_001890085.2 Hipposideros armiger | reverse complement strand
TCACGCTGGCTGCTGGCTACACACGGTAGCCCATGGCAACCCACTGCCACAGGGGCTGCAGCCTACGCCATCACCAGCGACTCACGGCAGCCCAGCTCCAGGTTGAGCTGTTGTTCAGCATCTTAGCTGTAGAGGGCAGTGTCGCTGGCCCTCGTATGTGGGATCCGAACCGAGGCCCTCTGGCATCCCAAGCCAGTTCTTAACCATCGCGCCACTCGGCCGGCCCGGAAGTCTTTTTTTGTGAGAACCCACCAAGTGCCAGGCATCCTCGGGCAGTTCACATATGTCAGAGGTAGTCATAGAAAGAGCTTCCTTTGTGCCAGGCCCTGTTCTAACACTGTACCTCTGTCGGCTTGGGTGACCGGCACATCAACCCAGTGAGGTAGGCAATGTTATTGGCCCACTGTCCAGATAAGAAACTGAGCCTGGAAGGTGAGGAAGAGACAGAGCTGGGATTCAGGCTACACAGCCTGTGCTCACTCACTGCACTGCATGACGCTCAGGGTCTTCTCAGGACACCCCTCACATGCATGACATGTCTGATGGTACAGAACAGAAACTGGTAGATTGCCCAGGTCTAAATGCAGCAGAGATGGGATTCAAATCCAGGGGTATGAGACTCCAGATACAGGGGTGTGGGGCCCAGATGCAGAGGTCCCCTACATTAAAGCAGTTCCCTGAAATACCCCACCACCACCATCACCACCACCACCACCACCATCAAACGGGGAGGCACCTTCTCTGGACAGGACTTGTGCAGTCCAGCCTCTTCCTGCTGGCGCTCACCCTTCTTATATCAGTGTCTCTGGGCCCCTCACCTGTGTGCCTGTCCTCTGCTGGGAGACCCTGCCCAGCCTCTTCTGGTCCTCTCTTTATCTGTGTAGCCTAGCACCTGGCACACAGCAGTGTCTCAGAGATGATTCTTAAATTTAAAACAAGGGTTAGTGGAAAGGCCAATGTGTGTGGTGTTGGAAGTAGGGAGTAGCCCCATGGGGGAAGGGCAGCCATCCATGCAGGGCTTGGGGAGGGGCTTGGTGTGTGTGTTTTGGGGCAGAGCGAGGCTGTGTATGCAGGAGCCAGGGTGGCTCTCTGTGCAACCCCCCATATATTCAGAGTTGGGGTGCAAAGACTGAACTAGATTCTGGCAGCAACAGGATGGCAGGGAACGGGGAGGCGGTTCCAATGACCTCTCTGCGGTCATGAGAGGCTGTGCAGCTGGTAATCAAGACCAAGTGGTGAGCTGCTGGGGGTCAGGGGCTGGGCTGCTTTCTGCTCACAACAAACCCCTAAAAAGTCTGTGGGTGTGGATTGGAAATTAAGACCAGCGATTCCAATACTGCCTGATGACGATGTGGCAGCTCGGGGCCATGGAAGCTCAGAGATGGGGCCCAGGCCACCTGGAGGAGCATAGTCAGGGAAGGCTTCTAGGAGGAGAAGACCAGGTGAAGAGAAAGGTGAGAGAAGGGCACCCAGGTGGGGGCAATTGATGGAGCAAAAGCATTCAGGCCGGAGACAGAGTTTGGGAGTCACAGCATTTCTGAAAGTAACTGACACTGTGAGAACGGAGGCCACCGAGGAGCAACCAGCGGGAGGAGAGTCTGGAGAGCAGACTCCCAAGAGCTAGCAGTGAAGAGTTTCCAGAATTCGGGGAATTTCCGGGTTCCTCCCACACAAAGCCAGGGATGGGAGGACAAGCAGGGGATCAGAGTGGACCTGTGGGTCTCCCCCGAGAGGATGCTAGGATTCTGGGCTCAGCACCCTGGAAGGAGTGAACACAAAGTTTCCTGGGGCTCATCAGAGGCAGCGCTGATGAGGGGCTGGGGCCCAGCCAATGGCAGTGCTAGGTGCGGCTCCGCCTCCTTCTAGGCCAGCGACACACCCAGGCTGTCTGCTGACTTGCAGGCTCTGTCCCAGGAACGGGCTTCCCAAACACCTTCTCTCGTTCTGACATGAGTTCCAGCCACCTGCTAAATCGACTGCCAGCTGCCAGGAGCCAGTGCCCAGAGAGCCCTGAGGAGTAGCCACTCAGGTAAGGTCATCTGTGTCCAAATGTACTGTGTCCCTCGGCACACCTGGCAGAGGGAAACTTCTCTGGTGGAGAGTCGAGGGAGGTGACCTGGATACATCCGCTACGCTGGGTCCTGGTGGCGGAAGGATAAAGGGCTCCTCCCTCCTGGGGACTCTACCTGCTTTCCCCAGCTGAACAGAGGCGGGAGTCAGGGCCTGAGCCGAAAGGGGCTCACAGGGGAACCCAGAGCTGAGCAGGCGGAGCAGCTCTGCCTGGGCCTGTACAACCACACCCCGCCCCACCCTAAGTGGGCTGGGCCAAGGCCCCCGGGGACTAAGACGGGCCCCTCCCTAGTTATTTCCTGAGAACCTGCCAGAAGTTCCACCCACCTTAGACAGGACCGAGCAAAGACTAGCTGATTATTCAGAGCTGGAGCCCCACGTCCAAGTGATAAGTGGCATAGACAAAACAGTGGAGAGGCAGGGTGGGGAGCAGAACCACCCCTAACCTCCTTCAGCCGGGATCCACCTGGTAGAGGAGGGAGTAGGCACGGACAAGACTGCTCAGGCAGCTTCCGGTGACTGAAGGAAAGGGGCCCAGGCCGAGTGTGGGCTCCTGAGTCAGCCTTCCCTCGAGTTCAAGCCCAGCACCAGCTGTGTAACTGTGAGCAACTTAATTAACCTCTGTGCTCCACTTTCCTCATCTGTAAATTGGGAATAAAAAATATCATACCTCTTCATGCAGTTGCTGCCTTGGTTCATGCAAAGTGCTCAGAACAGTGCCTGGTGCTGTGTAAACACCCAATAAATATTGGCTCTTATCACTACCCTGCTCGACTGCTGCAGGTCCTGCAGGGGGTCAGGACAGCATGGTGACCTTCAGCCTAGACCAGCACTCAGAAGGGCATCAGGAGCCCCTTAGAGCAAGAGGCTTCTGAGATCCTGGGAGGCCAGTAAGGCGGGACCACTACGTGGTCCTGAGAACCAGCCATAGGAATTACAAGAGAGAAATTACAGCAGCCGCATTCCTTAAATGCAGGTAAAGCTGATTCCTGTGTTTAGCACGTCAAACTCACCAGCAGAAGTGACGAGAGCAGCATTTCCCATTCTGATGTTTTAATAAGGATGTTCCACAAGATGGTGAGAAAGGGTTCTGTGATCCAGGGAGTTTGGGCAACGTTACATATTCTGTCCTCCTCTTGGGGATCACAATGAGAACGTATTAGCATGATCAAGTAAAGGAACCTATTTAACTTTGCCAAATGCAATGTTTGCCTACCTTTCTTGAACACAGATTCCTTTTCTCTCACTTCTCCTACGGTCAGACTATGGGACAGGGTTCCATGAAACACTAGTTTGGGAAACACTGCAATACCACGCTACCCTAGGAAGCCTCTTAGGTAAAGAGAACCATCTGCCCGCTGTGTTCTCTTTCAGCTGGATTGCCATTAGCCTTGCTTCAAGTGACTCTCACCTGAGCAGGACACGGCTTGGATATTTACTGATTAGACCAGGTGGGAGTTTGGGGACAGGGTTCCAGCCTTGTCTCCAACCTCATCCTCCAAGCCAAGTAAAAGGCAAAGAGTGGGTTCCCCTTGGACGGGTCTAAGGGGAGAAAGTGGTGCACAGAAAAAAGAGAAGTCCTCCCAAGGCCCAACCCCCTGAGGAGGGGGCCGGGGTTGGAACAGAGGGAGAAAACAAAATGTTTCCCGACTTAAGCCTTCACTCTGCAGGACTGCAGGACCAGCGCCGCAGGCCCAGGGAGGAATGAGTGGCTTCCTGGACCTGCCTCACCCACTTTTATGGGTAAGAGTCAGGTTCTGGACTTAATTACTTGTGCTCAAATCCCAGCTCCGCACCTCACAGTTGTGTAACCTTGTATGACCCCTCTAAACTTCAGTTTCCTCCAACTGTAAAATAGAGACAATGATAGAACCTAGCTCCCCTGTGGCTGGGAGAATTAGATACGATGACATGTTTCTAAGAAGGGCTCTGAGTGAATATTCTGTTCATGTGGGCAATCATGATTATCATTCCCCTGCAGTAATAGCCGACACCTGGGGCCACCATGAACTGGGGGATCTTCGAGGGGCTCCTAAGCGGGGTCAACAAGTACTCCACAGCCTTTGGGCGCATCTGGCTGTCTCTGGTCTTCATCTTCCGCGTGCTGGTGTACGTGGTGACAGCTGAGCGTGTGTGGAGTGACGACCACAAGGACTTTGACTGCAACACCCGCCAGCCGGGCTGCTCCAATGTCTGCTTCGATGAGTTCTTCCCCGTGTCCCACGTGCGCCTCTGGGCCCTGCAGCTCATCCTGGTCACGTGCCCCTCGCTGCTCGTGGTCATGCACGTGGCCTACCGCGAGGCACGGGAGAAGAAGTACCGAGAGATGGTGGGGGAGAATGGCGGGCACCTCTACCTGAACCCGGGCAAGAAGCAGGGTGGGCTCTGGTGGACATACGTCTGCAGCCTGGTGTTCAAGGCTGGTGTGGACGCCACCTTCCTCTATGTATTCCACTCACTCTACCCCAAATACACCCTCCCTCCTGTGGTCAAGTGCCACGCAGATCCGTGTCCCAATACCGTGGACTGCTTCATCTCCAAGCCCTCGGAGAAGAACATCTTCACTCTCTTCATGGTCATCACAGCCGCCATTTGCATCCTGCTCAACCTCGTGGAACTGGCTTACCTGGTGAGCAAGAGGTGCCGTGAGTGCCTGGCCGCGAGGAAAGCCCGAGCCACCAGTGCCTCTTCCTACAAACAGGACGACCTCCTCTCAGGTGACCTCATCTATCTGGGCTCAGACATTCACCCTCCCCTCTTACCAGACTGCCCTCGAGACCACATGAAGAAAACCATCCTGTGAGGGACTGCCTGCACTGGACCAATGCGGGGAGGCCTGGGTTGGAAGTGCCCGGTGTCTCTCATGGGTGCGGCCTTAGGGGTGGGAAGCTGAGGGTCGGACGGCCCAGGAACAAATCCCTAGCCCTCGGCTCCAGCCACCTGCCCCAGTTGTATGGCCTTGGGCACCTCAGTTTCTTTGTGTGTAAAATGGAGATGATGAGGCCTATCTCATAGGGTTGTTGCTGTGAGGTGGTGTTTAATTAGAGAATGGATGTGCAAGTGCCTTCAATGTGTGGGGTCCGCGGTCAGGGAATAAAAAGTCAACTCCTCTATTGATTCAAGGTGCCCTTTGATCCTTCAGCTTTTGTGACCCATGACCCTCATCAGGTCACTAGATCAACCTCTCTGCCCCTGCAGAGAGTTACTTGGTCCAGTCAAGTGAGGGGCTATCCTCTCCCCTAGAAAGGGTCCCTAGCACTCCTGGGGACCCTGCTCGTGCTCAACTTTAGCCTTTATCCTCAGTTGCAATTTTAGGCCTATGGGTTGTCTGCAAAGAGAATGGAGCTTAGTATGCGGGGAGCTGCATGTAGCAATGGAAAGTCAATGGACTTGAAGTCAGAACACTTGCATTTGAACCCAAGTGCCACTGGGACTCTGGGAAAGTGACTTCAGCTCCTCTCCAAAATGGGTTAATAGTACTGAGCCTGTGCGGTTGCTGAGAGCACTGGATGAGTGCACGGCTTGTGGATGGGGTTAGCCAGCTGTATAGGGCCACATAAATGTGAATCATTGGTATTAGGAAGTACTCAATAAATGCTGTGGCAAATGAGGCAGGAGCCCCTCCCTGGCTGCACATTAACCTTCACTGTCCCAAGGTGCCCCTGCAGTCCCCACTGAGTCACACTCTGACTTCTCTGGAGGCCTGGCCCTCTGCCAACTGAGGCGTTTAATGCTGCCAACCTGCATTCCTTGTCTCCACCAAGGCAGTGGGGTACCCTTGTCTAGAAGAACCACAGCCAGCCTCTCCCATCCCCTACACAGCTCACCCACAGCCCAAGCTCTAGTCCTCAGAAATGTTTCTATCAGGGTGGGATACGATCCTGGGCTGAACCAAGGTTGCCCCTTTCCATAGACGTCAGCTGTTGAGGACATCAGAATCAGTCTTCCAGAGAAAAGAGTAGGAGAGAGACGGGGGACAGGAGGCAATACCATTGTTGCTGAACTGGACCTGGGGAATGAGGCTATCAGGCTCCTGACCCCCGCCCCCCCCTGCCAACTGCAGTCTCACCCACATACCTGCCAGCCCAGGGAGCCAGACCCAGCCGTGCCCAGCCAGGCTAGAGAGAAGGCGTGGGCCAGGAGAGAAGAGCCGCAGGTGTTTGCTCCGAATATGTGCCAGGGGAAGTCCACCCGCCTGCCTGCCCACCTGCTCACTCTCGTTTGGCTCATTGGTTCAGAAAGCCCCACCCAGCAGGGGAGTAAGGAACAAAAGCTGCCTTTGGGAGGCCCTCAGGCAGACAGACAAGCCCAGGTACCAGAGAGCACCTGCTGGACCCAAGACAGGTGAGGACCACATTGGGCAAGAAGCCGGACTGGGAAGCAGGGACTCGCAGGGCTACGGATCCTCAGGGGACCTCAGGGGACCTCAGGCTGTGGGCAAGGCTTCAGGGAGAAGCAGAGGGAACTGAGGATCCCTGGAGAAACCCCAGGGACGCCCCAAGAAGGGGAAGGAATGTCCTGCCAGACCAAAGGAAGGGCAGAGGACCAGAGAAGAGATGAGAAGAGGAGGGGTCAGGAAGAAGTGGGGTATCGATTTGGTTTCGCAAACATATTGTGTGTTCACTGGGCCAGGCCCCGTGCTGAGTCCTGGGGAAACAGATAATAAGACACAGAGGCTGCCATCCAGTAGCTGGCAGTCTGGCATAGAAGACAGGTAAACACACCGTTCGAGTACTGGTGGTGCATGAAAGATGGAGGGAGGTGCTCAGAAAATGTCCCAGGAGCATGAGGTCTGAAGATGCTGAGCTCTGAGTCAGGGACAGAGGAGGGGCCAGGTCAGAGATGGAACATGATGGCACTCCAGATAAGAGGCTGTAGAGGATGGAGCACACCGGACAGGGGTCTGAATAGAAATAATGGGAGATTTGGCTAGCAAACAGCCGCTGGGCAAATGGAAAAGGGGGTGTTCCTGAAAGAAAAAGTAAATGGTGGGGGGAGGACCATGCCAGAATCCTGCCTCTGTCCCTTCCCTAGTCCCTCCCTAAAGCTGGAATGGTTGGAATTCCAGAGGAAACAACTGTGGTCAGGACAGTCAGTCCTGGGCCCAACACCCATGGTGGGGTAGGGGGCGGGAGGCAGGATGATGCCAAGACACCATGGTTCCAAAGTTTGGGAGGGAAAGTCGGGGCAGGGATGTCCAGGAGCCAGAGAAGAGGAATGAGGGTGGGTATCACTTGGGAGTCTGCCCAAGAGGCTGATGTGAAAGCGCCCACCCAGGTCAGGGCCTGACTCATGTTGGCGCTTGGTAACAGCTGAAGGAAACCGGAGGATAAAGACACACCTCCCTCCCCTCCTACCCTGGTCCAGCCCTGGCAGCTGATGGGGGAGAGGACCATCCAGTCCATACCTTCCTGCTCTCTCTTTAGAAGTCAGGTGACCCACAGGGCTGCTGAAGCTTGGGGTGTCCAAGAGGTTGACAGGCACACCCACGCAGGGCCCTTCTCTTTCACATGTGTCTGTTACTTTATAGAATACAATAGTCCCAGATTTTGGAACTGGAAGACAGACGTTCGAGACCAGCTCGGCTACTTCCAGCAGTGGAGCCTTGGGCAGGTGCCTCTCTGGGCCTTAGCTTACTCCCCTGTGCAATGGGGAAAATGGGGATCTGTACCCCGCCAAGTCATTTCGAGTGAGGACGGGATGATGACACAGTGGTAGTGACACGGCTTTGCCAATCGCACCTTTAATAAAGGACACCCATTTCCAGGCCCGGCCGCGCCTGCGTGGGTGCACACAGGTGTAGGCCGCCCACGCGAGGAAGCGTCAGCATGAACTGGTCGTTCCTTCAGGGCCTCCTGAGCGGGGTCAACAAGTACTCCACGGCCCTGGGCCGCATCTGGCTGTCGGTGGTCTTCATCTTCCGCGTGCTGGTGTACGTGGTGGCCGCGGAGGACGTGTGGGACGACGAGCAGAAGGACTTCGTCTGCAACACCCGCCAGCCGGGCTGCACCAACGTCTGCTATGACGAGTTCTTCCCCGTGTCCCACGTGCGCCTCTGGGCCCTGCAGCTCATCCTGGTCACGTGCCCCTCGCTGCTCGTGGTCATGCACGTGGCCTACCGCGAGGAGCGGGAGCGCAGGCACCGCCTCAAGCACGGGCCCAACGCCGAGTCCCTGTACGACAACCCAAGCAAGAAGCGGGGCGGGCTCTGGTGGACGTACTTGCTGAGCCTGGTCTTCAAGGCCTCCGTGGACTCCGGCTTCCTCTACGTCTTCCACCGCCTCTACGAGGGTCACTACGACATGCCCCGCGTGGTGGCCTGCTCCCAGTCGCCTTGCCCCCACACTGTGGACTGCTTCATCTCCCGACCCACGGAGAAGACGATCTTCACCTACTTCATGGTGGCCATAGCTGTGGTATGCATCCTGCTCAACCTCAGTGAGGTCGCCTACCTGGTGGGCAAGAGGTGCCTGGAGATCCTGGGCCCCAGGCGCCGGCGGTCTCAGCACCAGGGTTGCCTGCCTGAGACGTGCCCACCCTATGCCCTCTCCAAGGGAGAGCACCCTCAAAATGGGAACTCTGTGCTAATGAAGGCGAGCTCGGCTGCGGAGGACACAGGTGGGTATCCATGACCTGTGACGTTGGCAGCTGGGACCACCAGGTCCCCCACCTCCCTAAGGCAATGGCAGTGCGGTGGCATCTATTCTGCAGCAGGGCATGCGAGGAAGGTGCTTGTGGGACTCACAAAGCCTGCCCAGGCGCCAGTACTGGGGGCAGTTCTATCTCTGGGTCCTGAGCCTCAGGAGAGGGAGGTTAATGGCTGGTGGGGGGTTTATGTATGGTAATTATGTTTTATAATATTAAGGTGAAAACCCTTAATAAATATGATTTTCTCAGTACCTTGCAGACCAAGTGGGGAGTGATGAGTGGGAAAGCCGGGGGTTCATGGTGGACCTCAGAGAGGAGGCCAAGACCACTCAGTGGGCACCTGAGCCCCAGAACCTCAGCTCCGGGTTCACTCATCACGCACACCACACACACACTCAAATACACAGAGTGTGCCAGAGCGTGTCCCTAGGATGTGGCAGAGAATACTCAAAGGCAGAGGCTGCTCCAGGGGTCTCTGGACTCGGCAACCAGCTGGCCAAGGCAGGAGAGGGCCCCCAGGAGACCCTGTGCTCAGGATAAGTCAGCTCTCAGTGAGTGTCCCTCAGATGAATGTATGGCTCAGGAGGCCTCTGCCTCCCCCACTCAGGCCTCCCTAACCCTGCCCAGCATAGGCCTCGGATGGGTGAGTCTCCTCTGAGGATGGGAGGGGAAGGCATAGTGGGGGTGAGGCGGACTGAGAGCAAGTCCAGGATGAGGGTCTGCCAGGGTGTCTAGGAGGCATATCCCCACAGGCCAGGGACCCACTGAAAGCATCTGAGCCAAAGGGTCCCTCATAGGTCCTCAAGTCCAAGGAATTTCCCTTCTCTTTACTGGATACACACTCCCTCATCCTCCCCTACCCCCACTCCACCACTCAGACCTTTGCAACTCCCGAAACCCCACCTCCAGCCTGGACCTGCCTGAATTCCAGAGCCCCCACCAACTGCCCACAGGACAACCCTCCAGGAGGTCCCAGGCATCTCCCACTCTCCCACTCAGCAATCCCAAACCTGCCTTCCTCACAGATCACTCCCCACCCGATGAATGGCACTGCCATCCACCCAGTTGTCCAAGCCAGGAGCTGGCCTCACATCCTCATCCCCTCCCCATTTCCCAGCCCCTCACACCTCACATCCCAATACAGCGCCAAATCCACTAATTCCAGCCCCTTAAAGGCCTCCTGAGTCTGCCCCTCCCCTCCCACCCCAGAGTCTTAACCTCTCACTGGGCCCCTCCCACCTGCCCTCCACTATGAGGACAGAGTGGTTTTGTTGTATATATATGAATCTGACCATGTTGGTCCTTCTGCATTAAAAATTCTTGCACCACCACACCCCACATTGCCCTAAACCTGGTCCCCGCTGACCTCCCCAGCCTCACCCCCTGCTTCCTCCCTCCTGGTACCCACCAATAATGCCAAAAGGCTCCTGGTTCCCCATCCAGACACATCACGCTGGGTCGCGCCTGGTGCCTTCAGACATGCTGTTCCCTCTGCCTGGAATGCTCTTCCTCCCTCCCCTGGGACCCTCCCTAGAATCCCAGGGACGACCTAGCTCCTGCCTTTGTTATTCTCCCTAAATTGGAGCAGTGGGCCCTCCCCATCAGCCTATGAGCCCTTCCAAAGGCAGACGCTGAGTCATCCAGGCCTGGCTGCCTTCAACTAATGTTTGTTAACTGAGTAAATGCGCTGTGAGCTGAATCCACCACCACACCTAAGCCCAGGGAGTTCAGCGAAGTGTTTTCCTTTTATTTGTTTGTATGTTTTGTTGTTGTTGTTTTAACTAAGTCTAGCCTAAAGGTGTTATTTGTAGGTGAGGCAACTTTGGCCTAGGGAGGGGAGGGGCCTTCTAAGCCCACACAGATGGGCTGAGTCTGTGGGGACTGTGGCCCTTGTAGTCCATGGAGAGCCTCCATGTCCACTACTGATTATGGGGCAAGATCAGAGAGTCACCCCGTCTTAGGCCAGGTTCCCTAGAAACAGAGCCAGCAGCAGGAATTTGTGTGCATGTGAAGGACAGAGCAAGAAACAAGATAGGGAATGGGCAAAGCTGAGCAGAGTGTGGGCTCAGGGAACCTGAGCATTGGCCTGAGCCCTGTGGGGTGAGGGCCTTTGGATCATAAACCCCGCCACAGAGCTGTCCCTGCTGGAGGCAAGGGCACCAGGCCCTGGAACTCCTGTATCAGTCAGTCAGTGGTTTCAGGCCACCTCGAGGACAGGAGGGCTGGTAGTAAGAGAGGTGTTGGTGGCTCCCACTCAGTCCAGATCAATTCTCCAGGGGCAGCTGTAAGCCATGAGTGATCGACATTCACAGCTGGAGAATGAGTGTCCCTCAGTAAAGGGGACATGGGTAGGGCACCAATACTATCTACTGAATTCCAGGAATCAAGGACAACTCTACCTCCAATCCAGACCAGAGCTGTGACCACCCAATCCTGGAGAACAGGATGGCACTTTCCACCAGTTCAGAATCAGATGGCTCCACACTGCTCAGACCTAGGTAGCGCCCACATGCAGGCCAGTGGGCGAGCCATAGTCAGCTTCCTCTGAGATTCTAGATTCCCCATTCCAGGGGCTGTTGCTGGGCCGAAATATGGTGAGAGCATCGTAGGACCTGACCACCCCCATGGCAGTCCTCTTCATGGGTGCTGTATGCAGAGGTCTCCAGTCCTGAGCCATTGAGCCAGACAAACCAAACACTGTTTGACCAACCTGAGGGCCCCCAGAGGAGGCTGAATAACCATCTAGGAAACACTTCCGTCATCCCACTCACCCTCAGTCCTGCCCACACTCTCACGACCCCCACGCTGCCCTAGTTACCATTTTCAGACCTTTCCACCTCCATCTTCTTGAAAACTCTTTGTTTTGCTTCGGCCCCTGCCAATCTTTCTCTTCCACTCTCTGCCCCACCCGCATTGCTGCCACCTACTTCTCCTCATTCATTAAAGACTTAAGCACATGACTCAGGGTGCTCTGGTATTCTGTCACAGCCCAGGGCCATGGGGACCACCTGTGTATCACTCTGTCCTTTTCATTCCACGCCCTCCTCCCCCGCTCCTTTTAGCTACCCGCCCCCAGGACCACACTCCGGAATTTGTCTTCACCCAGAACTGCTCCATCTCCAGAGTCTTCCATTTGATTCAAGTTAACAAATATTTATTGCTGGGAGCCAGTTGAGGACAGTTGGGGATACTGAGGCTGTGGCAAACTGCTACATGCCTCTATGCAGGACCCTATGCCTAGGGGAGCGGCTGGATAAGAGAGTCTGCTTAGTAACTGCATACGCAAGGCTCAGACACCCCCCAAAAGAGAAACAACGCTCCAGGACTTTCCACCATGGACTTGTTCCAGTTTTCATCCCCGGCCCTAGTTCCTGGTTTCTGTATGCCTACACCCAAAGCCCCCTGCTGAAGCCCCCTGCTAGACTCCCCTACACAAAGAAGAACTTACTGCATTATAACCAGAGCCTTTCCAATAAACGATGTCTTAGTCTGTTACCAGCAGGCTGAGGCCCTCCTGCTCCCAGCTTTTGTCTCTGTTCTCTTGTTTCTCATCTCCCACCCAATCCTCTCAGGTACCCTTTCGGTGAGCTCCTGGCTGACAAGTCAGGAGCACCCGGTGAGTGAGCTGGCCGTTCACAAAATAAGTGAATTTATTGTTCACTTGTATGTGATAAGCCCCATGCTAGGTGTTAAGGATTCGACTGGGAAGAATTAGACATAGTCCCTGACTTCATGGTTACCTTCTATGAAGAGGAAAGCTGCTAAACTTTGACATTCTGGGGAAGCGTGGGGTGCTGGGGCAGGGAGCAAGGTGGATCCAACACCCAGGCATCTGGGAAAAGATTCCCTGAGACCTCTTAAGCTGACACCTAGAGAAAGAGGAGGACTTTTGCCAAGCAAAGTGGGGAGGGGGTTCTAGGCAAAAGGGATATCATATGAAAGGCCTAGAAAGCAAGAACAAATCAGGTGAGGGGTCAGACTGAAGTAGGCAGGGGCAAGGTTACGCAGTGCTTTCTTTGTAAAGCCCTGTTTTAATGATTTTGGGCTTTATCCTAGGGACAATGAAAAGTCACTGGAGAGACTTAGCACAGAAGTGACATGATCTACTACAATTTGTCTCTGGTTGCAAGGCAGAGGAGCCAGAGCAGGGCTACCTGTTTGGAACCTGACACTAATTGTCCAAATGAGAAACAGCCATGGCCTAAACTAGGGTGTGCGCCGTAGGGACAGAAAGAAGTAGCTGGATTTAAGAAATGTTTCCAAGATAGAATCTAAAAGAGTTGGTGATTTGATTGGGTGTGGGGATCAGTTAGAGAGAAGAATCAAAGTGACACCCAAGTTTCTCGCTCTGGGTGGTGGCACATTTGCCCAGGGGAGGAGCAGGCTTGAGGGAGATACTGTAACCTCAGTTTCAGACAGGGTTGAGTCTGAGATACAAATAAGATATCCTGGATCTCTCATTCATGGACAATCTCAGCCCTTGGCTCACTGTCTGTTATTATGCTTATTATCGTTTGTGATTACTTCACATCCAAACTTGACCTCTCAGTTCCTTGACTTCCTTGCTTCTAACAATCTTTTTCTTTACCCATTGAACCCATCCACATGCGTGCTCACACCCCAGATCTTGTCTGGACAGAGAACTATAGCATCTTCTTTCCAGCTCACTCACTTCAGTTCCCACCCCGGCAATCCTGCCCCACCTATGGACCCACCACTATTTCACTATCCATCACCTCTATCACATCCTCTCCTCCTTTCCCAGCTTGAACTCCATGAGACCCCATGTAATTGCGGACCCATAGATATCCTCCACTCACCTGCCTTCCGGGGCTTCTATGGTTGCTCACAAGGCAAGACTCTAACTCCCGGTAAGCCCACCTCTCCATGTGGCACCTGTTCCAAAGCACCTGGAGAAGAATACAACTGGACTGACTGGCTTCAATGGAAACTTCTGACCATAAAGCTCAAGTGGGCACTCAGCACTTCTGAGAAATTCTGTATTTTTCTAACACTTTTACCCTATTCTCCAAGATGGCTCTATCTTGCCTTCTCTTCCCCCATACTTTCAGCCCTAATCTTTCATTTCAGCTGATAGCCAGGCATTATGTGCCTCTGGGAAACAGAAGCAGCAGGCGAGCACTAGCTTATCTCCCTCCCAACCAAATCTGCCAGCCTCCTGGCATGAGGACCCATTCATTCTGCCTTCTCCCCTGTGACATGGATGAAGTGTCCCTGCTCCAGGTATGCCCCCCACCACTTGGACGCTGGACCCCATTACCTCTCACCTACTCTGGACTATATTCCACAGTCGTTGCCTCACAATCCCCTTTCTATAAATATAACCTATAAAAAAAAAGAATTTCCCTCTTTTTGTAATTCCCTCTTAACACCACAGCCTTCTCCAGCTTTCACAAAAAACAAAATCCTCTAAGAGTTGTCTATACTTACTGTCTCCACTTCCTCATCATATTAACCCATTCTAGTCAAAGTCACCAATGGCCAACAAGTTGCCAAATCAAAATGGTCATCTTGCCCCCTCAGCAATATCCGGCCATTGAGAGCGTCCTCCTTAAACACCATCTTGCCTTGGTTTCCAGGCATCACCCTCACCTGGTTTTCCTCCCACATTACTGATAGGTCTTTCTTGATCTCCATGGACGCCTCTTCTTCCTCTTGCTGATCTCTAAATGCAGGACTCTTCAAGACCCAGCTCTCCACCCTCTTTTCTCCTCCGTATACATTTCTCCCTCTGTAATCTTGTCCAGTACCATCTATAAAACCACCTATAAACTAATGATTCCCATATTTATATATTCAGTCCCAACCACTCCCATGAGTGTTAGACTCACATATCAAAATTCCTATTTATCACCAAAAATAGAACTTCTAATCCCGCTAACGGAGATCAGATTTATGTTCTCTCCCAGTCTTCCCTACCTTGAAAGAGGAAATCCCCATCCACCCAGCTGCTCAATTCAAAAACCTAGGCATCGCTTTCCTCATAATCACATCCACCATTAATAAGCCATGTTGCATATAATTCCAAACTCTGTTCAAAGTCCATTCCCTTCCTACCACCTCCCAGTGGTTCCATCCCAGGCCAAGTGACCTCACTGAACACCTGGATGCCTGCAGCAGCTGTCTCCCTTTCTCTACTCTTGCTCCCCTGCAATTCTTCCTCCATGTGGCAGCCTGAGAGATCTTTCTAGCATGTCAATCAGATCAGTTAAGTCACTCCCTTGCTTAAAGCTCTCCAAGTGTCTTTCCATCATGGGCATAAAAATGAAAGTAAACTAAACTTTTTCATGCCTTATAAGGCCCTACATGGTTAGACCTTGGCTACCTCTCCAAACTCATCCCCCTGGGCTCTCCCCTTCCCGCATGCCCTACCCACTCTGGCCTTCTCCCATCTCAGGGTCTTTGCACTGGCTTACGCTGCCAACGCTCTTCCCCCAGAGCTTCACAGGGCTGTCTCCTTGACATTCTCATCTCAACTCAAACATTCTCTCCTCCAGGAGGCCATTCTGACCCACCCAGCCCAGGTTAAGCACACATGCCACACACGGTCACTCTCTACCACACAATCCCATTTTATCTTCTTTATAGCATTTACTAGTTTATGAAATATTCTTATTTAGTTACATGTTTATTTTCTGTTTCATCCCACTAGGATGAGCTCCTCGACAATGCAGGCTTTGTCGTGTTCCCCCCTTTACCTACCAGCACCTAGAACAGTACTTGACACATAGTAGGCACTCAATAAAAATGTGTCAACTGACTGAATGATTGGCACCCAGGTAGAGATGTCTAGTAGACTGTTGTATAGAAGGGAGGATAAAAGACTGGTCAGGAGATAGGATTTGGGAATTGTCAGCAAAATGCCTGAATATAAGATTTTGGTCCAAAATTACCCCTCAGGTAGGAAGGATTTGTCTTACATTCAAGTACTTACAAAGCCTCCTACATTATGGGTCATGCTTTTAATTACTGCCTTTTGAATAACAAAACACTCTTTGGGGGGAAACTCATTTGCCTGAAATAACCTTAATCAATGAAGTTTTGGATATTCATGGCCGTCTCTCGGTAGAATCAGAAAAAAGTGAAGGCAAAGGCATTATATACAGATTCAATCTTTACTCCTGGCAGGTATGGACCTTACAATTCCAAGTATTATCTGTTGAAGCAAGTCCTTTAAAAAAAAATCCCTTGAAGAACAGTAAAGGAAGTGGTATGTTGTGGAGATCACAAATACATACCTACCAGATGATTTGTTTTTAATTTATGCAACCTAATATTATGCAACCAGGCTCTTATGGCAAAGAATAAAGTTCCCAGCATCACACAGAGATTGAAAAAGTGCTATGTCACAAATAACTTGGGCAAAAATAAAATTGGTGTGTTCTGTAAAAGTTAATGATAAACAAAACTACTGATGTTGACGCAAGTATTAAAAATGTTAAGCGCTTAAATAAAATTACTTCATAAAATGTGAGGGGAGAAAAAGTAATACGTCTTACTACATTGTTTATATAATATGTGATTTTTTAACTGTATGGCAAACTAAGTTAATAAATTATTATTTCAACCGTGCTAAAAGTTTATGTATTCAAATTAACCCCCAAATTGATTTTGGAGGGTCTCCTCGTTGGAAATATAGAGGGTTGCTTTTTATTTGGAGTCATCTTATATCTGGGCCTCTATGGTAGGTAGTAACTTAAGCCTTGAGAGTGGCTGATACTGTACAGAGGCTGTGAGGAGAGAGATGAGCAGATGCCCCAGGATGGAAACTTAAATGCCAATTAGAGTGGCAGGGGGCGGGGGGAGGGAAGCCAGAAAAGGGGACTGTGGGGTACATTGATGTCACAGAGGAGGAAGATGATGTCACAGAAGCCAAGAGTCAAGTGTTCTAGAGAATTTTCTAGAACTTCTAGAAGTTTCTAAAAAAGGAATCTCCAGAGAAGGAGAAAGTGATCATTAGGACCAAACACTGCCTTGGGTCAAATAAGATAAGGACTGAAAAGTGTTCATTAGATTAACAAAGATGATCATTGGTACCCATGGTAGGAATATCATCAGAGAGAACCAGCTCCCAGTGAAATAAGGGGATAGTGAGGGCCAGAGATGGCAAGTGGGGACAACTGATTGGATAATGGTGGCTAAAAGAAGAATAGAAAATGAAAGAGTGTCAGTTGCAAGGGAATGGAGGCAGTCAAGAATTTTTTTTTTTACAGTTAAAGAGAATTGGGGATATTTAAATAGTGGTGAGATAAATCCAGTAGAGGAGAAAGAAGGTGAAGGTCCCCGAGAGCCCCAGAAGGAGTAGGATGTAGAGCCCTATGAATAGAGGATCAGACTTCAATAGGAAAAGGACAGGTAGGCTATTGTGATGGGAGGGAAGGAGGAAACTGTGAGCCAGGTCATCCCACTCTCTCACCGCAGCTTCCCCCCATCCTCTCACCAGCTCCTCTCTCAACATCTGGTCATGTTTATTCAACAACCAACAGCTGACCTCCTTCCTATACAGGTGCCTCCAGGCCTGACCCTGCGACCTTCTCCCAATCTGCCAGACCCTCCATTTGCTTCCTTCCATATCCAGCCTAAACCTGGGCTCCACAAAATCTCTCCCACCACCCCCATCTCATACGGGAGCTTCTACATGGATGTCTGCCCGCCCTGCTAGACTGCAAGCTCTATGAGGGTCCGAACAGTACCTGTCAGATTGGCCAATGGATCTTCAGACCCTGTACCATGCCTGGTATGCAGTGAAAGGGCCATAAATGTTTGCTGAGATAATGACTGGAATGAATTCCTGTCCTGCCAATGTCCCCATTGTCCCCCTGCCCCTCCTGCTTAGCAAAACTCCAGGCCCAGATCAATCCAACTGTGCTTTCCCATCTCTACACCCTGTGCTAGGACGACTCAAATGATCAGAGTGAGGCTGCTGCAGGTTGACAATTTCCCTTCTTGCTTGCTTTGCCCTCAGCTGTTTTTCATGGTGGTAGGATGCTCAACTTTCTCCGCGCTCCTCAACCCTTCTAGCCAGCTCCATCTTGTTTTCGTCCCACTTCTCAGAGAAAGTGGAAGATTTCTGAGAAGAATGCTCTCCCATCAATGGCCACTAGACCTACAGACCAACCAGTGTCCACACTGGTCCTCCCTCCTTTCCCCCACACAGTAAGAGGGGTGAGCCTACTCCTACCAATCATCTAATCTCCCCACCTGTCCTCATGGCCCCCTCTCTCCTCACCTCCTTACTCTCTCCTGTCTTGTCAACCTCTGACTCTCTCCTGGCACTTCCAGCACTTAACCATGCTCGCCTCTCTCCCATCCATAAAACAAAAACACAACCCTTCCTTGACCCCGTGTGTCCAGCAGCAGATCCCTCCTTATCTTCCTCTTGGCTTTCACAACTGTGCCTCCTAAGACAGAGGCCTGCACTTACTATCTTGACTTCCTCACCTCCCACTCACCGCACCAGCTATGACCCCGCCTCTGCTCCAGCACTCCACTCACACCTCCCTGCCTTTGCCAAGCTCGCCTACGATGTCTTTGTCACTAAGCTCATGGGTGCTTCCTGTCCTTGTCTTGTGCAATGAGCCCTTTAACAGAGTAGACAGACTTCCTCCTTGAGCCTCTTCCCTGTGCCATGAATACCTTATGTGATCTGTCCACCCAGCACGTCTCTCCCTCTAAACTGGGATGCTAGAGGTGACTGCCAGTAGTGCATCCTGGCCCCTGGACCACAGGGTGGATACGTGCTCCAGGTGAGGCCACTTGGGGTGCTTCCCCAGGTTATTTGATGGTTTCTAAGGGAGGCATGTAGCAGCAAAACATGGGAAGGAATGAACTCAGCTGCTGGTGACCATGAGCAGAAGCCCTGTGCAATAGCCCATCGGTGCTTGCAGAGAAGGAAGCTAACAGAGGAGGAGAGCGTTCCTAAACACGTCCAGACATAACCCCAGCCAGGTGCTGCTGGGGGCCCGAGCCATGTTCCTACAAACCAGTCAATTCCCCTTTGTGCCCAAACTAATCCAAGTTAGATTTCTGTCCTTTGCAATCAGGAGCACTAACACACCCAGGCTTCACAAAACACCATTCTTCTAGTTTTCCCTCCATGTCAACCACTCCCTGTCAATCTCCTTCAATGACTGCACACACACACACACACACACACACACACACACACACACACCCCTTCAGTGGGGGAGTGCCTCAGGCTCTGTCCTGGGCTGTCTGCTCTCCTCAGTCTACGCCCTATGTGGTGAGTTTGTCCTCTCCCATGACCTTCATTTCCACCTGGACACTGTTGACTTCCAAATCCACATTTTCATCCCTCTTCTCTCCCTTTTTACTTTTTTATGGTGATAAAATATACATCACATGAAATTACTATTTTAACCATTTTTAAGTGTACAATTCAGCGGTGTTAAATACATTAACAATGTTGTGCAACCATCACCACTATTTCCAGGACTTTTTCATCACCCCTAACAAAAACTGTACCCATTAAACAATAACACTCCCCCTTACCCCTCCACCTAGCCCCTGGTAGCCTCTCATGATTTATTGTCTCTAGGAATTTACCTATTCTAGATTAATTTCATATAAGTGAAATCATACAATATCTGTACTTTGTGTCTGATTTATTTCACTTAGCATCATAATGTTTTCAAGATTCATCCATATTGCAGTGTGTATCAGAACTTGATTCCCTGTTATGACTGAATAATATTCTACTGTACGGATATACCGCATTTCATTTATCCATTCTTCCTTCAATGGGCATTTGTCTTGGCTATTGTGAACAGTGCCACTATGAACATTTATGTACAAGTATTTGCTTGAGTCCTTGTTTTTAGATCTTTCAGGTATATACCTAGGTGTGGCCTCGCTGGGTCATATGGTAATTCTACATTTAAGTTTCTGAGAAACCACCCAACTGTTTTCACAGGCGGCTGCACCATTTTGCACTGTACCCACAATGCACAAGCCTTCCCACTTTCTCTTTCCTGAGGCCGAGTCCCCTGCATCCAGCTGCCTACAGACATCCACACACACGTGTCCTACGCTAGATTAATTTCAGACCACCCCTGCTGGGCATTTGGATGCAGAGACAATTTGACTTGTGAAAACAACCAGTCCTGAGCCACACCCCACCCCCAAGGCTCTGGGAAGGCTAGGCATTTGGGAAGGCTAGGTGTTGGGAGGGCTAGGCATGAGAGGACTAGGCGTTGGGAGGGCTAGGCGTTGGGAGGGCTAGGCGTTGGGAGGGCTAGGCGTTGGGCATTAGGTGAGGCTCAGGGATGGAGTGTGGGATGGGGCGAAACTGTCGGTTGGCACTTGCATAATCACGAAGGGTTTTTACAGGTCGTGTCATAAGGTCCCACTGGCCTTGTCAAATGGCTGGATTAGAATAGCATTTACAGACACACATATCATTTAGCAAACTCCAGACACAATGACTCCATCGTTTTCTTCTGCTTCTCCAACCTGCTCCTCTTCTTGAGCTGCTCAGCTCAGCTAATGGCAAACCATCTACTCAGGTGCCTATGTCAAGACCTCTCTAATTTATAGGAACAGCGAGCTCAGGAACCGTGACCCTGCAGCCCAAACCCAGTCTAGGTCCCACTCCCTGATACCCAGTGCCCATCACCTCCTCCTCCCAGGGTCAAGGCTCCGGAAACTCCCACACTGCAGGTGGCATTTGATGGAAATCAAATATGATTTCAGGCATATTGCACACTCCACTCTTCGCTGGCTTCCACAGCCACCCCGATACCACACACCCTTGCAGCTCGAAGGACAGCCCAAGCAAAGAGCCTCCTCCAAACCAGAAGAGGGCAAAGCCTGGGTGAGGACAGAGACTCAGCCAGCCAGACAGCTCACCCAACCCTTGAGTACCAGGGGTTTGGGCCTGGTGACAGGAAGGAGGGAAAACGGATGGGGCTCAGTCAGTAAAGACTTCCTGGAGGCAGGTGGTCAAGGAGGCACTTCTGGAGGGCAAAAGAAGGGGCTGCTAAGCTAGACGAAATCTGATTAAACAGCTGCTGCGTGCTGGCCTGGGCCAGGAGCTTTGCGTGCTTGATGGGTTTCATTTACTTATTCGGCAGACACTTTTGTCTACAAAAGGCCAGGCACTGTTTTAGGCACTGGGAATACACAGTGGACACAACAGACAAAAATTACTGCCCTCATAGATTCTAGCGATGGGGAAGAAAATTAACAAGAAAAATAAGCAAAATATAAACTATGTTACATGATTATAGTGCTAAGGAGAAAAATAAAGCAGGAAGAGGAGTAGAGAGTGTTGGGAGGGGAACTGCAATTAACAATGGGACGGCCAGGGACTGCGAGGGAGCAAGCCAGGCAGAGATCTGGGGGGACAGTGCGCCAGGTAGAAGGAAGGGCAAGGCCACAGGTGCTAAGCCTGCGGAAGACCCTGTGCGTACCCAGGACAGCAAGGACACCAGTGAGACAGGGCAGCGGGAGAGCCGAGAGGTGGTAAAGAAAACCTCACAGAGCTTGCGGATGAGGCCTGCAAAGGACCAGCTTCCACAGGGTCCTTCAAGCCATCCTGATGCCTTTGACTGTCCCTCCGAGTAAGCAGGGAGCCAGGAGAACATTTGGAACAAAAAGAGGCACAGTGCCCTTGGCGGTTGTGTTAGCACTAGACGAACGCGTGCAAGGGATAAAGCAGGGAGACCAGTTACAAGGCTATGGCGATAATGCACAGGAAAAAATGATTCATGGTTTTAATGTTACCAGGGGAACATGAATGGAGCTGGTGAGAAGTGGCCAGACTCTGAAAATATTTTGAAAGTAACACCACAATGATTCACTGACATTGAGTACAGGATGTGAGAAAACATCGAGTCAACAATGACTCTAAGGTTTGGGGCCTATACGAGTAGGTGAGTAAAACTGCTGTTTACTCAAAGCGTATGTGAGAAGAGAGGGCTGGAGAGGAACATAAGGAGTAGGTTGCCAGATAAAATACGGGACACCCAATTAAATCTGAATTCCAGATTAATAACAAATAATTGATTTTAGCATAAGTGTGTCCCACACACTATCTGAAATTCAGATTTCACTGAGCATCTGGTTTGGGGGTTTTGTTTTTGTTTGCTTTTTTCTTAAATAAAGAAGGAGCTTAATTTGGGACAGGGTAAGTTTCTGATACCTACTAGAATAGTCCTAGGGAGAGGAAGAGAAGCAGCTGCAAACAATGGCCTGGAATTCAGGGAAATGTCTGGGCTGCAGATAAGTAACTAGGAGTAGTCAGCCTGATTTTGATGTTTAAACCCTGAGAAGTGATGACATTCCCAAGAGACAGAGTGAGGACATAAAAGAGAATGAGCCCTAGAACTCAGGCCCAGGGCACCCCAGTACTTAGAAGTCAGGGAGATCTATCTAACCACTGTGCTGTACAGCTGAAATTAATATAAAATAATATTGAATGTCAACTGTGAATTTAAAAAGGGGAAAGGTGAAGGGAAATGTACATATATATTCAAAAATAAAGAAGTCAGGGAGATCTGAAGCAACCAGCAAAGGAGACTGAAGAAGAAGGTTAGAAGGGAATTTTAAAAGTCAGAGACTGGGCCGGCCGAGTGGTGCGATGGTTAAGAACTGGCTTGGGACGCCAGAGGGCCCCGGTTCGGATCCCACATATGAGGACCAGTGACACTGCCCTCCACAGCTAAGATGCTGAACAGCAGCTCAACCTGGAGCTGGGCTGCTGTGAGTCGCTGGCGACAGCGTAGGCTGCAGCCCCTGTGGCAGTGGGTTGCCATGGGCTACTGTGTGTAGCCAGCAGACAGCGTGAGTGGCCAGCAGCCGCAGTGAGCCGTCCAGAAGCCGGCGACTGATCTGCCTCACCTGGGAAGAGCGCAATGATGGTGCCAACTTGGGCCAGTGAAGCAACGTCCTCCACAACTAGATTGAAGAACAAAACGACAGCAACTTGTCTGTTCCCCTTCCCCCAATTCCCCAGCACTGTTCCTATCCCCCCAATTCCCCAATAAAAGTCTTTAAAAAAAAAAGTCAGAGACTGTGAGGTTCTGGGGCCCAAAAGCTGCTGGAAGTGCAAGGAAAGGTGAGGGTTGGAACTTACCGTGGGATTTAGCTATGGGGACCTTGGTGAGAATGGTTTGGGTGGAATATAAGGAGCAAAAGCCTGATTAGAGTGAATTCAAGAGAGGAGAGAGAGAGAGGAAAAAAGATGGAGATAATGAATTAAGACAACTCTTTCGAGGCGTTGTGCTATAAAGGAATGGAAAGAAATGAGGCAGATGTTAGAAGATGTGGGGTCAAGAGAAGTTTGTTTGTTTGTTTAAGATGGAGAAATACCAGCATATTTATTTTCATGGGAAAGATCTAGTGAAGAGCAAAAGGGTGAAGATGGAGGAGAAAGAAAGGAGTTGGAGTGAGGTCCTGGGTGGGTGAGAAAAGGTGGGATCCAGCACACATGCAGAATGGTGGAATCCTGACAGCAACTCAGTGATGTCATGTATTACCTCCTTTATTTGAGGGTAAAGTTGTGCAGGCAGAAGTTCCAAGTAACTCTGGGCATCTTGGGAGGAAAGCAACATTCTAGCCTGGGTCCTAGAACATCTCTTTGTCCCTACTCACAGCCCCACGCATGCTGGAGCAGAACCGGAAAGCCCCCATGCCTCCGCTGGGCCTGTTTCCCAGTGGATTCTACCTGCCCACCACTCTGCTCAAGAGAGGAAAGGGCCTTGGAGCACATGAGAGGGCCTAGGCCCCCGCCACACACACACAAACACAGGAGAGTGATGGCCCTGCCCCTTTCCAGGAAGCCCCTGCCTGAGGCCTGGATGGAGTTGCAGACATGGGGGTGGCCTAGGCGCAAGACCAGCCTGGGCCAAGGCCTGGGCCGGAAGAGGTCCAGGGGCAGGCTTAGGACCTGCCACCCCCAGAAAGCAGGCGTAGTCCCTGAAGGGAGTGGGGGTGGCTGGAGCGGCTGCCAAGGCCCTGGTACAACACAGCCTTGTCCTGAGGCAGAGGGATGGCCTAGATGGCCTCCCACACATTCCCCTGCTCAGGGAGCAGAACTCTGATGTGGGACAGGAGGACCTTGAGGTCCTCAGAGCCTCTTTCTGGAATGGAAACTCTTCCAGCTCACTCCAGAATAGGGAAAGGCCCATTGTTGGGGGGTACTACTTGACGTCAGGAGTGAAGGGCAGCATCTGACAGGGTCAGAATGACCAGACCTCGGCACTAAAACCAGGTACCTGGTCACCAGAGCAGAATAACCCAACTGCACACAGAGATACCACCACGCAGCCACACAGGCACACAGTCTCACAAAACCCTCCCAGCCACCTCTGCAAGGATACACATTCACAACCACACACTCCACTCATACACACACCCTCCCCATGCTGCTCCCTGAATCCAGGACTACCCAAGCTCACACACAAACAGTTCTCACGCAGAACATTATGGGCACCCAACATTTACTTTACAAATACTCAGCCACACTCCAGGCCCTAGACAGGCAGCAGGAGCACAGCCCACGAGCTCCCTGTTCTCCTGGAGATCATGGCGGAGACGGTTCTGGAGAGTGACTGCTGAGGGTGTACAGTGAGATAACGTCAGATGGGGTGACCAGGGAATACCTCCATAAGGAGGTACGACCTCAGTTAGGAGGAGCCTGCCAGACGAAGGGCAGTGCAGGCGGAGGGAACACACAGCAAGTGCCAAGGCCAGAGGCTGGACTGAACAGAAAGGAGGCCAGAGCGGCCAGAGAGCGGTGATCAGGGGGACATGTGGTAGGAGGTAAAGCAGGACCAGGTCATTTGGGGCTTTGTAGGCCAGTGTCAGGTGAGTGGGTGTTAGTATAAAGGTAATGGTAAGTTACCACAAAGTTTTACTAGGGGAGTGACATGATCTGATTTATATCATTAAAGCACTACTTTAGCGAGAAGAAACCATGGGAGAAATTTTTTTTTTCAGTTCTCAGAGTGGGGAAGGCATTTCTAATTATGAGCAAACTCAGAGGCCATAAAAGATAAGATTGATACATTTGACTACATTAAAAAATGTTTAATTCTATACAAAGTCAAAATACAAGCGTCAAACTGGGGTCAGGGGGATCCTTTCTATTTGTACCATTGACAGAGAGCTTGTTTCTTTAATATGGAAAGAGCTCCTAAGAAATCAATAATTTAAAAAAATCAATCATCTTATTGAAAAATGGGCAAAGGTAGAGGACAGTTCACAGGGAAAAAAAAATAGGTGGCTCTTGAGTATATGAAAAGATGCTGATTCTCACGCAGAAGGGAATGCAAAAGAAAAATGTAATGAGCTACCACAGGCAAAGATCATTCAGTTGATAACATTGGCAAGAATATTGGGAAACCAGCCCTCGCACGTCTGCTGGTGCCGTAAGCTGCTTTATCTACGGAGGAGATTTGGCAAAATTTTAAATGAGCAAACAACTTTAACCCCAAATTCCACTTCTAGGAATATATCCTATAAATATAATTTTTAAAATGTGTTACTGATGCTGTCCAAGGATATTTATTGCAATGGTGTTCACAATAGAAAGAAATACAAGGTTGGGATTGGAATTAATCCCAATCATTAGTATGGGATTAAATATATTATAGTACAAATACTATTCAGCTGGTGGTTTGTTTCTGGGGTTTGTTTTTCGTTGTTTGTTTTTTTTCAAGAGACAGCTCAACATCTACTGATAGGGAAAAATGGAATACTATTCAGCTGTTTACAAAAAGAATGAGCTAGTTCTATGCAACTGAGAGAGGAAAGTGTCCTGTATTTTGTTAAATGAAAACAGTGAAGTGCAGCCCTGTGTGCATCGCGTACCTCCATGTGGTAAATGTAAAAAGAATAGCTATAGAGTCGAACATACACTGTCATCTCAGGAAGGACAAACAAGCAACTGGAAGCCTTGTGGGCAGCCCTGGCTGCATGGCACGGTGCTCAGGGAGAAGTTAGGAGCAGCACTTAGAAATGTGGAACTCAACAGCGAATGGACGGTATTAGAAGCCCCAGGACTGAATGAGCTCACCCGGGAGAGAGGAGGCTAGCCCTGGGACATGGGAGACCGGGACGGGAGGCCTCCAAGTTACAAGGAAACTGGGAGTGTGGTGTCAAAGAAGCCAAAGGAAAAAAGTGTCTTGAAAGAGTGGTCAGCTGTGTCAGGTGCTTCTGAGGGTCCATGAGGATGGGGGCAGAGAGGTGACTGTTGGATTTAGCATCAATGGAGATCCATGGTGACTTTGATGGGGCTGTCTTTAGTGACATGGTAGGGACAAAAACATTATTGAAATGAGTTGAAGAGTGACTGACTAGGAGGTGAAGAAGTAGAGAGCTGGTTTTGCTTTGAAATGCAGCAGAGCAGTAATCGGTAGATAGCAGATGGCAGAGCCATGGACTCCCCCACAGGACCCCATCACGCTCACACATCTCCCCACACCGACACATGCACAGAACCACCCTAACCACCCCAGCACTGAGTCTCAGCAATGATTTTTCAAGGCCATCACCCAGTGAGTGAAAGGTGGCCTCTGCTCTGTGGTTCTGTTCTATCCAGAAACTCTACATGGCTGAGGTCTCCAGAGCTGGCTCTGCTCTGATCGTCTGTGTGACCCTGGGCAAGTCACTTTCCTCTCTGTGCCTCGGTTTTCTCATTCATAAAAGCAAGAAGGATCATACCTTCCTCATCTGGCACTGTGAGGATGAACTAAAGCCTGGGGGACAGTTCCTGGTACAAAGATGTTTACGAGCCCCCATGGTCGTGTTAGTTCTCTACCGCAGTGAGCGGTAGGTAGGGGAATCAAGTAATTGATTTTCCCAAGTTTGAGGGCACTTTTGAGAGTAACAGTGGGTGCTGTTAATTACACCAGGGCTACCGGAGCAAATGAGTAGTCCTGGAAAAATGTGATGTATAGTCACCCTTGTGTCAGCAACATCATTGCTGTGGAGAATGGGAGGGCTCATGCCCTATATGACTAAGATCCTGGGACTCCCCAGGGAGGCTGGAAACACTGGGGTTCCCCCACACACACATACACACAAGGGGCACCAGGGGCTCTCATTAAGTCCCTAATCCTGGCACATGAGACAAAGCGTCCTTGTCCCCAGAGCCCAGCCCAGCCACAGCCTAGCTTCAGTCTCCCCCTCCCTCAGCAGGGGGTCTAGGCACAGGTTCTGCCCCCACCCCACCCCACCCTCCTCCCACAGGATCTGCCCCTCCTAGTAACTCCAGACAACGACATCCCCTCATCCGCCCTCACCCCTAGACGAAGGTTCCCCCATCTCCTTTCCAGGCACAGGACTCGCTGCGCCCCTTCCGCTGTGGGCACAGGATCTGCCCCCGATCCTGGTTCTCCAAAGTGCACATGCTTGATTCGATTCCACAGCCTGAGACCGCGCGACTGCCTGAGGACCTGTCGTGCAGGCCCCTAAGAGTGCCCCCACGCAGGTTTGAGGCCAGGCGCTGGGCGGGGACCGTGACCTGCAGGGCGCTGGCACAGTATCCGTGGTAACGCGTGTGGGCGAGTCGTGATTGCAGTCGGTCCCGGGGCCACGGCACTTAACAGTTTACTGTGTTTCACGCCCCTAATCTCATTGGAGCCTTTGCAACAGCCCTGCCCATGGTCACGGATGCCTCTACTCACACATGAAGAAACCGAAGCTGGGACGAGTGAGAAGCCCCTCCGAAGGTTGCCCCCGGCACACTTGGCAGCGTCGGGACTAGAGCCCGACCCGCTGCGGCCGGACCGGCTGCCGGGCTCCTCCCCCGACCCTCCTCTTCCACACCGCCCCCGAGGTGTGCCTGCCGCTGCGTGCTCCTCGCCGCGACTGCAGAGCCCAGGCTCCGGCCGCCCCCCGCCCCTGCTGCTGGCCTCGAGGACGCGGGGACCCGGCCCCGCGCTGGCCGCGCCGCGGCGGGTAAGTGCGGGGCGCAGGCTGAGCCCCCAGGGACGCTCAGTGCTCCGCGGCGACCCTCGGCAGTGGACTGGGAGCGAGGGGAAGTGGGGTGATGGGAGGGACAACTCCACCCCAGCCTCCCCACTGTCTAGTTCCTCTATTCGGGGTGGGGATGGGGGCTCCAGTAGCTGGAAGGCTCCCAGATATTCCCTTCTATGTCCGCAAGCTCCCAAGCTGCCTGGAATGGAAGGAAAACGTGGGGGGCGAGGGTCGCAGGAGGGAGGAAGTGTAGTATTTTAGATTTGGCTGGGAGTCCGCGTAAGCGAAGGGCCAACTTAAGTTACAAGCGGGCTTTCGACTGTGCGGGGTAGGGAGGGCTGGTATCAGAGCCCTTAACCCCCGCGTTGTTCAAAGGTCAACTGTAATTCTATGGGGTGGAGGGGAGGTATTACAGAGTGGGTACAAAAGCTGGTTGCTGCCCGGTCCAGAAGCTGGGAAAAAGCGGATGGCTGGGAACTGGTTTTGGGGGGCTGCAGGGGGGACCAGAACCAGCTCCACCAGTCCCGTGCCTGGGCTTGGAAGGAAATTCTTTGCTGGTGAGTCGAGTCCTTGGGGTGTGTCAGGCGGGACTGAGCAGACAGGACCGGAGGGTGGAAGGTGAAGGCCCAAGAGGGGGCTGCACCTGGGTGGGCTGCCGTGGGAGGGCGTCAGGTGGAAGCACATGTCTGGATCGTCTCCTCCCAAGGCTGGCAGGCCGGGACCACCCTCCACCTCAGTGTCTTGAACTATCACCAGGTGACTGGCAGGCTGAGGAAGAAATAGTCTCGTGCTTCTTACAACAGCTCAAGAAAGGAGGACTTATTTCCCTTTAGAGATATGGACATGGGGTCAAGGAAATTAGGGAATTCTTCAAGTCACCTAGCTAGTAAGTAGCAGAGCTAAGGCTTGAATCTAGATGTGACTCCACACTCAATGCACGTTCCACTGCTCCTCCCCAAAGCCCAGGTCTTAGAAGGAGCAGAGAAAGGAAGAAGAGGAGTTTGCCCAGGATGGGGTCTTCCCCAGATACCCCATCATGTCTGACATTCCCAGAGAAGAGGCATCAGGAGGGCTGAGATGCTGAGAAGGAACTGTGCCTCCTCCCTTGTCCAGACTGCCCTTAGGGCTCCTGCCCACACCTCCCAGCCCCTCCCTCCAAGCTGCCTCTCTGAGAACTCAGCATTCATTTGTTTGTTGATTCAACATATATTGAGTACCTACCATGTGCCAAGCACTAGGCACTAATTTAAAGCAGTAAGCAAGACAGAGTTGACATCCTAGTAGGGAGATAGACAATGAATAAGAACAAAAAATAAATAAATAAATACTTTAATTTCAAATGGCGATTAAATGTTATAAAGAAAATAAAAGGGACAGGAGCAGAATGACTGGGAGGGAAGGGGCTCTCAGATTCAGTCTTATCTGCGTGGGGGCAGTGGGGGGGGCAGACCTCTAAAGAGATGTTTGAGCAGAGGCCTCAGTGATGAGAAGAATCCAGCCATGCAAGGTTCTTGGAGGAAGAGCATTCTAGGCAGCAGGGAAAATGACAAAGCCCCCTAGGTCCCCAGAGTGGTCAGAGCCGAGAGATGCAGGGTGAGAATGTAGAATCTGGGTGTTAATTCTAAGTGTAATGAGAAGCTAATAGAGAGTAAACAAGGGAGTGAAGTGATCCAATTTAATGGGCTCTAGGGATGCAGGGGCAGACACTGAAAGGCCAGTGGGGAGGCTGTGGCAATAATACCAGCAAGAGTTGATGGTGGCTTGGACCAGGGCGGTGGCAGCGGAGGGGTGAGATGTGGTCATTCAGGGGGTGGACTGACAGGCATCGTGCATGCTCAGAGCCACAAACCTAGCTTCAGCAGCACTCACATGTGCGCACAGGCCCACACACTCACCTGGAGAGGCACAGGCTGTTCCACCCAGGGTAGCATGCAGACACTAGGTGTATTCAGGCAGAACTACCCGTCCACACCCTCTGAGTCACTCCGGGACTGGAAGGAAGATGTGTGATCTGGATACCTGAACAATACACGTCTCCCCACCACAAAGCCCTGGCACCCAGCATGGCTGAGGTGGCTGGGGCTCCCCCCAAGCCCTAACACAGGGAGCAGGGAGTTCTATCTAGATATTCTCTGGATCTGGTATCCTCCAAAGCCAGACCATTACCCACCGCCACACACATGTATCGGTCTACCAACTTCACCGCCTACTGGCTGTGAGACCTTGGGGAGGTTATTTCCCCCTCTCTGAGGCTCAGTTTCCTCTCTGTAGAATAGGATTCAACCCCAACTTCACAGGATGGTAGTGAGGCATCAAGGAGGTAAGTTGCAAGAACCCGATCTGGGGCAGGCATCCAGCAGAGAAGGGGAGAGGAAGTCATGGGCAGCACAGCCCTGGCATCCATGGCCCAGTCTTGAATCCAACTCTAGTTTTAAATGAGTGACTTGACCTCTCTAGATTTCACAAGTGGCCAACATTTATTGAGCACTTACTATGTACTAAGTGCTTTGCAACCCTTATCTTCATCTGTAAATGAGGAGCATCATAGTGTCTACCTCATGGGGTCATTATAAGGACTAAATGAAATCCTACACATAAAGTGTTTAGCTCCTTGCCCGGCTCATAGCAAATAATAACTGCTCATTGTTATCATCAGCAAATTCACAGTGCCTTTCTTCTGGTGTATTAACTCGGTGACTTTGGGCAGGTTACTTAACCTCTCCGCCTGTTTCCTATCTGTAACTTAGAAAGCATAGTCCTGATCTCATGGGGTCTTTGCAATGATCAAACAAGCCGGTCCACATTAAAGAGCTCAGAACAGCACCTGGTACATATTAAATGCTCAATAAATGTCACCTGTTCATTAACGTATGCTTTTTTTTCCTATTATTCGGTCAGGTGTGTACGGCCCCCGGCGTCCCTACCAGGCACCATGGACTGGAAGACGCTCCAGGCCCTACTGAGTGGTGTGAACAAGTACTCCACGGCGTTCGGCCGCATCTGGCTGTCGGTGGTGTTCGTCTTCCGCGTGCTGGTGTACGTGGTGGCCGCAGAGCGAGTGTGGGGGGACGAGCAGAAGGACTTCGACTGCAACACCAAGCAGCCGGGCTGCACCAACGTCTGCTATGACAACTTTTTCCCCATTTCCAACATCCGCCTCTGGGCCCTGCAGCTCATCTTCGTCACGTGCCCCTCGCTGCTGGTTATCCTCCACGTGGCCTACCGGGAGGAGCGGGAGCGCAGGCACCGCCAGAAGCACGGTGACCAGTGCACTAAGCTGTACGACAACGCAGGCAAGAAGCACGGCGGCCTCTGGTGGACGTACCTGCTCAGCCTCATCTTCAAGCTCGTCATCGAATTCCTCTTCCTCTACGTGCTGCATACTCTCTGGAATGGCTTCTACATGCCACGCCTGGTGCAGTGCGCCAACGTGGCGCCCTGCCCCAATACAGTAGACTGCTACATTGCCCGGCCCACCGAGAAGAAGGTCTTCACCTACTTCATGGTGGGCGCCTCCGCCTTCTGCATCGTGCTCACCATCAGCGAGATCTGCTACCTCATCTTCCACAGGGTCCTAAAAAACATGCGCAAGAACAGGCCCCCAGGCGGCAGCAAGCGCAGGTCCTCCGCCAGTCGAGCCTCCACATGCCGCTGCCACCACAAGTTAGTGGAGGCTGGGGATCTGGGCCCTGACTCAAGCGGTGACAAGCTGCATGCTTCAGCACCCATCCAGACCCCCATCTGACCATGCAATGGGGAGCGATATCCGGGCTGCCATTGGGGGCAGGTGGGGCGGTCTTGCGCCGGTGGAGGGGTCCTACGGGTGCTGGGTGCCCTTTGAATTCACTACTCTATTTATTTTCATTATTGTCAGATACTTTGTGAGCACTGGGCACTGTGCTGAATGCCTGCGTATATATACCACAGGCCCAGGGCCAGCCCTCAAGGGAGACAGACATTGAAACAACAAATTAACTACTGAGTGCAGGAGGACTCTTAGGGCACTCATAGCAAGGCTTCTACGTAACCCAGGAGGGGGTGATCGGGTGAGGCTTCCCTGAAGAAGTAATGTTTAAGAGAGGTGAGAAGTGCTTCCAAGCAGAGAGAACAGCAGGTGCAGGGGCCTGGAGGCCACAACAAGAAAGATGCTTGTCCTGGGTTGGATGCACCAGACCAAAAAGACTTCCTTCCCTGGAGAGAAGCACCCAGAATTCTGCAGTGGACAGGAAAGATTGTCCCAGCAGTGGGAGGTCTGGAGGCCTGAGAGTGAGCTTAAAAAGAAGAGGACGAGGAGGCTCTGGTGACACCAATCCCTCCTTGGGACGCCCGGGGATCCTATGAGTCACCACTGCTTTCAGGGGAAGTCCCCCTCTCCCAGACTCCACTCTCTCAGCCTCAGGAACCTTGGCTTTCATCTTCCTCCCCGCAAATGTTCTGGAGAGGCTGGTGCCAGCCTTTCAGACCCTGCTCTGTACGAGTCAGGGTGGATGCCCTGAGAAGCGCATCCCCAAGGCCGTTTCTTTGAAATCAATAAAGGCTGTGTTTTGTACAGGTTGACTCTGTTCTTTGTTTTCCTAACTCCCACCCACAAGACCCTGAGGCCAGTAAAGGTAGCCCTCATTAGGGGACAGAGCTCCGTGGATGGGGTGAAGCTAGGGTGGGGGCTGTGGCGTAGGCTGGAGCTGGTTAAGCTGGATCTGGGGTTGACAGGTAGGAGCAGGGATGGAACCTGATACACATGTGATTGTAGATGTGGTCACAAGAGGGCGCTGGGCTGCCGCTACAACAGCGCTCCTAGCTGTTTACAGGGAGACCCAGCCCTAAGCACACAACCACTATCCTCTCCTTGTGGACAAACCGCACTCCCTTCGCCTTAGTAAACAAATCCCAGCCGTCCACAACCGCATCCCCACCCTGTGTACACAAAGTCCCTGTTAGTCACACTGTCACTCCTTATATATGCTCCCAACAGGCCAGCTGTCTCTAACGGCATGTAGTACCAGCGTCACCCCAGCGTTCTTCAGCTCCTTCCATTTTCCCTAAGCACTTTTTCACACCGGGCTCCTGGCAGGATGCTGGCTGGGGCTGCACAAGGAGTAGGAGCTGAACCCAAAGGGCTCAGAGCCTGAGGGAGACAGGAACATAGTCATCTGAACTAACCACTCCCCCTGGGTGGCTCACAGCCCCACTCCCAGCATTATAATGACCTGAAATTTGGGGGACACCAACATCCAAGCCCGACCAGAATGGGAAGCAAAAGGGGTGCAAAGGCTATACTGACCTAGAGGAATATTTAGTGACAATCAAGCCAAGGCCAGGAGCCAGAAGTCCAGGAGACAGTGAGCCAAGAGCCAATGTAGGCAGGGAGAGGTTGGGTCATTGTGTGGACAGAACAGGTTGTAGTTCACCTTTGCTCTCAAGTATGGCCATTAGTGGGGTGGATGTGCATACGCCATCCAAGCTTAAAGGGCCCAGGGTTGGGCTGGCACCCACCCCCCAGGTCTGAGTCATAGCTTAACCATTTCATGATCACAGCTTCACCATGCTGCACCTTGGCAAGCTTACAGAACCTCAGTCTTGTCACCAATACAATGGGAATCCTGGTAGCAATGAGGATCCTGGTGGGAAACAGATGGCGCATTCAAACGGAGTAACTGAGGAGTTTCCTGGAGGGATTGTTTTAAGAGGTATGGGCATGAGTAAGGAAACCCACAGAGGGTAACTGCCATATCCTGGGGCTAGTGCCACAGTAGCAACGGACAGACTTGCCACACAGGAGCTGCAGGATGCACACTGACCAAATAAATACTCCAGCTTTACTCTCGCATCTCCTGCTCACCTACCAGTGCCTCCCACTGAGCCAACCCACCCAGAAGCCAGAAGGCAAGGGAGCCTGTTGAGGCAGTCAGCCTCTCAGGGCACAGAGCAGGGTGGACAGTAGGTCTGAGAGGCAAAGGGAACACTCAGGACAGGACCTAGGATTGTTGTAGAGATAAAAGGAGGCAGTGTAGGTAAAACATTAGTACAGTGCCAAAGTATCCAGTAAATATCCAGGCACAACTGTGCTTATAGAAGTCTCTGCCTGCTGCCCAGGCCACATGGTACATCAGCCCCAGCAAAGGTCTCAGGGAAGGGTAATCTCTAGCCATGCATTCCAGCATCTTCCAGGGCGTTCCGGCTGCCTGACCAAGGGTGGCTCAGAGGTCAGAGCAGCCAGAGCACCTCATTGGCTAGCCCAGCATGGACTGAGCTTCCAATCCTGACCCTGCTTCTCCAGGCTGTGGGCCAGGACCATCGATGAGGAATATTCCAGCCCTGCCTTTGGCCTGAGAGCGAGTCCAAGCATTGCAGCTCACTGTTGTCATCCAGTTTGTGTTGGGCTACTACTGTTCACCACCCAGAGCCCCCCGCCCACCTCACTGTCATCACAAGGTGGCTCTCATATCCCCTCGGACTTCTCTGCTCAGGCTACAC
>NW_017731360.1:4178695-4186147 GCF_001890085.2 Hipposideros armiger | reverse complement strand
AAGTAGGACTGAGCGACAAAAACCCATGGCAGGGAGCTCTGTGTCCAGGGACGAAGACTGTCCATTACAGGAGTCCTGCATTGGGTGGAAATGGCTGGGCCTCTGAGCACTGCTTGGCTCACCCTGAGCACAGCTTGGCCACCTGGACAGCTGAAGCAGACGTGAAAGTGCTAACAGCAGGAGGCTGTCAGCTGACCAGGCTCCACACAGCAGTGCAGCAAGTCCTGTATCGAAGGGGGCATCCGCTGTCTGCCACCCACCCCCATATTCTAGTCCCAGCACAGCAGCCAGGGTGATCCTGTCAAAACCTAAGTCAGGCCATGTCACTCCTCTGCCCCAAACCTACAAAGGCCTCTCCCACAGGCCATTAGGGGCCTATAAGTTCTGCCACCCCGCATCTCGGCCATTCCCTTTCTGAACTCCTCTCTTCTCTTTGCTCCCCTCACTCCAGCCACACCGACCTCCTTCCTGATCCCCACGCAGGGAACACCAGCCACGCTCCTGCCTCAGGGACTCTGCACTACGGTTCCCTTAGTCTGGAATTTTCTTTTCCCCAGAGGGCCACAGAGCTCCCTCCCTTCGGGGCAGCTGCTTAGTGAGAAGGTCTCCTCCCTTCCATTCACAATTGAAACTGCCACCCCCTGCACCCTCAATCCTCCCTTTCTACTTTACTTTCCACGTAGCATTTAATACCACGTAACAGGTCCTACATTTTGTCTGTCTCCCCCCAGCTAGAATGTAAAATCCACAAAGATGGATTTTTGTTCCCTCGTTGCTCTCCAGAGTCTAGGACAGCAGCACCAGGGGCAACAAATATTTGTTGAACTAATAAATTCATACATGGGGCTGGTGACCTGCTAGGTGTTAGAGATGTAAACAGACCCAGCTGCCCTCAAGGGGCTCACAGTCTAATGGGGGAGGGGTAAAGGCAAGTAAACAATGCACCAAGGCTGGGGGAGGAGAAATGGGGCATTGTTTAACTGTAGAGAGTTTCAGTTCTAAAGGATGAAATCGTTCTGCAGCTCTATTGCACAACAGTGCACTAAATGGTACACTTAAAAGTGGTTAAGATGGTGAATGTCATGTTATGTGTTTTTTACCACAAGCAAAATAAATTTTTTTTTAAAGATTTTATTAGGGAATTGGGGGAGGGGAATCGCACTGGGGAATTGGGGAAGGGGAACAGACAAGTTGCTGCCCTTTTTGTTCTTCAGTCTAGTTGTGGAGGACATCGCTTCACTGGCCCATGTTGGTATTATCATTGCACTCTTCCCGGGTGAGGCAGTCGCTCACTGGCCAGTGGACAGCCGCTCACAGCGGCTCACGGCAGCTCACAAAAGCTCATGAAAGCCCACACCAGCTGCCAGTCAGCCCCACTGCAGCCCATGCCATCCAGGCGACTCATGGCAGCCCAGCTTCAGGTCGAGCTGTTGTTCACTATCTTAGCTGTAGAGGGCAGCGTCACTGGCCCCCATGTGGGATCCGAACCGGGGCTCTGCTGCTCAGAGCTGGCGTCCCAAGCCAACTCTTAACGAATGAGCCACTCGGCCAGCCCAATAATTTTTTTTTTAATGCACCCGTTAAAAGGCAATACCTGAGCCACTGAGATCACAAAGGCACACCTAACCCAGTGGAGGCCAGCCAGGGGACTTCTGGCAGAAGGCAGCACAGACCAAGTCCTGAACAACTCGTAGGGTTCAGAACATGAGGGTGCTCTAGGCAGAGGCAACAGCATGGACACAGCAAGAGTGCACAGAGGACCACAGTAAAATCTAGCTGGATTGTGGAGTAAAAGGAGAGAGAGATGAGGTTGGAGAAGTGGCCGAGGTCAAGAAGCAATGGGGAGCCACAGAAGGGCTTAAACGGAGCAGTGTTGTGGTCAGGGGAGGGTGGAGGCTGGGTTGGAGGGGGCAGGGATGGAGGCTGGGAGACCAGCTGGGAAGTCACTGAGATGGTGGCCTGAACAGAGAATCAAGGCAGTGGGGACAGAGGGAAGGGTGGGGTGTTAGGGATGTTTCCCAGGTGGAATGGCCAGGTTGTGGGGATTACTGTCATCGCTGAGTCCCAGCTCCTCCTTTTCCCGGGAAGGGGCCGGCTCATGCAAACCCTGACCTCCAGAGGAAGCTATAAGAGCAGGGGAAAGGGAGCCTGTGTCTGTGTCTCGTCACAGGGGAGGGGCTCCAGAAGCCGAGGCTGCAGTGGGCGCGCAGCAAGGAAGCCGCCTCTAGGGACCTTCGTTCTCACGACCTCAGGGGTCAGAACCAAGTGGGCTCAGTTGTCAGTTTTTGGAATCTGAAAGGCTGGGCTCAGAGTGATCCTGAAACTCTGAGGTCTGAGCCACGCCCACCCCACTTGCTGCCCCCAAAGTCTGGTTAGGTCCTGCTTAAGGTCGGACCCTCGGGGACCCAGGGGCACTGGAAGTCCACGGACTAAATCCTGTTGTGGAGAAACAGGGACCTTTTGGCCACCAGCCCCCGGCCTTGGCCCCCATCTACGCCCTCTCCCCACCTCCTGAGCCTCTTCCTCTCGGCCCTTCTGTTCTGTCATCATGAGAAACGTCCAAACCTGTGGAGAATTTTTGTAAGAGTTGAGTCAAACAAGATCTGGAAGTAAGGTCTCAACAGACTGAGAAAAATGCTTCTAAGAAATGACAATTTACAGCCTCTTTTATGCATTTGGAATTAGGGAAAGAGCCTAAGGAAGATTACTTGTAGGTGGGAGAAATCAAGGCAGGGATGGGATTACAGGATAGTTAAGGAGACTAGGTGCTGTCTTGAGAGTGGCCGCCCTTTTAAAGGAGGGGTCTGAAAAGAGGCATTAAGGTATCTGCACTGAAAGAATGGACAGGGCTTGCTTAAGGCAAAGCTAAGCCTTTTACTAAGAAGTTATATGCCAGGGGCATGACTACCCACCAGGACCCGCCCATTTAGGAATTTACGATCAAATCACCCTATGAAGTTACTTTCCATAAGCCCCCCTTTTAATCCACAGCTTCCACCAAGACAGACCTTTTTTTGTCACAAACATTCTGTCACATGTTTTTAGCCACCATTCCCTTGAACTTTCTATGTACCAATATTAGGCTATTAATATGTGTGCTTTGATTGGATCTCCTATCAACCCTAACAGTAGGAACCATTACTATCTCCATTCTGCAGAGGAGGAAACTGAGGGACAGGGATTTATGCAACTTGCCTAAGGGCACAGGGGTCTCTTCAGCCTGACTGCCTCCACCCATCAAGGCCAGTGCTGTCTCAACACCCTGGGGGCAGTGGCCAAGGTCCCAGGACCCGGCAGCCCCAGGTCCTTGAGCATTTGCACTTTCTGTTCCTTCGCCCTTTCTGTTCCTTCTGCCTAGAATGCTCTCCCCACCTGGCTAATGAAGTTTCTCCAGGAAACATTCCTAACCAAGCCCCTGTGAATCGCCCAGTCCTTCTCAGAGCTTTCCACATTTATCATTTCACTATTAACTATGGGCTGATATTATCCATTCCTGCCCCCACACCAGCCAGTGAGAGCCAGCGGTCAGAGAGCACATCTGGCTGCTTTATGATCAAATCCCCAGCTCCCCCCACATGCCTGCAGCATAACAGACCCCCATTAATGTTCATCAATCCAGTGAAGCCCAAATGAACAGTGGTAGGCTCTGCTCACCCCCCCCTCCCCCCCATCTAGAGGCCTAAGAATGGGATCCAAGCTAAAGGTAGAGAGAGATCCCCTCCCCGGTGTCAGTCAAGTGGCCCATGGGAATTACCTAATGACCTCTGATTGTGTAGCCGCCCAGGAGTGGGGATGTTTGAGAATCTGCAAAGATACAGACTGGGCTGAGACCCCAGCTCCAGCGCACTCTCGGGAGGGCACTGTGGTTCCCCATGTCCTGGTGAGCCTTGATTGAACAGTCCTGGCACTGTGCTGGGCACACCATGGCCACCTAAAGAGTCTTCTCCCTTCTTCTCACCAAGGTCAATAGCACCCCAGATCCAGGAAGAGGCCCTTCCCTTGGAGGTCCTGTTGTGTAAAATTTCCCAGGCTCAGAGAGTAAGAAAGAGGCTTACAACCCCAGCAGTAGTTGCATCCAGAGTTCATTAAGGGAACTTAACATAGCATACCAGGCACATCATGTGCAGCAAGATGAAGAGATATCCTCCACACATCATAGCAAGAGCTAAGGGATTACATAGGGCAGGGCAGGATGGATAGGGGTGCTGGGATGTGACCTGGCCCCAGATAAGGAGAAAATGCCTTACAGATTCACTGGGGCAGGGCAAATGCCTGCTCCTGGAACCAGCTCCTGTGGGTCACAGAGGAGTTGATCAGGGTCTCTGAGGGGTTTTAGGAGAAGCAATCTCTGTTGTGGTCCACATCTAGCTGTATCAAGCTACAGGATCTGGCCATCTGTTCACTTTCACAGCCCCTCAGGCCAGGTGCTGGGATCGGCAAATTCTTGCTCTAATCCTTTCAAATTCCACCACCCTTGAAAATTTCACCTTGGAGAACTCCCGTTCTATCACCAAAGAAACTGCGGCTAGGGGAGTATAATACCAGCGGAGGAGGAGAGAGCCCCCTTCACCGCCCAACTCCCAATGCCACCTCCCGGGGTCCCTTCCTTGACAGTCGCCTGAGGTTAGTCTGCACCTCCGGGTCCCATCCGCCTGCTCTGAAAAGCACCCCGCTGCCCTCCCGCGGGTTTCCTGCCCCGCCCCGCCCCGCCCCTCCGCGCTATTTAAGGCTCCCTGCCGCCAGGCGCGGTCCAGCAGGGCTCCCGAGAGTGCCGCTCAGCTTTTGTGCGTCCCCACTGCCACCTGGGCCGCCTGGCAGGCAGGCGGTGAGTTGTGCTTGAGGGGTGGGAGGGTGCGTGGGGCGGGGGTGCCTGAGCACCACCTGCCACCTGCCTGGGGCTGAGGGTTGCTTCGGAAAGTGGGGTGGGGGGGGATGGCGAACCACAGCAGTAGCACTCACCCAGCCAGGCTCTATGCTAAGAGAGGTGCCTACCTTCTTTCATTGTACCCTTACAACCCCAGGAGGCAGGACTATTATTTCTTTTTCATGAGAGAAGAGATAGAGGTGGTAAGAGGTTGTCACTTAAGCAAGGTCCGTTTGTAAGGAGTCAGGATTGGAACCCAGGTCTGGTTCCAGAGCCTGACTCTATAAACAGCTTTGCTCCCCCTTCCCCAACCTCCCTTCCCCTCACCCCGCCCCCCAAGATGTTCTGGGAACTTTGTGGCCTGTGCCCCCACCCAGCTATGACAATTCAAGAGTCTAGAATTTGGCAACAACAGCTTGGGGGGTAGGAGGGATGGAAAAAGGGGACAAGATTGAGCATCCGTACTTAACTTGCAGGTGGTCACTATAGCTGGCCGGTGAGGCTAACGCAGCTACTGCCTTTAGGGTCTAACACCCTCCTACCACACTCTCAGAGGTTTGAGTGAGATATGATGAGGAGGGGAGCAGGGACCTGAGGCTTTGGGCCCCCTGGGAAGCACCAGCACTCCCCACTTTCTGGGGACAGCCTGTCCTGGACCAAAGGGGGGGCGGGCATATCACAGCTGCATGACCTTGGATTAGCTCCTCAAATCCTCTTGTCCCATAGGCTCAGGAGCCTCGACTTTAGCCAGATATTTTTGGGCTGTTGTCATCCTGGAACTCCGGCTGGAAACAAGGGGGACATAGATGTGTGACGAGACAGGACTCTAGCTGTTCCCTTGCCAGAACTTAGCACGCATCGTCCAAAGATCTGCTTTTAGTCCTGACCACCCTGCTAGGTGTGAGCCCCTAGGCCAATCCCTTCCACTCCTTGAGCCTCAGTTTCCCCATAGGTAAAAAGGATATGGCCGACCTCCCTGCAGTCTTGTTGCTAGGAGAGCTGAGAAGGATGACATGCTGACAGTGTCCCCTGTCTCCCTGCAGACGGATGCCCAGGAGCCATGGGCGACTGGGGCTTCCTTGAGAAACTGCTGGACCAGGTCCAGGAGCACTCGACTGTGGTGGGCAAGGTCTGGCTGTCGGTGCTCTTCATCTTCCGGATCCTCATCCTGGGCCTGGCCGGGGAGTCCGTGTGGGGCGATGAGCAGTCGGATTTCCAGTGCAATACGGCCCAGCCAGGCTGCACCAACGTCTGCTACGACCAGGCCTTCCCCATCTCCCACGTCCGCTACTGGGTGCTGCAGTTCCTCTTCGTCAGCACCCCCACCCTGATCTACCTGGGCCACGTCATTTACCTGTCTCGGCGCGAGGAGCGGCTGCGGCAGAAGGAAGGGGAGCTTCGGGCCCTGCCACAAAAGGACCCACAAGTGGAGCGGGCGCTGGCAACCATAGAGCGCCAGATGGCCAAGATCTCAGTGGCAGAAGATGGCCGCATGCGGATCCGTGGGGCGCTGATGGGCACCTATGTGGCGAGCGTGATCTGCAAGAGCGTGCTGGAGGCAGGCTTCCTGTATGGCCAGTGGCGCCTCTACGGCTGGACCATGGAGCCTGTGTTTGTGTGCCATCGACGACCCTGCCCCCACTTCGTGGACTGCTTCGTCTCCCGCCCCACGGAGAAGACCATCTTCATCATCTTCATGCAGGTGGTCGGACTCATTTCCCTGCTGCTCAACCTGCTGGAGCTGGTGTACCTGCTGTGCCGCTATCTCATCCAGAGGATAAAGGCTGGACAGGGCCAGGATTCCTCCCCAGCCCAGGGGACTGCCTCAGAGCCTTACGCTGACCAGGTCTTCTACCTCCCCATGGGCAAGGAGCCCTCATCCGAGCCATGCCCCACCTACAGCGGGCTCTCATCCACTGAGCAGAACTGGGCCAACCTGACTACAGAGGAGAGGCTGGCTTCTTCCGGGCCCCCCCTTTTCCTGGGCCTGTCCCCCCAGAGTAACCGGAAATCCCCCAGTAACTCCAGCAGCTCTACTTCCAAGAAGCAGTATTTGTAGAGGCCTGGGGCTTATGTCACCCAATAGTGGATGCCCCCTCCTCGAAGGCTCTGCAGAGACGACTAGAGCTGGAGGAAGTGGGTGCTTGCTGGTCAGAGGGCCTCACTGTAGGCTGTTTTTGAGCACCTGGGACCTTCCTGGAGACCAGAGGACACCATGGTCTCCCCTCCAGAATGTGGTTTTACCCCAGGCACAGACAGAGCCAGCTTGGGGTGCTCCTGGCCAAAGGTGTTGTGGGCTCTCTGGCCTTTTTCACTTGGTTCAGAGGGACCTGGAGCCAGGTTACTCCACCCCCACCATGATGGAAGACTCTGCTCCAGCCAGGTTGTCCTCACACCCTCTCCTCACAGGAAGAGGCTGGTCAGGGCTGCTGGGTCGGCCTTGGTTACACACAGAGCCTGTGCTGGATCTGGCCCTGTCAAGGGGACTGGTGTCTTGTTCTCATCACTCCTTCCTAGTTCCACTGTTTATGCTTCTAAAATAAATAGGACTTGATCACAAGCTAGGTGTGTATATTGATGCTGTCATG
>NW_017731360.1:4162105-4176635 GCF_001890085.2 Hipposideros armiger | reverse complement strand
CTTGTGGTTGGGTCCTAGACTGGTGACCACACCAACACGAGGGCACCTGGGCTGGGGGGTTGAGGGTGAGAATAGCGTAGTGGGGATGGGACCACATAGAGTGGGGTAGGGTGGGTGGTAAGGTGAAGACTTATGCAGTGAGGAGTGGCGGTAAGCTCCATCCCATCTGTGTTCATTTCCTAGAGCTGCTGTAACAAAGCCCCACAGGCTGGGTGACTTCAACAACAGATATTTATTGCCTCATCATTCTGGAGGCTGGAAATTTGACGTCAAGATGTCTGCAGGGTTGGTTTCCAAGGGCTGTGAGGGAGAATCTGTCCCATGCCTCTCCTCTAGCTTCTGGCAGATTGCTGGCAATCTTTGGCGTGCCTTGGCATACAGAAGCCTCTCCCCCATCTCTGCCTTCATTTTCACACAGCGTTCTCCCTGTGTGTATGTCTGTCTCTGTGTCTAAATTTCTTCTTTTTATAAAGACACCAGTCTTATGGGATTATGGCCAACCTAGTGACTTTATTTTAACTTGATCTCCTCTGTAAAGATGCTGTTTCCAAATAAGGTCACATTCTGAGGCATTGGGGGTAAGGATTTCCAAATATCTTTTTTGGGGTGGGGGCACAATTCAACACCTAACACCACCCCACCACCCCATCTGACCTTGTTACAGGAGACCAAGAAGGACGTTAAGTAAATAGTGGACTGAGGCATCTCCTTGGTGACATGGTCAGGATGAAACGCAACAGATTCCCATTTCAGATCTTCCTTTGCCTCCTTCAGCCTCCCACCAGCCTGCCCCCTCACACCACCAAAATCTAAATTGGGAGCACGGGCAACTCTCAGTCCCATAGGAGGCTTGAGTCCTGCCTCCCATCCCTCACACTCACTTGAATACAGTCCTTTCCCCTCTCTGGGCCTCAGTTTCCCCACTGTGAAATGAAAGGGTTGGATGAGAAAAGATATGTGGTAACTAGGTTATGAGGAGCATTTCATGGAGTAATTTATCACTAATCATTGATCTGAAGCTCACAGCTGATGTGCTCTTTTTCATGCATTAGAGCAGGTCCAAGATTATTTCTATAATAAGATAAATCCCAGTCACTTGAATTCACATTTCTTTCTTCAGTGGGGACAAAAGGATGAGGTTATGTGGAGTGCACTGGGAATTCTGCATAACCCAAGGTCATCTTATCTGTAACCCATGGGAGCATGTGAACAACGTCATGGGCCGCGCATAAACAAAGCAGGCAGCTGTTGGGCCGGGTGATGTCACAACTTCTCCCCAATCTAACGTGCTGGCTCACTGGCCACAGGGTTGCTGACCTCATGATTCTCCCCGTGACCTCCAGTACTTTGACCAGGGGTCCTTTATTTCCTTTTCACACTAACCTCAGCATGACCACTGATGTTTGCAGGAAAAGGAATCCGTCACGGGATTGCCAGAACTTCTTTCTCCGCCTTACAGCTTCTCCCACTAGCCCTGGCTCTGATCCCAAGGGCCACACGAGGCTTAACTGTTCTGTTCTTTCCCCAAGTACTGCAGCCACATGCAGAGAGCCACCAGACCCGTCCTGAGCCTGTTCTCCTTTTCCTCCAGCGAACCCTGATTTCCAGAAGTCTCTGGCCAACCCGCAGTTTGTCTACTTTCCTTTTAAGATGTGTCACCCTCCCCTGGGTGCTAGACATGCCACTCCAAGTGATCAGAGTCCAGATGATCACCTCTCTTGCTTCAAAACTTCTACCTCTATTAATAGAACCTAGGATCACATTAACTTTTCTATTTTCTTCTCTTTTGCATACATAGAAATTTGGGTTTGGATTATAAAGGTAATGCATAATCATTGTAGACAAGGAGATCCCACCATCCAGGGGTAACAACTGTCAATATTCAGAAGTAATTCTTTCCAGTCTCTTCCATGCATATTTTTAAATAAAATCTGAGTAAAGGTATACCTATAATTTCATATTCTGCTTTTTAAATTTTACATTATATCATAAGCCTTTCCCTCATGTCATCAAGTATCTTTGGAAATACCACTTAATGACTTTATCATACGGTTTTATCATTATCTACTTAAACATGATGCTGATAAAGAATTTTAAAAATTGTTTGCAACTAATTATCTTCTATTATAAATTGTACTGTGGTCTAGATGCCTGTACTTAAGTGTTTTCCAAATTGCCTATTTCCTTAAAAGAAAGACATTCCGAGAAGTAAAATTCCTGGGTCAAAAGGTAAGAAATTTTAAATTTAAAAAGTTAGGGGCTTTCTTCTGATTATGAAAATAATTCATTGTGGATGATTCAGAAATGCAGGAAAGCACAAGCAAATTACAAGATATGAAGGCACCACCTACATCTGAGATTGGGAGAGAAGGTGGAGCTGAAAACAGAATTGCTGACTGATAGCAGCCAGCCCGTGGATTCCCTCCTCCCCCCACCCTATGGAGGTTGGCAGCTTATTCTCTGGAGAAGATAAAACAGAGATGGATGGGGAAACACCATGCCCAGTAGAGCGTAGGAGTAGCATAAAGAACATAGAGGAATTAAATGAAAGTTCACATACTGAATGGTGAGACCCTCAGCCTTCACTCCTCCTCCCCCAATAGGCTCCCAGAATGCTGGCTGATAGATAAGGCTATAAAAAGAGGATCTGATCTAGACTGTAGGTTGTTGAAGGCTGTCTTGAGGAGATGAGCTTCAGCACCTGAAAGGTGAGCAGGAATGATCCAGCAAAGAGGTGGGAAGAGCATCCCAGGCAGAGGGAACAGCATTCCCCAAGGCTCTGAAGAAGAAGGAAGGGGCTCGATATAGTCATTGCTCAGGGTTATTTCTTCTATGGACTGCAAGATACTGTCCAGAAAAAAATTACTTGTATGTTCAACAGCATTGTATGAAAATGCCCATTTCAAGGCACCCATATCAGCATTATTAAACAAAATTTTAATTCCTTTATTTATTAATTATTCAGCAGGCAAAAAGTATGGTATCACCTCTCAACGCATAAGCATTGATTACTAATGAGGCTAGACATTTTAACATATACTTCCTCAGCACTTGTGTTTCTTCTGTACATTTTTTTTTTTGCTCATTTTTCTCTCAGGGTTTAGTGTTTTTTTTATCAATTTGTATAAACTCTTTATAGAGCTCTTTTATCTCTTAATAAAGATAAAACTTTTTATCTGACATATTTGTTATAAAAAAATTATCAGTATGTTATTTTGTCTTTTTTAATTTGTCTGTAGTCAAATTTATCAATTTTTTTCTTTCTTATAGTTTTCTGCCTATACTGTTTTCCCCTTGCTAAGATTATTTTTCATTTAATACTTTAACTTGTCTTGAACGTAATAGGAAACAAATAATTGTTAAGTAAATAAGAGAATGAACAAATAAATTTATTTTAGCATATAATGTAAGATGAAGTGCTAATTTTTTCCCCCTCAATAACTAATGATTCCAGCAAAACTTACTGAAAAATACTTCCTACACTAATTTATGTTATCAGCTTGACCATATACTATATTTTTATACATAAAACAGTCTATTTCTGGGATAGCTAAGATTCTATTCCATTGATCTATCATTGGTATGATACTATCACTCTTTTCATTGGTGTAGCTTTGTAACACATTTTAATATCCAATAGAATACATGCCTCCTTTCTTATTTTTACTTTTCTTGAGACTCCTGGAAGCCAAGTATCTATCTCTAGGCAGGTGTTTGAAAGAGTCTTCTCACTGGAATCTGACAGACCCAAAAGAAGAGACCTAGAGATCTGGACACTAGCGATTCCCCAAGGAAATAGCTACATGGCCGTGCAGCAAAGAGCAGTCAGGGGGCCCCACCCACTTACTCAAAGCGTCCAAACAGCTTTTGAAGACCCTCTCTTAGATAGGAGCACATGGCCAAGGATAGGGGCATTTGAGGAAAGTATCTTATATGAAAGAGCCTGAATCAAAGAATAAAGCTTTTTAGAGAATAGAGATTATATGTGGAGAATAAAACATTTTTAAATGATGACTGCTTTCTTCAGGAAGATAAATGAGAATATTGCATCCATGAAATAAAATGATGCTCTCAGAAAGCAACATGCAAAGGAAACAACAAAATCAAGTCCTTGGAAAGTAAAACCATGAGAGCAGAATTGAAAACGTCAATAAAACGTTTGGAAGATAGGCAATCCTCCAGGAAAACAGAGTAAAAGACAAAGCTATAGACATTAGAAAATATTTTTTTTTTTTTTACAAATTAGAAGACAGGTGCAGGAAGTCCAACTAACAGAAGTTCAAGAAAAGAGGATCAGAAAAAAGTAGGAGTGGAACTAATCAGAGAAACTTCTAGATTGAGAGGGTTACTACGTGCCCAGCCCAATGGACAAATAAAGTCCACACAACTGAAAAATTTCAGAACACTGGACACACAGAGATGAACCTACAAGTTTCCAGAGAGAGAACACAGTTCCACATACAATCTCAAGAATCAGAATGGCATGACACTCTGCAACAATACCAGAAACTACAAGACAATGTTCAATAGCTTCAAAATTCTGAGGACAATGATTTTCAACCTGGAATTCCACAACCAGGCCAATGACCAATTAAAGTGTGAGGGTAGGCTACATGCTCTGCAATTGACTTAATAGCATGATTCCTCGAAGGTTTAAATAAACTTGCATGTAAAGCCATCTGGGCTTACTACCTTTTTTTCTGTTATTCTTCAAAAATTTTTTCAATCTCTTCAGCAATTATCTGTCTGTTCAAATTCTCTTCTTCATGAATCTATCTTAATAATTTATATTTCCCACCCACCCCCCACCCCCCAAAAAATTGCCTATTTGAATTAAGTGTTGAGGCAGCCTGTGTCATCAAACCATATATTCTTACTTTGCTTACACTTTGACTAAAAGCCCTAAGTAAAATTATTCCTGGGTTTCTTTTGTGCCATGTGGAGGTGTTTTGTAAATGGGATTATGCTAGTTTGGTAAAATCACTTGGAAAGCTTTTCAGCTAAAACCCCTAAGCCTTTTACATGTGGGCTATCACTAAGCTATTACTAAGCATGAGCTTATATAACTGGAAATCGGGGCAATAAAAGTAACAGATTTGACATCTGCACCAGTGAATGCTTTCATGTCCACTTCAGCCCATTGCTCCAATTTACTAAAACCATCCTTTTAAATCTGGATTCTGTTATCCACAGTATTAGCCACGCCTAGCTTCAATAAATTGGATTTATCCTTCATTTGACAAATCTGAGAGTTTAATGCAATTAAATCGCCTTCTCTGGTGGAGAGGATTATTCCTAGGTCTGTATGTTTGGGGTCTTTGTTAAATGCAAAATACTGTTTCTAAAAGGCCATAACCCTTGCTCCATCCCACTCCACAGGAGGGGAGGCAGCAGAGCAAAATGTCACAGAGAACCTGAAGGTATGGAGGACCTGATTACCTAGGCCATGCCCTGAGCTCAGGGAACCTCATCAGTCCAGCTCAGCTGTGACCCAGAGGGATCTCTAAAACCAGAAACAGGAACTTGATGGTGGATTCTTATAAGGGAATGAAGGGAAGACACAGGGAGTNCTGCCTCTCAGCATCCCTGAGTCCTAAACTTTCTACCTTTTGAAATGGATCAGGCACCATCCTCTTCTCATCCTCACCGCCCAGCCCCCACAAACTGCCCGTTAACCAGTGGCCAAAGCGGTGTCTGTCCCCATCCTGCCCCACAGCCATCCAGTGCCCCCTGCAGTGTGCTTCCTTACGGGACACTCTGCTCCCGAGACCTGCCTGCCAGCTGAGCCCTTCGCAGTCCAGCTCAAATGGACCCTGAACCCATTCCACCTCATCCTCTATTTGGGGGGACAGGCTTAGATCAATTGCCCCCTTCCTTGGTCCTTTCTAGTCTGCCCACCAGAAAGAGCAACTCAAGGGCCTTTATCATATCTCCTCCCCATGCACCTAAAACTCACTCAGTGAGAACAGACAGTGGCAGTAGAGAGAGGTGGAAGGGAGCATGGAGGGATCAAATCTTGCCTCTGAGTCACAAAGATTGCAGGAAAACAATGAACAATTGAACTGGATCTTGACCAGTGAATAGAAGTTAGCTGGCGAGGGGAAGAAGACACTGAATATTTGGGCAGAGAAAACAGTTTGTGCAAAGATATGCAGGAGGGGAAAGGTCAGGGGGTTGAGAGGAGGTGCTTAGGGCCTGATAAGCCTTCTAGGAAATGGGAGAGCTGAGGATGAGCCCAGTGTTGGTAGAGTTGAGGTTCCGCGTGGAAGGTGACCCAGGTAGAGAGAGCACTCAGGTAGTGGCCCTTGGAGGCAAACTGGTTGTCCTCCCTTACCCAGGGAGATCTGGGGCAGGGGTTGGAAGAGGGAATGGGGTCCACCTCACATGGCCACATGCTTCTCTCTGAGAGCCTTTACAGCAGGTTGGCAACCTGTCCCCTCTCTCATCAAGACAAGTTTCCAAAACACCAGCTCTGTACCTCTCACTCCAGACAGAACTCACTCACTCACTACTCACTCATCAAGTCTGAATACTCAGCCTGATAAGTTACCAGCCCTCTTACCCTTCCAGCTTTGGTCCCCATTGTTCCCTCTGAATCCCTGAGATCTAACGGACCAGCCTCCTGATGGCTCCCCGTACTCACCCAGTATGTTCCCACCCTGTTCTTTTGCCAACCTGGAGTGCCTCTTCCTCCACACTTCCAAACCCCACCAGTCCTTTAAACACTACTGTACCCTGGAAAAGGCAGAGCCTGAATGCACAAGAGTAAGATGAGCTTTAACATCAGAGGGTCCTCAATTTAAATGCTGCCTCCACAATGTACAAAGTCACATGGTCTTAATTAAGTCCATCATTTCACTACTCTGAGTCTCTGTTTTCTCCTCTTTAAAATGTAGATAACATCACCTGCCTCACAAGTGACAAGAAATAAAAAATAAGAGAAAGTATATGAATGTGCCTGGCTCCTAGTACTCATGCAATAAAATTCAGCTCACCCTCCCCAGCAAGGCCATCAGGTTCTTCCTCNTCTTATACGCCGGCAAATACGGTATACATATATGTATATGTATACCCATATACAATATTGCTCTATCCTTATCCTTCCTACTCTGAACACTCTGAAGCACTCTGAGTACTTCCTACTATGAAGTAAAGTTCAGAGAAGTTACGTAACCTGCCAAAAGTCACACAGCTACCATGTTTGATCTTTCATTGATTTTGTCAACAAGTCATTTCTGCCATGTGCTCTGTGCCAGGCCCTGTGCTGGGCCTGAAGACACAATGATGCAGGGAGACAAAGCCATCAAGGTGCTCAAGGGAAACAAATCCATGACTCATGAGCAACAGACCCAGGCAGAATGGAGCCTGTGCAATGAGGTCCCTCTCTGGTCCCCTCCCCCAGCTCTGCTAGCTCCCAGAGCTGCGGAACCCCAGCAACAGTCCGGAGACATTTCCTGAGGCCTCTGTTTTCCTTGGCCCTGTGGTGGGAGACAGTGTGCCCAGCAAGGTGGAAAACAAGACCAGTGGGGAGGTGAGGGGGGAGCAGACCTCCCAGCCATACATCCCTGTCTCTGATGGGAGCAGGGAATGGAGGGGGCTGCCCTTCCATCCACCCCCCAGCCCATCCAGGCCATTGTTCCCTTGTTGTGACAGGGGGTTCGGCTCAGGCCCACAGACCAGGGGCTTCCTCCCAAGCCAGCCATGCTTGGACAGCTGGAGGAAACAGGCGGCTGGCGAGCCAGGTCTCCACTCCAACAACAACAGACTGCCCGCCTGCTGGCGGCCTTGCTGGGGGGCCGGCCTGGAGCCAGAGAGGCCGCCCCACTCCACCCCGCCAGTGGCAAAACATGTTTTCTTGTTTTCTGAGGGGTGGGAGGAGGCTCGTACCCATCCTGAGCAAACATGGGAGCTGATAAGCCTGGAGAGGCCTGGCTGCCAGGCCATCAGCTGGGGCCATGGAGACAGGGATCGGGCCAAGCCCACACTGGAGGTCACACAGGCCAGAATGCCAGGCTCAGAGTCGGAGTGGGGACAGCAAGGTCCTGGCCACTCTGGGAATAAAGCGCCCAACCCCAAATCCCCCTTCACCGAAAAGGGGAGACCCAGGGGGCTGCCAGGCCACAAATACCATCGCTGACCTCAGAAGTACGGTGAACAGGAGAGTGCCCATCGACCAGGAGCCGGCTTCTCGGCCAGTATCTATAGCAGCCCCCTCCCCAGCATTGCCATTTTCAGTGCTCACAGAGAACATGAAGACTAAAGATTGCTGCCTGTCACCTTTTTCAGATGAGGAGCCTGAGGCTCAGAGAGGCAAAGTGACCTGACCAAGGCCACACAGCAATTGGTCCACAGTTGGGATATAAATCTACATCTGCCAGACCATAAAGGCCATGTTCCTTTTATCATGCCCTAGCCAGCCCCACAGCCCTTCATGTTTGTAGAGGTCTCTAGCTTNTTGCAATATTTTTTTTTTTTTTTTGCCTAGAATAACTTCCTTGTTCCCAATCCCTTCTGCTGATAAAAGTCCTCCATTTTGGACAGCTGCTCCAACTTCCTTTCTGTCTGCTGGATTGGATGCTGCCCATTTCATAACTCACTGAATAAACCCAATAAGATCTTTAAAATGTACTCAGTTGAATTTTTTTTTACCAAGGGAACACTAAATAAATCTATAATTATATCTGAAGATTTCAATCTTCCTCTTTCAGTAATTGATAGAACAAAAAATTGATAGACGAAAAAATTGATAAGGATATGAGTCTTTAATAACACTATTGACCAATTTGACCCAATTGACATTTATACAACTGTCCACCTAACAAGAACAGAATACACATTATATTTTAAGTACACATGGATCATCAGCAAGATAGATCATATATATTGGATCATAAAACCAATCTTGATGAAGTTTAAAGGATTGAAATTACACAAAATTTGATCTTTGATCACAATGGAATTGAACTTGAAATCAACAATAGAAAAATACCTGGAAACACCCAAAATATTGTCAAAATAACACATTTATAAAAAAGCCAAGGGTCAAAGAAGTCACAAACTTTTAAAATACTTTAACTGAATGAAAATGAAAATACAACATAACAAAATTTGTGTGATGCAGCTTAAGCAGTGCTTAGATGGATATTTTTAGCTTTAAATGCTTCTATTAGAAAATAAAAAGTCTAAAATCAATATTCTAAACTTCACTTTAAGAAGCTAGAAAAATATCAAAGTGACTCTAAATTAAAGAAAAGAAAGAATAAAGATAAGATCAGAAGTCCATGAAACAGAAAATATATGAACAATAGAGAAAAATCAATTAAACCAAATTGGTTCTTTAAAAAGACATATAAAAATGATAAACCATCAGCCAGATTGATCAAGATAAAAAGGAAGACACAAATTACCAATATAAAATATGAAAGAGTGGCCACCACTATAGATCCTACAGACATTACAAGAATGATAGGGAAATATTGTGAACAACTTCATGTTGACAAATTCAACAATTTAGATAAAATGGGCATGTTTCTTTTTTTTTTTTTAATCTGGTATTTATTTACCATGTGGGGGCAACTTGACATTTAAATTAAAGCTCAGTAGAAGCTCCAACGATGACGCCATAGGGATGTTATTTAGCTTAGAGGGTTTTTGTTTTTTCATCTCTGGGTTCAAATCCTGTTCACTAGCTGTATGGCCTCAAGCAATGCACTTAACTTCTCTTTGGTTTCACCGTGCCTCCATCTGTAAAACTCTCTCTGGGCTTCTATTTTCACCTCAGGGATGGTGGCACAGGAGGGTGTGGGCCACGACTTCAGCAAATTGGCCAACGAGAAAATGGGCATGTTTCTTGAAAGACACAAACAACCAAAGCACACTCAAGAAGAAACAAATAACATGAACAGCTCTATATCTATTTTTTTTCTTTAAAATACAAACTTTAGCCCAGATCTATTAAAGAAATAGAATTTATAGTTTAAAACCTTCCTACAAAGAAAACTCCAGACCCAATTGATATCACTGATGAATTCTATCAAACATATAAGGAAAAAATATTAACAATTCTATACAAACTCTTGCGGAAAATAGAAAAGGAAGGAATATATATCCCAACTCGATTTATGAAGCAAGCATTACCCTGATAAAAATGACAAATAGATAGATAGATAGATAGATAGATAGATAGATAAATAGATAGATAGGGGAGGGAGGGAGAAAGGGAGGAAGGAAGGAGAGAAGGAAGAGAGAAAAATTAATGAATGGATGAATGCAGACTAATACCCCTCATGAACATAGATACAAAAACCCCTAACAAAAGATTAGGGATATAGAGAAAGGATAATACATTATGATGAATGGGCACTATTCTATAAATGAGAGTTTGGTGTAACATTAGAAGTCAAAACCACACGATCATTTCAATAGATGAAATAAAATCATTTAATAAGTTTCAACATGTATTCATGATTAGAAATTCTCAGTAACCTAAGAATAGAAGAGAACTTCTTCAATATGATAAAGAGTATCTACAAAAAAATCTACAGCTAACACCACACTTAATGGTGAATTAGGCAGGCTTGCCACTTCTATTAAACATTTTACTGAACAAATGCAATGAGGCAAAAAAAAAAAAGGCATATATTTTTATAACAAAGGAAGTCAAATTGTCTTCATTCTCAGACATAATTATTTAGGAAATCCTAAGGAATCGACAAAAAAAAGATACTAGAACTAATAAATGAATCTAGTGAGATCTCAACTTGCAAGATCAATACACAAAAATTGACTTTATTTTTATATATCACAAAGAATAATTAAAATTGGAATTTTTTAAAGTACCACCTGCAATAACATCAAAACTATGAAAAATTAGGAATCAGTTGCACAAAATGTGCAAGATCTGTATCCTGAAAACTACAACACATTGTGGACAGAAATTAAAGAACATCTAAATAAACAAAAATATACCATGTTCTAGGATAACAAAACTCATTGTTTTTAAGATGTCAATTCCTCTGAAATAGATTTGTAGATTAAATACAACATACGTTAAATATAATATAGATTAAATACAATCACAATCAAAATCCTAGTAGGCTTTTTGGGTAGAAATTGACCACCTGATTCTAAACTTATATAAAAATGCAATATACCTAGAAAAATAACTAGGTTGGAGGACATATATTACCTGTTTTCAAGACTTACTATTAAACCACTGTAATCAAAAAGGCATGGTATCGGTACAAGGGTAGACATACAGATCAATACAACAACGTAGGAAGTCCAGAAATCAACTCACATATTTTTAACAAAGATGCCAAGGTAAATAAATGGGGAAAGGATAGTTTTTCATCTAACAGTGCTGGAATTGGATATGAGGGGAATACAAAAAGAACCTGAGCCCTTACCTCACAACGTACACAAAACTTAACCTAAAATAGGTAAAAAACCTAAACATATTACTAATAATATAAAACGTCTAGAAGTAAAAAGAAAAGAAATTCTTCAGTTGAGAAAAGGTTTGTGAGCTTGGGTTAGGTCAAAAAATTCTTAGAACACAAAAAACACAAGTCATAGCAGAAAAAACTGATAAATGGAACTTGATCAAAAGTAAATAACTGAAAAGATGCTCAATAATATTAGTAATTAAAAAATGCAAATTAAAACCATAACGAACTATCACTGCAAAACCACTAGAAACGCTAAGATGAAAAAGACTGACCATACCAGCAACATGGACGAATCTCAAAAACAGGCTAAGTGAAAAAAACCAAACGTAAAAGACAATATACTTTATGATTCCATTTATAGGAAATTCTAGACAAGACAAAACCTCCGCAAGGGAAAGCAGATCAATGGTTGCCAGTTTCCTGAACTGGAAAAGTGGGGCGTCATCGCTATTAGCATCTACCTCACAGGGTTGTTGCAAGAATTAAATGAGAATTCAATGAGAGAACCTCTACAGAGAACTTAGCACAGTATCTCACACATGGAAAAAGTACAATAACTGTTAGCTTTATTTTTTTAATCATTGATATTTTTGCGGCAGAGCTTGATGAGGCTCACCCATATCATGCTGTCATCCTCCTCTTCCTGGACACACTATTAGCCCCCACTTCTAGCCTCCTTGCATCTAAGCATGACCATGCAGCTATCAAGAGTTCTCACCAATAGAATGTAGATGGAAGTGGCAAGGCAGTTAAGAGTGGGTTGCCTCTCCATGCTCTTTCTGTTTGCTGGAGGATAGAGAGAGCATCCAGTGAAGGACTCTGAGATCCTAGAAGATGATGGAACCACAACATGCAAGGAGCCTTGGTTGGACTGGGCAATAAGCCAAAAATAAACCTTTACTGTATTAAGACGTAAAAAGTTGGGTAAGGTTTTATGGTTGGTATTGTTGTTACATTAGCCTACTTGATTAATCCAATGTATGTACCGTATTTGCCGGCGTATAAGACGACTGGGCGTATAAGATGACCCCCTAACATTTCCACTCAAAATACAGAGTTTGTTATATACTCGCCGTATAAGACTACCCCCTCTTCTGACCATACACCCAGTATGGNAGGGAGCTCAGGATGACTTCCCAGGATTGGCTCAAGAGAGGCCTCCAGAAGGACTGAGATGACAACAGGGCGTGTCAGAGCCACACATACCCGTACTAGAGATAATGAGACGATAGACCAAGACCAAGAATTCCACCAACCCCTAGCAACATCAATGGGAGTTTTGACATTATTTCTAAATGAGGTTATACATACAGACCAATATGTCTCATAAACATAGATGCAAAAATCCTCAATAAAATATCAGTATATCAAATCCAAAATGTATACAAAGAATTATACAGGGCCGGTCACGTGGCTCAGTTTGTTAGAGAGTGAGCTTTGAACTATAGGGTCGCTGATTTGATTCCCACATGGGCCAGTGAGCTGCGCCCAAGCTGAGCTGCCACTGAGCTGGTGAGAGCGTGTGCTCTTAACAACAAGGTTGCTGGTTCAACTCCCGCATGGGATAGTGGACTGCGCACCTCCGCAACTAGATTGAAAATGGTGACTGGACTTGGAGCTGGGCTTGCGCCCTCCGGAACTAAGATTGAAGGACAACAACTTGACTTGGAGCTGATGGGTCCTGGAAAAACACAATGTTCCCCTTCCCCAATTCCCCAATAAAATCTTTAAAAAAAAAGGAATTATACAGGCCGGCCGAGTGACGCAGTGGTTAAGAACTGGCTTGGGACACCAGAGGGCCCCGGTTCGGATCCCACATATGAGCTAGTGAAGCAACGTCCTCCACAGCTAGACTGAAGAACAAAATGACAGCAACTTGTCTGTTCCCCTTCCCCCAATTCCCCAGCGCTGTTCTCATTTCCCCAATTCCCCAATTAAAGAAAAAAAAAAAAGAATTATACACCAGGACCAAGTGGGATTTGACCTAGGTATGCAAGGCTGGTTCAACATTGAAAAATGAGTTAATGCAATCAATCACATCAACAGGCTAAAGAAGAAAATTACATAATCGTATCAATAGATGCAGAAAAAGCATGACAAAATCCAACACCAATTCATGATAAAAACTCTCAGTAAACTCAGAATAGGGGGAACGTCCTCAGTTTGATCAAGATTATCTACAGACAACCTACAGCTAACAGCATACTTAGTAGTGAGAAAGTAGATTTCCCACTAAGATTAGGAACAAAACAAGGATGTCCCCCTCACCACTCCTTTTCAAGGTTGTACTTAAAGGAGTTGAAAACTTAAGTCCACACAAAAACTTATACACACAAGTTTATAGCAGCTTTATTCATAATTTCCAAAACTTGGAGACAATTAAATGTCCTTCAGTAGGTGAACGGATAAATAAACTGTGATACATACAGCCAATGGAATATTATTCAGCACTAAAAAGAAAGAAGCTGTTAAGCCATGAAAAGTTACGGAGGAACCTTAAATGCATATTACTTGGTAAAAGAAGCCAATCTAAAAAGGCTACATACTGTATGAGTCCATCTATGTGACATTCTGGAAAAGGCAAAATTATGGAAAGAGTAAAAAAAAATCACATGGTTGCCAGGATTTAGGGAGGAGAGAGGGTTTAATAGGCAGAGCACAGATGATTTTAGAGCCACGAAACTGTTCTGTATGATACTATGACGGTAGATACAGTCCTTATACAGTCGTCAAAACCCATAGAATGCACAACACCAAGAATGAACCCTAATGTAAACTATAGACTTTGCGTGATGATGAGGTATCACTGTAAGTTTAACAGAGTCTCAAAATACATGAAGCAAAAACTGACAGAACTCTTAAAAAACAAGATAACAGGCCCAAAACAGAGTCACTTGTGCTGAGTCCAACATCACCAAACCAAGACTTAGTTTCAGATCTCCCAGAAATGAAATCTTAAACCACTTGATCATGAATCACCTGATTGGCACTAGTTAAATAACTTGCCTGATAGACCCCTGTCATCTCCTAAAGGAATGTAACTTGCAATAACCAATCCACTTTTTTTTTTTTTTTTTTTT
>NW_017731360.1:4146234-4157919 GCF_001890085.2 Hipposideros armiger | reverse complement strand
TTACCAGACTGCTGTATTAGTTTCCTAGTGCTGTTCTGGGAGCCATTACCAACTTGCCATAGCTACCCGTCATTTTTTATCAGGAAGCTCAAAACAAACCCATTACGTTAATGTCTTTGTTTGGATTCCCCCCAAAGTAGACCCTGAGGTAAAGGTTTGAGTGCAAAGCAGTTTATTATGGAGCTGATCCCAGGAAGTGCATCCCAGGAAGTGCCCACAGGGAAGGGAGAAAACTTATACAGGGTCCATCCGTGCATGCGTGGGCTGGGACTGCTGTGGGCCTCTGGGGCTCAGTCCCCCTGGGGACCTCTGGGACACAGCATAGAACAGAATTGTCCCCTGCGGTTCAAGAAAGCTAAAATATTTATCCACCACTCCTTAGTTACGAGCTGCTCATGGCACCTTAACTCTCCAAGCTTCCAGGCTGTACTATGAGGGGGCTGAGCACACTCCTGTAGCCAGAGAATGTCCTCAGGCAGAGAAATGCAAGCTGACATGACAGCAGATGCAGGAGCAGTCGATGCCAAGGGGACATGAGTGGGGTACTGACAGCCCCTGCTGCAATTAGTAAAACAGGGAGCACTACCCCCATTTTGTAGATGTAACCATTGTCCCCCAGGCCACACTGTCCCCCAGCCCATGCATGCTGTGACTCTGTTCCCATAGGCCTCTCTTCAGCTCTAAGTAAGAGGATGACTTCTGAGCCAAGTGTCACAGCCCCTGCAGCCAACCTCCCAGGGTCTGAATTCTACCAAGAGATGACCAACTCCATCATGCGCACCAGTTCTGACCCTGTCCACACAGAGTCCGCGTCCTTTGATTCTTCCCACTGCCACCTCTGCCTTCCACCCCCACAACCTCCTCCTCCAAAAGGTTGGGGCAGCACTCATTTCCTCTCTTCTGGGGGAGAGGCTCTTAATGTTACAACCCAGGAGCCACATAATCAATCCTCGGATACCCTTCATCATTTCTCAAACAAGGCCCCTGGTGGCCTACTCACTCAGAGTGCCCAGGGCGGGCATACAAATGAGGCAGCCCCCAGAGTTGCACTGCACAGATGAGGAAAAGCTCTAAAATCAAGCGAATTGTTCAACTCTCATGCAGCACACTATCTTCGGATTCCAAATCTTCGGAAAAGAGGGAGTGTGCACCTGTCACGGGAGGTTTGTAACGGATGCTAAAAAAAACAGTGCTCTGGTCCGCTTCTGTGCAGGCTGTACCAAGGTGGGGGGTGGAAGTGGTCTCCCCACACCCGCCCCAGGTGTGGGAAATAAAGGGGTGGCATTATCTGTAGCAGACTTTAAAAGAATGATAAAAACTGACTAAAATTCAGCCTGTTTTTTATATTCACCATGCACTGGTAATTCTAGAGAATATCAGTGATAAAATGCCTCCCACCAGGGTAGGCTGCTCCCACCACCCCCCACCCCATTAATGCGCTGCTTCTCTGTGCTTCGCCTCTCCCATTCGATGTCTACAGCAGACATTATGAATCAAGCAGGTCTCTCTTTTCCACTGAAATGGGATGCTGCCTCCAAACCTATCCTCCATACATTACTCTGAGCAGCCATGCTTTGACCTGGCATTGGAACTGATCCCTGGCATCTAAGATCCTTGGGACCTTAAGTTTCTTAGCCAAGACCCTGTTCAAAAAGTGTCTTACAGGCTGTTCTCTGGGATAGGGGTCTAGCCTGGACCCCATCCTCTCACATGTAACCCAACTCCCCACTCCCACCTCTCTGATTTTTTACAATCCTTACTAATCTTCCCTTACAGCCCTCAGCTCTATTTTTGCTCTACTCTTGTCCGACTCCATACCCGCTTCCTGCCCCGAGGGCACCTAGGAAGGACCCTGGCTTGAAAATTCAATCTGAGAAGCCTTGACCTCCTGCCGACCTACTTCTGGGACATTATCTCCCCATGGCCATGCAGCATAGACCCACGGGAGTGCTGGAAGGTGACTTCTTATCTGTACATTGTGTCATCAACATAACCTTGAACCCTCTGGGAAATCCCCTTAAGGGGGACCTGACCATTAGCACTTATCACTATCTGAAGTTATAGTACGGATTTGTTGGTAGGTTTAGTGTCTATCTCCCTCCATGGGAAAGTAAACTTCAAAAGGTCAGAAACCTGGTCCATCTTATCCCCCGCTGTATCCCCTGTACCCACAGCAGTGCCTGGGACATGGTAGGCACTCAGTAGCTAGCAGTTGAAAGAAGCAGCAAATGAGTTTTCCTCTGCCCACACTTTGGCCCTATCGGCCCAGACCTTCCCCGGGGTAGTAGCCTCAACACTCAGGATGGCTCTGCCTCCAGGATCTCAAACTCTGAGCCCCCTCGGAGCACACCTGCCTTCACCCCACAGAGAACCCCAAGTTCTTCTGCCACTCCGTCTTCTGTCCATCAGTCCTGCTGTGCTCCCCTGCCTCCTCCCTGTGCTCTCATCCTCTGGTTCCTGGGATCTGTGTCTTTCCCTCGTGCCTGTTCATCCAACCAGCAGCCCCAGGGCTGGAAACACAGAGGTGGAAGAGCAGAGGATTTGAGAGCTGGGACCCTGACTACAGGCTGGCTGAATACCGTATTTTGCCGTGTATAATGCGCACTTTTTTGCCCAAATTTGTGAGGGAAAAATAAGGCTGTGCATTATATATGGGTAGTACTAATTCCATATCTATATAAATGTTTTTAATCTTTTTATTTATGCTTATGAGTTAAAAGTGTAACTAGAAATCAACAACGATATCCGTATGCAAAATAATACGCTGGAATACGATCATCGGTTTTGTTGAACTTATGACAATGAGTTCTTGGCCTTCTATGATGCGTAAGTATCAAGGTACATAAAATGTCTTGTACCTTGTATCTGTTCTTATGTTTTGTAATTCTTTGTTACATAAAATTTCTTGTACCGTAATACGTTAAAAAATAAATGCTAAAATTCCTTTATAATACCAAACACAAGTACCTGAATGAAAACAAATAAAAATTTGAATTAAAAAATTAAAATGAAAGATTTTTTTCCCTGAAAGTTTGGGCCAAAAACATGGGTGCATATTATACACAGGAGCACATTATACACAACAAAATACAGTACTTAGCCTCTCTAAGGTTCAGTGTCTTTTCACCAACAAAATGGTAGAAGTAATAACAACACCCATCTCAATGATTTTTACAGGATTACATGGGGAGCGAAGATATACCAGATGGTGTATAAACATTCCACAATGTTTACCATTATTAATACCAAGTTAATAATGCATTATTAATACCATGTTAAAGAGGCTTTTTATAATAGTCCAGAAAAGAAAGTTACAACCCTCTCGGCCTCCCCTAAGCCTTACAGTGATCACTGAGGAAAATGTTCAAAACTTAGGCTTGCACAGAACTCAGATTGAAAAACACTGATCTAACCACCAACCATTTTGCATTGCATTAATGACCCTAATTCTTCACTCCTCCCTGGACCCAAAGCCTTTGTCATATGACTTTGTAGATTTTCTCACTGCAGAGAAGGGTCTACTTCCCTACCTTTTGAATAGGGGCTAGCCTTGTAGCCTGCTTTGACCGAAAAGAAAGAAAGAAAAAAAAAGCAACAGAAGTGACCGTGTGCCAGTTCTGAGCCTAGGCTCCCAGAGGCCTCACATGTTTGCATCTGCTCTCTTGCATCGCCACCACTCCAAGAGAACATGCCTGGGCTACCTGCGGAAGGGTGACAGACAAGTGGAGCAGAGCAGAGCCACACCAGTGAACTACTCCAGCCAAGGCAGTCTACATCAGCCGACAGCCAAGAATCCCCACACATGTGAGTGAGCCCATCCAAGGTCAGCAGAACTGCCTAGTCAGCCCCCAGCTTACTCTCGACCTGTGAGCCATAAATCCCTATTGTTGTGTGTCTACCACTGAGATTATATGGTTCTTACACAGAAAAAGCTGACCGATATGCTACCCATCCAGCTATTAGACCATTGTGCTCCAGCCTTTCTAACAATGGCTGACCAGCTGCTGCTCATCCAACCCCCACAAAAAGGAACCGATTAACTTTAAAGGCAGCCTATTCCCAAACTCTTTTCATAGTTAGGGCTCAAATCTCTCTCTGTGTCCTTCGATCCTTGAAACTAACTCCTAGATCCAGGTGGAAGTGGCCCAATCTCTCTCCTGGACCCATCTGCATGTTTAAATGGGTGTCTTCCAACCACTTCAAAGTCAGCACGTCCAAAATAAAAAGCTTCTTTCTCCTGTCTCTGTTTTGCACAGGGCAAGGACCTCTGAAGTCTTGCTCTTGCTCACCCCCGACATTGAAACAGTTGCCAAGTCATAAGATTCTATTACCTCATAGTCACACGTAGCACTCTCCAGTGCTGGCCTCATATCTCTGGCCTAGATCCCTCCAACAGTGCCTCCCTGCAAACAAGGCATGTCACCCTTCCATCCCTTCCCCCACACCAGCTACAGGGCTCCATGCGTCCATATTTCATTCAAAGAATGTTACTTCACACTTACTCTGTCCTAGGAACTGTGCTAAGGATAACAAGATAAAACGCCAAATCCCTACGCTCAAGGGTTTCATCTAGTGAGAGGGCTCCTCTTTCTAGCACAGGGATCTGATAATGATATTATCCTTTACTGGGTGCCTATTATTATACGCCAAGTACTTTATATCATATATCCCAAATCCTTCCAACAATTCTACTCAGTTTCATTGTATCCATTTTTACAGATGAGAAAACTGAGGCTCAGAAAGTTCATGTGGCTTGCTCAAGCCATCGCTCGATAAGTGGCAACATCTGGCTGTTGGTCCCAAAACCCAGGCTCTTCCTAGGCACCAAACTGCCTTACAGGCTGTTATCATGCCCCTTCCCTACTCAAAACCTCAACAACCCCCACGGCTGACAGAAGAAGCCAATCTCTTTAGCATGGCCTTTGGGGTCTCGCTTGTTGCGATGCTCATGCAGGCCAGCAGGCTTCAGCTTGCTTACCTCCCTTGCTTTGTGCTGTTTCCTTAGCCTGGGATGGTCTCCTTCACATCCTGACCTCCCCGTTCCTCAAAACCCAGCTCAGGTGCACCTTCTCCAGGAAGTCTTCCTATTAGCTAGCAGGACTTCCCGGTGTTCCTTTGGCACTCTGTCTCCCACAGCAGACTTAGGGGTCCTTGTAGACAAAAACTGAACCTGACCCACCTTGCGGCTCCCTGGCTGCAACCCACGGACAGTTTGCACTCAGTAGCCATGGAACCAGACAAAATGAATTGGATTGGATTGCTGCAGATAGGAAGTGGGCTCAATCATGGAGCAAAATTGGTTGTATATAGTCACTTAACCAGTATTTACTGAGCCCCTACTATGCGCTCACTCAGGATTCCTGGTTGTAATAGTAACAATCCTGGCTAACATACATGGGAAAAATTATTGAAGGGATATAGAGTAGCAATAGGGAGCCTTAAAAACAATGTTCAGAGAACCACCAGGAATCCAGGGACATCTGTCGGGAAGAAATGGCATTTTGGGAGTACGGGTGAGGAGGGACCTTAGCGATTACCTATTGCAACATTTCTCAATACATTCTAGATGGAACACCATGAAGACAGGAGTATGAGAAAGAGTAAGTGAGCTGGCCAACTCAGATTTTTTCATTTCAGGACTTCTCAGAGTCTTCCATGTGCCAGCACGCACTGTGAAAGTCTGGGAGCAGACAAGGTCATCACTTTTCCCTATTGGACCCTGCAACCCTTTTCTCGGGGAGAATTCTGTAGGATTCATGTTCAGCAGACCACACTTCGGGAAACCCCATTCTAACTCAACCCTCAGTTTCAGACAGGGAAACTGAGGGACTTTCCTGGCCTCAGTGGGTCCCTGGCCTTCTGACTGTCAGCCCAGGACTCGGGGCAGGGCCCGTGGCCAGGAAGAGGAGGCAAAGATGGAGGCAGAGACCTGGGCCCCGGGAATCCCTCAGGCCCTCTGCCTGAGGCCACCGGAATGAGCTCACCCTCCAGGTGCAGCTGAACAATGCATACCCTCTAGGCCTTCGGGGCCCACTTCCACCCTCAGGAAACCCCTTCTAGGGAAGGGGGGAAGAGCAGCATGGGCAGCACCAGGCAACTCAGGCCCAGCTCCCAGCGGCCTCAGCACCAGAGGGAGGGAAGGGGGCAGGACACCCACAGTTAGCAGGAGCCCAGCGCCTGGCTAAAGAGCAGGCGTGCTGGAGCATGGCTGTGGGATCTGGGGCAAGGTTAGCTAATTTTCCGAGCCTCAGTTTCTTCAGCTGAAAAAAAAGGTCATTTGAAACATTACAAATGATTCATATCTGATGAGTTATTGCTATACTGGAGATCTGTTAAGAAACAAAATTTCCTCTTTTTCCTAATGAGAGACGCTGAAAAAGCCTTCTTCAATAGGGCATGGCAACACAGGTGGGACTTCCACAAAAGGAGGTGTCTCCTATTTAGTTATACCTGGCAGGGCCATGACTTCCCTAGAAACAGACATAAGACAGCATTAACACTGAAGTATTCATTCCAAAAGTATTTCCTGAGTGCCACTAGTGTGCCAGGAACTGTGCTTAGTGTTATGTACGTACACACACACACACACACACACACACACACACACACACTCACACACACACACCCTTCATGCTAGCTTATAACTTCATCTCCATGCCCTTGGTCTGACTGCCCAAGCTGCCTGGGATATGCTTTCTCATCTTCAGCTGGTGAACTTCTATTCACCCTTTCAAACTCAGATGAGGTATCACCTCCTCAGACCTGTTTGACCTCTCCTCCCTCCAGGATAAGTCGGGTGCCTCCTCTACACTCCGTCTGTGCAGATCCTCATCGCTGATCTTCCCATCCTAGAATAATCTTACCTGTCTGTACATTTGTCTCCGCTAGTAGATTGTGAATGACTTGAGGGCTAGGGACCTATCAGCCTAGACTGGCACATGCAGGTTGAGTGAATACATGTGAACCCCAGCTTCCAGCTCTTTTTGTTGTGGGAAGCCTAAGGTTTTTCCTCATATCACCCTTGAAGGAAGAGTCCACATGTCTTCACATCTCCTCCAAAGAAAATACATTCCACAAAGCATCTGAGTGCTTGAGGTTTTGTAAGGAAGGCAGGGGCTATGCACACCCCACAGCAAAATCTCCCAAAATACTCATCAGACATGTTTATTCTCAGGCTTCCTGTCACCACCAGTCATCCTCGGTGGTGGGCAGAATGATGGCAAAGGGGAATTTAAGGTGCAGATGGAATGAAGGTGGCTAGTCATCTGACATTAAGATGGGCAGGTTATCCTAGATTATCAAGGGAATCGTTATAAAGTGGAAGAGGAAGGCAGAGGTGGCGGTCAGAGGGATGTGACGTGAGCACTGGAGCTGGCTTTAAAGAGAGAAAGAAAAAAGGGGGCCATGGACCAAGGAACAGAGGTGGCCTCTAGAAGCTGGAAAAGACAAGGAAATGGATTCTCCCTGAGCCCCTAGAAAGGAATGCAGCCTGACAACACCTTGATTTGGGACCAATAAGACCCATTTTAGATTTCTGACGTCCAGGACTGTAAGAATACATTCGTGTTGTTTTAAGCCACTACATTAGTGGGAATTTGTTACAGCAGCAATAGGACACTAATACACCCTCTTGCCCTTGCCCCTTACCATGCCCAGACCCTCCTGTCTCAAGTAATTCCACTGTGGCCCCAAACTTGCCTGGTTCCCTCAGCTAAACACAAGCTGTGCAGTTGCCCAAACCCATCTGCTGTTTTCCAAGGATATATTCCTTGACAAGAGGGTTCATGACCTAGCAACTAATCAAAACATTCCTTCCAAACAGATCCCTTTGTGCTCTGTCCTCTTCCCGGGGCTCTGGGATTTCAGTGGTGAGTTTTTCTCGGTTCCAAATCTCCCTCTTTCAGTTGAGGTTCAGAGCTTTTATTCTTGGGTCCTCTGATACCAGTTTTTGTGATGGGGATTCCTCTTTCTAAGTCTATTATGGAGGGACAACCCAATGCTGGAACACCAGCTGGATTTATGGTGTGTCCCCTGCTAAGTTTTTGTCTCAATGGACTTCTGAAAAGGACAATTTGGAATTATAGTGGCCACTCCAGGGATCGTTTGAGATTCTGAAATTAGTTGTATACTTATATGCACAACTAGAGGATCTCAGAAATGTGAAACAAAATAAATAGGAGGCATTTTTCAATTGGTGTTCAGAGGTCTCCAAGAAATGAAATGATTCAAAGATTGTCTCAGCATTGCCTTTTGTCTTTCTGTCCAGCTGACAGCTTTCAGGGGAATTTATCTTTACCATGGGATCTTCGCCCTCTAAAACTTCCCCAAAAGTTCCTTCCTTGGAAACTCTAGCTATTTATGGGTACAACTTTTGGTCCCTCCTCTTGTGCCTTTTTAATAAAATGGACCAATATAGCCAAAATAACTTAAAACTCTAATGGCTGTTAAGGAAAGACTTGGTTTTAAGTCCACCTCAAGGGCCCTCCCTTCAAGAGAAAATCCCAAACCTTTACGGGATAATAGAATGCAGTCTTTGATTGACATGCAGAAGCTTCTAAAAGACAAATTGGCCTTTTATAAAACAGCTCGAAGAGGAAACTTTGGCCACCTGAGCAGGTGCTTTAAAATTTCTTACTGTTTTTCCTGCTTGAAACCCAATGAAATATTTAAAAGGACTTAATAGTTTTTTATCAGAAATTTGGACAAATTGGAAGCTAAAGATTCAGAGCCTGGCAGGAATTTTTTTCAGCCTCCTTCCCTAAGTTAAAATAAAACTATGTACCCAGAGGGGAAGAAACAAACAAGGAAGATGTGTTGGATGAGTAGATCAACCTATGATGTCACTTAAGCTACAACCCAATTCTTTGGGAAATTGAGAGCAACTGTCCTCATCTTAAAAACCTTTGCTTGGGGCATCCGGATGTCTCAGTTGGTTAGAGCACGCACTCTTAACAACAAGGTTGCCAGCTAGACTCCTTCATGGGATGGTGGGTTGTGCCCGCCCAACCCCAGCAACTAGATTGAAGACCAACAACTTGACTTGGAGCTGATGGGTCCTGGAAAAAACACATTGTTCCCCGAAAAAACACATTGTTCCCCAATACAGTTTAAAAAAAAAAACTTTGCAAAACCAAAAATGGAACTCTAGAAGCAGTTCAAAGCCCACCTATCTTTACCATCTTCAATTGCTCAGACTGAAGAGAAAAAATGGGAAACAATGGTTTTTTGGGGGGTTTTTTGGCGGGGGGCAGGGGGGACAGGCAGGGCGGTTAAGCACAAACTGCTGCTCTGGTTCCAAGGCCTCTTGCCAAAGACAAATATAAATCTTAATTGTCTTCACAAATATTAAAAAGAAAAAGCCTTAGCCATCTGAATGAATAAACTTGACTTGTTCCAACTGTTATAGATTAGTGGGGTTTTTGCCTTACTGTACCTGACTCATACCTGAAATTTTAAAACAAAACTATCAGTTTTCTGGTTGTGTCTGCCTATTTCACGGTATGTGTCTACCTCCAGAGAGTATTGCTAGAATTGGTTTGTAAAGAACTCTATTTAATTGGCTTAAAGGAATTAAGCGCTTATATTTTAAAGTTTTCAAAAATATAATAGAAACTAACCTAAATGATTTTCAGGATCTGGGAAAATGCTTAGCATTAAAACTAGTTTGTGTTTGGGGTTTGGCAAAATAGGCATGTCTTTGGAGCATCAGCATTTTGTATAATACTTTTATTTTACCTGGGATGACAAAAATAACTTCATATTATCCATTATAAAATTTGTCAGCAGTAAAAATGTCTTGGGATAATAGTCAATTATTATTATTGTCTGATATCTCATGGAGTTTTCATGAGTTATCTAAACATAATTATTAAGAACTAATAAACTAAAAAGATGTAAGTTGGATAAAAGGGGTTTTTTAGGTAAAAGTTTTTAACAATAATTGTATGACCTATGTACTTAAAAAATAGTTTCCCAAAAATCTTTTGGTAACTTGAAACCTTAGAGTTTTGCCAAGTTAAGTTAAATGATGAGTGAAGTTAAATTCACTGAATATCTAGATAATTTCCATATAAGATAAAATACTGAAAGGCTAATTGTTTAATAAGTTTAAGTTTATCTACTTTTGATTTCTTACAGAGAAACTAAAAAATAAATTTGGATCCGTTAATTAGTATGTTTTGACTTTGTTGAGGAAGTATATGTTTCTAAAACTTATGAAATATATTTGCCAGTAAAAGAACCTATGTTTCCAGAGGTTATGAAATATATTCATAAATTAGCCAGTCTAAAATATGCTGATCGCTTGCTTTTTAGTTGTCATTAGAAATTAAGGGGGGGGGTAGTTTATAGGGGGGGAAGTTGTTTTGTTAGAAATTTTATTGGGGAACAGTGTGTTTTTCCAGGACTCATCAGCTCCAAGTCAAGTAGTTGTCTTCAATCTAGTTGTAGAGGGTGCAGCTCCTTGGGAATGGAACCAACAACCTTGGTGTTATGAGCCTGCGCTCTAACCACCTGAGCTAACCGGCCATCCCAGAAATTAAGGTTTTTAAGGGTTAAGAATTCTAACTAATATGGAAGGGAATAATACGTGCTTTCAGGAAGGGGAGATATAAGGAATGGAAATGAATTTTTGAGGGAATTAAAAGTGTCCTAAAATAAGTTAGTTATTTCTGAAAAAGAAGAGACAAACTAAAAAAGACAAGGAAAGTTGTAGGAGGTTTGTGAAAAAGGAATCTTGAGAAAGGAACTTTATGTGTGGTCAAGCTAAATAAGATTTAAATGGACTTAATTAAAGAAGTGAATTTAAATATCAAAAGTAAGTTGATGCAGAATTAGTTTGGCTCTCTCTGTTAGATGGACAAAGTTTTCCTGTACTATTGGTATGTTCTTAATAAGAGATTATAAAGGGAAAGCAAAGATTTTGTGTTTCATTAAAACTATTTCCTGTGCTGTTTCATCAGTCTTTGATTGCTCAGCTAAATCAAGTCTTCTTAATATTAAAAGAGTTAAATTTTGCTTACAATTATTTAATGTTCTGTGTTTGCCTACAAAGTCTTTCATTTTCACCATGATTAAATAGCTAAACATTGTTTCAAGATGAACTATGATCCTCTTTGACTGAGTGTTTTAAAACTGTTGACGTCTAATAAACTTCCCTCAAATTAAATAATCTTTTCTTAACCTGAAAATAACTGAAATTTTTCAGAAGGCTCCCTGAAAAATTTCAAAGGACAGCTCTCTCTCCTTATAAAAGGGGAAAATTAAACTAATTAGGCCTATTTGATATGCTAAAATTACATGGGAAGCATCGTCAAATAAGAAATATTAATTATATTGTATTCATATGCATACATTATTGTTGTTAAAATAAATGTTTTAAAAAACACATAACATTTTGGGCCGGCCGAGTGGCACGTTGGTTAAGAGCTGGCTTGGGATGTCGGAAGGCCCTGGTTCGGATCCCACATATGAGGGCCAGTGATGCTGCCCTCTACAGCTAAGATGCTGAACAACAGCTCAACCTGTGGGCTGCCGTGAGTCACTGGCAATGGTGTAGGCTGCAGCCCCTGCTGCAGTGGGTTGCCATGGGCTACCGTGTGTAGCCAGCAGCCAGCGTGAGCGGCCAGCAGCCGCAGTGAGCCGCCGTCCAGGAGCTGGCGACTATCTGTCTCACACGGGAAGAGC
>NW_017731360.1:4090229-4145055 GCF_001890085.2 Hipposideros armiger | reverse complement strand
GTGAGTGAAAATAATAATATAGCTAACATTTGGGAGCACTTACTATGGACCAAGCTCCAGTGCTCTACATGTGTTAACTCATTATTTCCTCCTAACAACTCACTGAAAGCAGGTACTAGTCTCAGCCCCATTTTACAGTCAAGAGAGCTGAGACACAAAGACTTTAAGTAAGTTGCCCAAGGTTACACAGCAGAGATTTTGATTCTGGCAACCTGACTCCGGAGTCTGGGCTCTTAACCATTGTAGGATCCTGTCCCCCAGTACACAAGTAAACGAATAAATGAAGCATATGTACATGGATGCATGTGTGGCCATATGTCTGTGGGTGCAGATGCTGAGAAACAAAGTCATTAAGACAGGATACCTGCAGTTAAGTTTCTCACAGTCCAGCCGGGAGGCAGGGAAGCAATTCATCCACACAGTGCAGTGCTCTGAGAGCATCCTGCATGGAGCTCTGGGAACAAAGCGGAAGGGTGTCCAGATTGGCTAAGACGGGTCAGGGAAAGCTTTCTGGAAGAGGTGGCACTGAGCTGAGTTTTGAAGGGCATGTAAGCAGGCAATCATCGAGTGAAAGGAGGCAAAGGGCATTGGGACAACAAAAACCTCGAGAAATATAGAGGCAGGTTGAGACACTGAGAGACAGAAATACTGACTACAAATTGTAGAGGCAGGGAAAAACCCACAAAGGAAGAGGCAGAAAACAGCTGACTGAGAAAACAGCTGACTGTGTCGTGACTGGCTGCTCCTGGCCCAACCTCCCTCCAGTTCTGGGACAGAAAATAGCCTGGCTGACCTGTAGTGTGCGAAGCATTTCCTGTGCAGCCCTGGGGACCCCTGAGCTGTACTTTCTCAGGGGTGGGGCTGGCTGGGGATGGGCAGGGAGGGCAGAGGAGGAGGGGACAAGGAGTCCTGGGCCTGGATGAGTTCTCCAGGACGAGAGCGACTGAAGATGGGAAGGAAGTGGCGTGTGCATGTCAGGATCCTTGCGTGTGCACGGGTGCGCGTGTGTACGAGGGTGCCCAGAGTGTGGGTGGTACACCGCCACCTGTGCGCATGGCTTATCCTGGGGTTCTGTGTCTCTTTGTGGAACATGAAAGCTAGATAAACACACAGCTGGTCATGGTGGCCACCTCCTTAGCTTTGAGAGCCTTCTTGAGTACACAGGCCATCTCTTCTGGGAAGCTGCCGGCTTCAGTGTTCCTGGAGCAGCCCCCAGTAGACGATCCAGCCTAGTCCCCAAGGACATCACTTCTGCATCCCTCCAAGGGTCAATGACCTGCTCCCAACTTTTACTGGGGAGTGAGTGATTCAGCGAGAACCTTCTCTGAGGGCCTTTCCCAGGGAACAGGAGGAGAGGCTGGGGGACAGTTAGGCCTGGCTCCCAGAACCCGGAACATCTAATTGGGGAAGATATCCTCCCGTCAGGGAGACCCCAAACATCCCCCAATGACTCCTCCATACCTTCAGCCTAGCCTCTTCCCCAGCCTCCTCACTGAGTCCCTGTCCCCACTATCTTCAAGGTTGTTTTTGAGACTATGTTTAAACCAGCTCTCCCCATCCTGTCTTGATTCAGTTTATTTTACCCTCTATCCTTATTAGATTTCCCACATGTGGCGATGTCTTTGAATCTAGAGCACGCCTTTTTCCTATTTGATGGACCTGCTTCCAGAGGCTCTCTAGCAGAGACCGAGTGGCCATCTGTCGGGCTGCCACAGAAGGACTGCTGCCCAGGGAAGTCCTGCCCAGGAGGGAGGCTGGACTTTCATTTTCAGGGGGTAGACATGCACACTGCAGGAGGAATTCGAGGTGAAACAGGGCTTTCAGGACACCCCAAATTTATGCTCCCACACTCTCCTCCTTAGTCTGATGTCTCAGCCAGGATTACCTCTCCGTGACCCTTTGGCTCAAACCCTGACCACCAGCCAGGATCTTTGATTCCACTACATGGGGACCCATGGAGCTCACCCCAAAAGACCACAAAAGAGTTGCTAGGCTGGACGTACACTGGCATCATCGGGCGGGGCCATGCCAGGTCTTCCCGGCTCTCAGTGGGCCTGCTCCCCTGGCTCCCAAGCAGCTACACAAATCAGAGGTGCCACCATTCCCACTTTCCCTAAAGGAGACCAACAAACTCCTGGATGAAGGAAAGGGAAGTAACATTTGTTGAGTACCTGTCATCTATCTCCTTTAACCAACATACCAACCCTTCCAAAATGGAATTGCTATCCTGGTAAAGAAGAGTTTTCCAGATGCTAAATCAGGATTCAGTCAGGTTATGTCTGATACATGGAAAGGACAGTGGCTCTCCTAGTGCCCCCTTCTCCCAGCATCCCTTCGCAAGGGGAGTGTCTGACTTGGGGGGCAGTCTAGGGGAGGCGGGCTTCTGGAGAAAGAGGCCAGAGCAAGGTGAGCTTTCCCGGGCCCAGCTCCTAGGACTCGGTCAGAACCTTAAGGAGCTACGAGGAGGAGCTACTGGCAGAGGGGCTTGCTTTCCTGGGGGGATTATGCGAGACAAGGCTCACAAGCCACACTGCTTTGAAGCCCAGTGACAAAGTACGATCTGGATTTGGTGCGAGGAAGCTTCTCCGCACTTCTTCCCAGAACTCTAAGCGGTCCACTTCAGTGGGGACTGAGGGAAACGTGATGCCACCTGGCACCCAATCTGTCTGTGGCTCTGAGGGCACTGGGATAGCACTGGGCACAGAATAAGCGCTCTTTCAGGGGCCCCCTAGCCCTTCTATGGTTTGCAGGCCAGAGCCAGACAGGAATAACAGGTTATGAACACATGTGAGATCCCCTGGGGCCTCTCTGAGTAGGTAGAAGCCTGGGGTGTTACAGATGGGGGCGGCTATGAGGCAGAGAAAGTGGGACATTAAAGTCAACCTTATTTCATTTGTACTCACATCTCATGCACTTTTAGATGGGGGTCAAGCTCAAGGAGACCAAGTCACTTGCGGAGATGGTGGAGCTAGTGCCAGGTCTCCGGCTCCATAGTCATGCTCTTTTTCAATACACTAGTCTACCTGGGCCACCTCCAATGCACATGTCAATGCCAAGGTCCCAGGAATCCTCTCGGGGGCAGCCATCTCAGTTCCATTTCTAAAGCCAGTGCACTTATAGGAAGAAACCACCATAGCTGAGAGGACTGAACCCACATTACAAACCTCTGCCTGGCCCAAAAGGCATTCTCACACCTGTTCCCCTTGTCACGCCTAGGAAACTGCCTTCTCTAGGAACTGTAGGCCCATCCACAGGTCACCGCGGAAGCGGCCATGTTCTCACCTAACACTTCTTCCCCAGCCACTACGTATTAGTCGAGGGACAGGTACCTGGGCCGATGTGTCCTTTCTCTGGATATGTTTGGATTTGGAAACCAAGGATCAAACTGGGTCCTGTGACAGAACCTGTCATCGATCAGACTTGGGAGGTCTCAGCATTCCTGTTTTTCTCTGCATGGGAGAAACAGGTCTGCAATGAAAGGTCAGAGCTGTAGAGAGAGACACAGAGGGGAGAGGCTGAGAGAGTACTGGTGACCCTCAGTCTGCCACCAAAGCTGCTCTGTGAACTAGTAGGTCTTTTTGCCAAAAAAGTAAAGTCGGATTTGGTCACTGGCCTCAGGCCTTGTCCTGCCCCCACATGCCCTGTCCCTTCCATCCTAAAATAGGCCGGACAAAGAGCAGCAGCGCCAGGGAAAAGAACAGCTGGGGAGGTGGGGCACCCGTCAGGCTGTCCCTTGGGTTCCTCCCAACAATGGTACGGGCAGCACATTGTTTGTTTCTGGATTGAGACACTTCCCCAGATACCCCCACCTCTGCAGTCAAGCAAGATCGGGTGGCATAAATAGTGGCCAGTGTCTTTGCAAACCTTCTGATGCCTGGGGACCACCTTTCTGGCCACCACTCACACGGACAGGGAGGGAAAGAGGAGAGGTCAGACGGGGGGACAAGGAAACAGCTTGTTCTGCGCTAAGGAGGAAGGGAGTGAGCCCAGGCTTGGGTAGGGACAGGCCTGGGGGACCTCTAGCCAATAGAAGCAAGACGGGTGCCGGATCCCTACTCAGACCACCACTGTGGCCTTGAGTCAGCCATTCCTCTTTTCTTTCCCTCAGGGTCCCCAACTGTGAAACAAGCAACAGGAGCAGAAAAGGCTCTGAGCTACAAAACCCTGGTCTCTACCAAGTTGGGGCCAATTTGGCCTCATGTGAGGGATCCCAGACCTACGCCTTCCAACCTTAGCACCTCCCAAGCTCCTCTGAACTTGTAGCTGCTGTGATTGTCTGTGTACCTGCCCAAGGTGGGCAAGTCCATGGGGCCAACACCAATGGCCTCAGGGGCCAGGTATGCCGGGACTTCCCTGTTGGTGCAAACTGGTGGGAAAGGACAGGAAGCTGGGACTTGGGCAAGGTGGGTGAGCTCCTCCAAGGGCAAGATCCAGCCCAACGTGAATGTCCTCTGGCCAGTTTCACGTTCTGAGCAGACAGATTTCAGAGCTGGCCTTTCAGGAGCTGGGTGTGTTCAGAACAGGACCACAGCTTCGGAGCACAGGAACCCCAGCCCCCCTGGAGGGAGTGGGGGAGAAAAGAAGACTAGTCAGGGTGCCAGGAAGCAAAGCAGGGCTTATGAACTGTATAAACTGGGAAAGTGAAGCTGGCTTAGACAGCTAAGGTCCAGGGTTGCCCGGGACTCGTGCACACCACGCTGTTGTCAATAAAGCTAATCCTGGAGCCCAGCGGCCTGCCAAGACTCAGGGACCGACCAGGCCAGGCTGAGTGGCGGGACTGGCACCTGCAGCTGAGTGTGGGGATTAAGGAGAGACTGAGAGTCACGTGCAGGAACTACATACAGTCTATGCCTGGGAGAAGATTGTGCAATTGATGTCAGGGCAGGGCCACGTGCATAGCTCTGGTTTCTACGCCAAGGAGCGGGGATAAAGGGGGAAGCAAGTCTCAAGTTGCAGCCTTGGGAATAAAGAGTCTTACAGTAGCTGTGGCTCCCACAGGCCTGAGCAGCCACAGTTCACACCTGCACACAGCCGTGGGACACAGGGCAAGCTGTGTTGGTCTGTAAGGCCTGGAGATGACCCAGCCCTGGAGCACACGGTCTACTTGGGTGGCTTTCTCAGCCCTGCCTCAGAGGTCCCTGACATTTGAGTGTTAGCCAGTGTCCTCTGATGGAGAAAAAGTGCCGCACTTTTCCAGACCCCTCAGGCACCCCGAGTAGTAGAGGGCCACTATTGGACTCAGCTCTCGGTTTCCCAAATCCTCTCTCCCCATGCATTTATTTCCTTCCGCTTATCAGATTCCATGGTCAGGCTCGTCCTCCAACTCAGCACTGTCCACTAGCACATTCTGCGATGACGGACACATTCTCCCTCCACTGCCCAGTACAGTAGCCACCAGCCACGCGTGGCTATTGGACACTTGAAACGTGGCTCGTGAGGAATTGAATTTTTCATTTTAACTCTTGTTACTTTTAATAGTTACATGTGGCTAGTGGCTCCCATATTGGGCAGCACAGTCTTGGCTTTTCCATGTGATGGGTGGGGCAGCAAAGCCCTCTGAGGTCCAAAAACGTAACTGTGTCCATGTGCTAGGAACGATCAAAGAGGGCTCTTTGTTCAGTGGAGGACTGAAGTGACAGAGACAAGAGTAAAAGGGAAAGAAAAGAAAGGAAAAGATATCTAGGTGGTGGGCCTAGGCATTACCTTATTTCATCCTCACAAGAAACCCTACAAAGTAAATACGATTATCCCCACCTTCCCAATGAAGGGACTGGGACTCCAAAAAAGTCTACTATGTGCCTCGGGTCACACAGTGAGTTAGGGCCAGAGTCAAGGTTGGAACCCAAGGGCCTGATTCCAAAGCCCATGGTTTTCCACCTCATCACATGGCGGAGGAAGACGGTGCCCCTTTCCTGGCCCCAACAGGTTAGGGTTCGGCAGGACAAAGCTGCGGACTGTCACACAGCTCTCTTACTCACCTCTTCCTCAGCTAGGTCTGCCCTGTTCCCGCTTCGTTGTTTGGCTTCAAGTGAATTTCTAGAACTCAGACACACCCAGATTCACACAGAAGGCCAAAGGCACATGGCCAAAGAAAAATTATCTGCTCCCATGCTGTCCATTAGTGCAGGTAATTAACCGCTGATTTGATATTCTTGGCGTAAAGGAAGGGAGAGCTCTGCTTTGTCTGGGCTGATATTAAAATACTTCTTCGCCCCCCTGTCCATGCTGATTCGCTCACTCACTGGAGGACCGGACAGTGGGGTCAGAAGTGAGCTGGAAGGGAAGGAGATGAGGGTGGAGAAAAACATTAACATTTCTTAGAGCTCTAATACGTGCCAGGTACCAAGCTAAGAAGTTCAACAGGTTATCTTGAGTGATGACCAGCCCTAGGCGGTAGCTATGACTATTGCTGTTCAGGAGCAGGACTGAATATCAGAGAGGTGAGGCGACTTGCCCAAAGTCACACAGTCGATAGTGGCAGAATCCAAGCCCATCTTATATCACTCTGGCCCTTGGCAGAGAGCTAGAAAACCCACCCCTGCGAAAAGCAAGCCCTGAACGCCTCTCCAGCCCTATCTGGCGTCATGCCTGAAGCCAGGCTCCTGCTGCCGTCTTCCCTGAGCCCAGAAGTTCAGGCTCCCATGAGCAGGAGAGGACCCCCACCCCCCAACCCCATTGTGCAACCAATGACAATGAGAGGCAGGCGTCCCCTTCTTACCCACCACTTTCCTCCCCACCCCATGGGGTGCTGCCAGTTCAGCACAATAGTGCATTCTGTGTCCAAGGGCCTCTGCTGGCGGCCCCCAGCCTTTTGCAGCCCCTCCAGACAATGGCAGAGCCCAAAAGGCCTGATAGCCGGTGACAAATGTATGTGAATGACCAGCTCACAGGAAGTGGCCTTCAATAGTCCGATAGCTTCCTGTATCCTGACATTGTGAAGGCCCACTTCCTGTGCTGTCTCCGAAAATACAGCAAGGCAGAGCTGGGGGCAGGGGCAGAAGCAGGGCTTCCCTGTCTACCCCCGGGGCCAGGCTCTCCTACAGTCTTCAGCCGGCTCCCCCAAGGACGCCACCAGTCTCACCTGATTTCTGGCTCAAGGGTGAATTCCCTGCTGGCCTCTGACCGGACAGTCCCTCCACCTCCTGGCCAAACCCCACCCAAAGCTAGTCAGAACAGAACGACCTATTTTTAGAGTTTCCACGATTCCACCACCTTCCTCAGTGCCCCCTTCCCCCACCCAATTCCAGGATCTCAGGCCTTCTGCTGAGAAAGGCATTCCCATGTCTACTTGCATACTTCTGATACATGTGACACACACTTCCCTCTACTGTGAATGATAACCTTCGATAGGCTTACCAATGCTTATTGAGTCACCCCTTCAACCTTATCTTCCCAGAATGGACAATCACAATTCCTTCAGCTTCCTCCCTGTCACAAAAAGCAAAGGGCAGCAAGACAGCAGGGAGGCAGGGAGACCTCCTCTCTCTCGGGGCTCCAGCTGGACTCAGGAAGAGGCTTTTCCAGGTTATGCCTCCCCACACACTTTGCTGACCAGCAGACGCTGGTGGAAGAGATCAAGACCACCTACCAACTAGCAGGAAGGCAGGAGCCGAGAGGGGAGCTCATGGACAGAGTGTCTCTGCAGACTCAGGCACTAGGCTAAGAGCTTTCCTCTAGATTCCCTGGTGACGTACATAGTAAATCCTCATATTTAAGACAAGGACACAGAGAAGTCAAGTCACTGGCCCAGGTCACCCAGCTAATGAGAGGCAGAGCCCTCCTGCCCCCAGCCCTGCTTGGCACTGGGAGACAGGCTTAGGTATAGAGGAAAGGGAAGGGTACCATTTGCCCCCTCCTCTCACATCCCTTTAGGGTCCCCACCCCCTATCCCAGACATTGCAAGTCCTCTCCCAACATCCTGGCGCTGGAGAAGTGTCGACGTAAGAATCATCCAAACCTGTAGAGAACTGTTACGAGTTTATTTCAGTCAAACTGACAACATATGCTGGGGAGCAAGATCTCAAATACTCCGGAGAATAACAGTTTTGCAGCTTCTTTTATGCATTTGAAATTAAGGAGGGGACAGAAGGAAGACAGGAGAAAGCAAGGCGGGGATTGGATTATAGGACAGTTAACGAGGTATGTGCTCTCTTGAGGGTTAATACCCCCTTGGAGGGGTGTTTCTTCTGGTATTTTCATGGGCTTGTTAACCTAGATGCACAAGAACAATGGACAGGGCTGGATTAAAACCTCTCACTGAGGAAGACACAGGCCTGGAGCCGTGACTCCCCACCATGACCCACCCAGTTAGGAATTTATGATCGGATCACCCTGTGAGGTTACTTTCCATAGGCCCCTGTTTTCATCCACAGAAGCAACCCTGGGGAGGGGCAGGGGGCTGCACCCACCCTGCGGGCTGCCTGCCACTTCCAATAAGGCAGGCACTGGAGCAGCCTCAGGCCACTGTGGTGGGGGGGAGCTGGTATAGAAGGTCAAGAGGTGACAACCCATTCATCCTGCCTAGCCACTGGAGGCTTGAGAGCTGCAGCTCAGCCAGTTAGGACCCCCAGGCCGCAAGTGTCCAGGAATGGGGGGGAAACAAAGAGGTCTCTGGAGATGGGAGGAAGGAGGAGGGGAGGAAGCCCTCCTGACTTTCCCGCCACCCTCTCCCCTCCACCGTCACAGGGGAGGAAAGGCACAGGGCACCGTGAGATCAGAACGGGCCGCCTCACCGCACAAAGAAAATAGCTGCAAAGTCAGCAGGCGGGACTTGACTCCCAGCACGACCACCTTCTCTACCTGTGACTTAGAGGGTGTCTTAGCCTCTGAACCTCAGTTTCCGCATGTATGAAAATGAAGACAACGCTCCCTGCCTTGCAGAGGGGTCTTGGGAGGATCAAGTGAGATATTGTGAAGCGCCCAGCCCTACACTCAGGCTGAAGGAGCTCAGTGAGCAAGCAGGTTTCCCTTCTCTTTTCTGGGATTGGTCTGCCTCGGTTCCCGAGACGAACAGTCTTTCTTCCATGGGAGAAAGCGGGTGGTGGTCCTCTAGCCCTTTTCCAAGAAGCAGGGAATCTCCGCAATCCTGGGAACTGGCTGGGCAGGAGGTGGGGGCATCCACCTAAAGCATCCATCGTCCCAGCCTGCACTGCGGGCTCCTGAACCCTGGGGGAACCAGCAGCCAGGAGCTGCCCTGGGCAACTGACCTCAGAGGAAGACACCAAGAGCTGGGAAAGGGCCATGCGCCTTCAGAGCCCCTGAAATGCTCTCTAGCCCCCCTAATGGAGCCACAGGAAAGTGACAGCCAGGGGGGGTCCAGGGCAAGGCCAGTGCTTGCTCTTATCTGTGGCAAAAGCGAATCCCAGCAAACTTCTGTGTCAGCCCCGCCCTGCATTCAGCTTTTATCAAAAAACATGGAGCTCAGGGGAAAAAGGCTTTACTAGAATATCAGCCTGAACCAACCCCATCAGGCAGGTAAGTCTTCTGGAAAAAAGAATAAAAGTGATGTTTAGATCCTCAGTGCTGTTTCTACCACTCCCCACCTGGAAGGGTACAAAGGCAGAGCTCAGCCAAAACAAGGGCAGCTCCAGGTATCCCTTCAAAGTCAGTGTGCCCCCCTGGGAGAGCCGGGGCCGTGGCCAGCCTCTAACAGCTGTCTGAAGGAAGGGCTTCCAGGCTCTGATAAGGCAGGGGAAGGACAGGACCCGTGCCGGGGCCCTCTGACTGTTCCTTCACCCCAGAGACCACAGGGATAATCAGCTCGCAGAGGCAGAGCCTTCCGGCCTCTGGAGCTCAGTTCTCACCCTAAGGCCCCTTGGGGAGAGGAGCCAGTCCCAGTCTCAGCCCAGGACCACGCAAGCAGCCAGGGATCACTGGGACACTGCCTCGGGGGGCTGGGCGCCCCATGTCCAGGCTCTGGCTGCTGCCACTCTCCCCTGTAGAGGTTTCCCGAGGCAGCAGTCCCTTCCATGCTGTCTGTCCTGTTGCAGGCTGAATCATGTCCCCCACCCCACCCCACCCCCGCCCAGCCCTAAAATCCATGTTGATGCCCTAACCCCTATACCTCAGAATGTAAGTGTCTTTGGAGATAAGGCCTTTAATGAAGTGATTAAGGTAAAAGGTCATTAGAGTGGGCCCTGATCCAATCTGACTGGTATCTTTGTAAGGAGATCTGGATACAAAGAGAGATACCAGGGCCTCCTATCCACCTGCCCCACCTTGATTTGGACTCCCAGCCTCCAGAACTGTGAGAAAATAAATTTCTGTTGTGTAAGCCACCCGGTCAGGTCTGTGGTATTTTGTTGCAGCAGCCCTAACTAAGACCCCTCTGCTGCCTCATCTGGGGGGCCATGCGGAGGGCTCTAAAGGGTCTTCCTCCTCACACACTCCCAGCTGAGCCTCACAGTGGGTTTGCATTCCGAGAGCCACAATAGGCAGGGCCCCTTCAGCTCAGTCACCCAGCTTCTGCAGCCTCCTCCAGAAAATTCCATCTGCCTGCACGTTAAACAGTGAGCCAACCAAAGCAGGACCGTGTTAGTGTTGGGGACCTGTCCAACGGTGGGGCACAGGTGTAATGGCCACCGGAATGAAAGGTATTTTAGGACCGACGAACAAGCAGGCAACTCCATAGAATATAACAGAATTTACTATAATTTACTTATAGGCATGTAGAGTCGAAGCGGACAGATGACCCAGCAGTTCTGTGCAAATTATCCTCCACTAACAGACCCCTGTGTTACAGTACCTTTTGTATAGTATAACTCCAGCACTAATGATTGACAAGACAAAAGAATGCAGTCACACCAGGCGCCATACCTCCTGGTGGTCTTGTGATAGATGACTGTTTATAATCAGTGCTATGACCCATTTGATATTTATCTCAGTTGTCATGCCACTCCAGCTGTTACTAACAAAAAATATTTATGGCAATGTTTTCAGGAACGCAGATAATCATCAACTAGGAGGCTTTGGAATACTTTGCTAAGGACATAAAGGTTGGCCAGAGGTCACAGCATGGCAACTCCAGGATATAAAGATGGAGTTGGTTTTGTTCACATCTACATCTGTACAGGACCCATCTGGAGCGCGGGATGCCACAAGACTCCAAGGCAGTGCAGAAGGGAGCCACAGGGCCTCAGGTCTAAGGCTCAAGGGGCCTCACCATTCCCCGCCTCTGCCACAGCATCACGACAGGCCTTGGTTTCCCCTCTACACTCAGGCATCTCCTTTTGGAGCTCAGGGAGAGACCAGGCTCTTGAAGTGTGGGTAAATCCGTGGGATGGAAAAGTACTACTAATCAAAATAATCAACTCTTCCTAAGTGCTAATGATATGAGTCTGTTCCAAATGCCTTGCGTGTTTTCTTTTAATCCTCACAACCCTATGAGGTAAGTAATATATTAGCCCCACCTGACACGAGATTGAAACACTGAAAAGTAGCTTGGCAAACGCCACACAGCCATCAGTGGCAGCGCTGGGCTTTGAGCCCAAGCAGCCTAACTCCAGAGCCGGGGTTCTCGGAGGGGCTAAGGCAGGGCTGGGCTCTGAGCCCATCCAGGCCCCAACGTATGTCAGCGAAACAAATCCAGCCAAGGACAGGCCTGCGAGGACAACAGCAGCTGAACAATCCACCTTGTCATCAATTGACCACACTATAAACACACAGGAGTCCATCTGTGGGAAAGACTGTGACCTCCTACCCTCCCGCACGTGGGGAAAACAGCTTGCAGCGCATCAAAGGGGCAGAGCTACCCCAAAGCTTTATCTCTGGTCTGTGCACTGGGAAAATGAAACCGGGAAGGGGGCAGGAAAAGCAGGCTGTGGCCTCCGCCAGAGGTTTGAGTCCTGTGAGCCGTCGGCAGAGGGGCTGTAGCTGTGCCTGCTCGGTGCCCGATGGCCAGCTGGCACGTGAGGGTGTTTCCCCTCCTCAAGTCAACTGGTCCGCAGGCCAGCAGACCACGGTTTGGTGCGATGACAAGATGCAGACTGGGAAGGGGAGGGGAGCACGGGTGGCTGCAAGCCCAGCTCTGACAAGAATTCCCTGTGTTATCTCGGGTGAGCCACTTCCCGCTCTGGGCCTCAGAGCCCCTTTGTTAGTGTAACAGAACCAATGGTCTTCTATCTTCTATTTGATCTCCTTGGGGATGAGGGACAAATGAAAAGAGGGCTTCATATAAATACAAGAAGTTTTGCATCAGCTTGTTGATGAAAGGAGGAAAGCCAAGCTTGCCCCTCTGTGTTCAAGGCTTCCTTCCACCTCACCCTCCCGGGCTACCCCACCCTCGCAGGCCTCAGACAGCGAGCAGGCGCTAAGGGGAAAATGGAGAGAGAGCGGACACTCCAGGCGCTGCAGTCCCTCAGGCCCCCAGGCATTCGCATGCCTTCATGCCTTCCCAGGATTTCCGTGTCCCACAGGGTCGGCCCAGGGGTCTGCTGAGGGTGAGGCTGAGCCCCACCTGCTAAGGCTCCGGCCCAGGGGCCTTGCCAGGCTCCTCGGAGTGTTCCATCCACCCTGCTGCGCTGCTTCAGGGCTTTGATCACCGCTCCACGAAGGGTTTCCTGAATGCTTTCCTGAGGACATTGTTCCCCACTACAGAGTCATCAGGGTCAAATTCATCATGGGCTGTGCTGGTCCAGGTCCTACCAAGAGGGGAAAGCCAGCCCTCGGCCCAAGCCCCACTTCCCCTGGGAAAAGTAAGCCAGCCATTTCTTTGGGTTTAGCTCTTTACCAGCCTCGGGGAAGGCAAAGCTGCAGCAAAACACTGCTGCCCTGAGCTCAAGGCTGCCCAGCATCTCACACACACACCTGGGAGCCATGCCCCTGGTCTTCCAAAGAGGCTTGTCTCCACACTCGGCCCCAGTACCAGCTCCATCCCAGAATCACACTCAGGGGCCTCTGCATCCACTCAACATTTATTGGAAATGACTCTGTATGAAGCCCTCTATGCGGGGCAGAGAGGTGAGTGAGACCTGGGCCCTGCCCTCAAGGAACTCACAGTCTGGGGGGGGACAGATGCACGCCCATCACAGAGCCTTGTAATAAACGCCGCAGTAGAAGAATGAACACCGGACTGGAGAAGCAGGGAGAGAATGACAATCTCTGCTTAGGGCAGTGGATATGGACCCGCATTTGCTAAACCTTGTGGGTAATAGGAGTTCACCAGGTAGCCAATGCTCATGGACGCATCAGGATTTGAACAAGCGTGGCGTGCTCAGGAAATGGCAAAAACTAGGTTCTGTCCTGGGGAGGATGGGAGGGAGGCTGGGGCAGGCTGGTGAAGGATCTTGCGTGGCACAAAAGGGGGTTTGGCGAGAGGATCCACGGAGGTCTTCAAGGAGGGACCTCAACAAAGATGTGTTTTAGAAAAAAAATGGTGGCAGAAATGGAGAGAATTTTCAGAGATCAAATATTTAGGCAAGAGATGTGAGGGCCTGATGCAGGGAAGTGAGATGGAGAACAGAGGAGGAATACCAGATAAAGAAATGGGTCACCACAGGTGGGTGATGGAACCCATGAGGGGGAAGGTGGGGGGAGTCAAAAACAGCTTGAGCAACAGGACAGAGGCGGACTCTATGCCAAACACCGTGCTGGGTGTCTTAAAACATTCTCTCTCCATCTTCAAAACTCTGTGAGTTAAGTAGAATTACCCCCATTTTACAGATGATGCTTAGAGAAGTGACTTTCCTAGTCATGCAACTAAATTACAGAGCTAAGCTTCCAACACAGGGCAACACTTTTAACCATCAGACTAAATGGGAAATCTAGAGACGTAGAGTAAGCTGTTTCAGAGAACGATATGGAGTACAGGGGGGAAATGCACAACTCGAGGCAGATATCTGGGAGTCATAAAGGTAGATACAAGTGGTAGCTGAAGCCAAAGGCAAGGTTAAAACTGCCAGGCAAGAAAAACATCAAGGGTAAGCTGGAAGGACAGTCACATTTAGGAAAACAGGGAGGAGAGCTGGGATAGGACGCTGAGGTGGTGCTGCCGTCAAGACAGAATTCCATGATGAGTGCTGAATACTGCCAAGAGCCACAGTGTGATGAGGACCAAAGTGAGGATATGCGATTTGCAATTACAAAGGCTTTTAGGCAAGATGGCTTCACCACTGTGGTGGAGGAGGCGGGGAGCAAGCAGCAAGGGGTGAGGAGTGCTGGGATGGGGATGGGGGACTTGAGGAGCCTGGTTTGAAAAGAAAAACACCTTGCAGAGTGCATCCAGAAGCCATAAATGGAGGGCCAGGCAACAGGGTTACGCAGATTCCTCCAGGTGCGCTTGGCAGAACAGAAATAGTCGGGGAGCCAGGGTTGGAGGTGAGGACACAGGGGCAGTGGAGTGGGATGTAAGGACACAAGGGCTCTCTCTGGACCCTCCCAGACAGAAGAGCTGCCCCTGCAAGGACGCCAGCAAAGGTATTTAAAAATCTCAACTCTTCGGAAGACCCATTTGGAAATCTTAGACGAAAACAAAGCCAGTTTACCTTTGCATTATGTAAAAAGGATGTGATAGATAACAAATGTTAACAAATTTAATTAAAAAAGAACCAACTGTTTTTAAGTACATGAGAGGCACTGCTGGAACTGATGCACTAATTACTAATTACTCCTCTATGCTCTTGAAGCTAATTGCCCAAAGACTTCTACTTAGCAAATACTTTGAGACTGGGTACAGACAAGGAATAAAAGAGCATCTACTTCTATTTCATTATTCAGACTGGCTGCCATTTCTATCTGATAAAAGCAAGGCTTTACTGGGCTATATAGCATAGCACATGTTTTCAAAGCACTCTCTCAACTGGTGTTTCTCACTCTTTTTACACTATCAGCTAGGAACACATCAGTGCAATTCTGCAGGTGGGGACACCACGGCCAGGAGAGGTGAAGGGGCATGTCTCAGGTCACCCGCTTCTCTTGCCTCAGTCCAAGGTTCTTTCCTGTACCCATTCTCCTGACACGTGACATCCCGCAAACACCTTGTCCCCCCACTGCTCATCTGTGACCTTGCAGATAGCACCAGTGGAACCACTACTTAGCAACACAGGTCTAAAGCTTGCTACGCCCGTCAGCTTGGTTCTTAGGCAAGGCGGTCCTTCCTGCAAAATACCCCTAAGAAGCCCTGAACCACCAGGCCTGTGAGGGTCCCAGGGGCCGCTCTCTCCACCAAGGCCGCTCTTGCCTCCGGATCCCTGCCTCATCAGATTCACAAGGATACACACAACTATTGCAGGAAAAGGAGGCTTTTCTTGCAATAAAATTATAGCAGCTAACATTTATTGAGCACCTACTGGTTGCCATGCACGCTGTTAGGAACTTTGCATATGTTACCTTCTCCTCAGAACCCAGCAAAAATAGGTATTCTTGTCCCCATTTTACAGATGAGGATACTGAGGCTCAGACAGGCTAAGTAACTTGCCCAAGGTCATTCAGCTAGTGGTTGAGGCAGTACTCATAACTCAATTCTGTCAGACTCTAGAGACCACATTATTTTTATTCTATCACAATGCCCTGGCTCACCACTCTGCAAGTGCCTAGGGACCCACGGCAAAGGGCAAAAGGAAAAGTGAAGCAAGACAGGAGCTTTTTTATTTCATTGTCTGGCTCCCAAGTGACGCGAGGGAGGCTAATCCCATAGCGTTTCACTCGGCCGACAGCCTCACCAGCCCGGGACCCTGGGAAGCCGACACGAGTCAAAGGGCTCCGTGGCAGGCTTGTCCTGGCAGCTGCCCAGCTGACTTGTGCTAACACAGCAGCAGGCACAGGAAAGGCTCCAGAGAGAATGGAAAAGCACCAGACACTGGGCCGCTGAGCGGGGCAGAGTGATGATTCCTGCCGTGTTCAGACAGGGTAATCCTGCTCTAAAGCCACCACCATCACCAGGCTGGGAAGACACCCAAGGCGGGACAAGCAGAAAGCTCCAAGAGCATGCACTTACTAAAGTGTTTCAGTGACTCGTGACTGTTGGGCCAGTCCAAGAGAGGATCACCGGCCTGCAAAGGGAATCGGCGAGCACGGAAGCAAGCCAGTCCATGCCCGGGTTCATCCCAGCAACCCTGGCCTGCCTTTGCCCACATGCACACCACCCTGCTATTTATGTCACCTAGCAGGGGCAAAAGAGCACACATGATCTTAAGAGCGCAGCAGCAGCAGCAGCAGCAGATCTCAGCCAGCCCGTGGGAAAGCAAGCTGACTGAGAGTATTAATAGACTGGCTGGAGGCAGAAATTCAGTGAGGGCAAGCCCTAGGAAATGAAATTATTTAACAGGGGCACAATCAAAGCGAGACTGGAAGAAGGGGGTAGCTTAGAGCGTTTCTTCAGCGAGGCACAGGGAGGGGGTACATGGGCAGGGTTATTCTAAAATATCTGAAAATCCAAAAACGTCAGTCTATGGGGAAATCTTTTTGGTCTTGTTTCTGTAGCTTTTCGGTCCTCTAATGTTTTGCTTAGGCTGACATTACACTACAGACGTGCAGGATGCTTAAAAGTGTTTCAAGGGAAACCACTCCTGGGATCTAATACTTGCCACAAATTTTTAGGTTGCTAAAAAAAAAATTGCAACTTGGCAGCCACTAGGTCAAATTAACTCCATGGGCATGTTGGCATGCTTAGGACTTATTTAAAAAATGAAATGTCAATATTTTAAAATTAGATTACACACACACACACACACACACACACACACACACACACACACACACACAAACCTAAATTTCTAGCATCTTTAGAAGAAAATCTGAAAAAAATCTGGTATCGCTGCTGAATAGCGACTGCCCCCTTTAGGCAAGCCTGTGCTCTCCAGGTCCTGTCGTGGCGGGTTGATTTAAGCCACCTGACTGGCCCGTGAAAGCAAGGGTTTGCTACTCCTAGTTGGGCCCAGTGAAGGGATCCCAGGCTTGGTCATGCTCAGCACGGCCACAGGGTGGCAGCACTGGTCTGTCGATGAGGCCTGACCATTAGCCAGAGCCTGTAACCAAGCTGAGCCCGGCATAGCCTTTCGGAACCAGAAATCCCATCCTTACTTCAGGGACAGACACTCCTTCTTCACACTCCCCATCAGATTAATTCCCTGGGAAACAACAGCAGCTCGTGTCAACATTCCCACTGGGCCTCGGGGACTGCGGGGAAGCCACCGATTTGACTTGATCCCTCCTCTCCTTCCACATCCTCCCAGCTCCTCTCACTCCACAGCTTGTGTCTCCACCTGTTCAGGAATTTTATCTTCACCGCCTGAGAACACTGTCAGGTCTCAAGTCTTGAGATACGAAGTGGGGCAAACACCCTCCCCCCTTTTAAAAGCAGTTCGTTCTTCATCAAATGCCCACTACTTGCCTTTGCTCACTTAGGGCTAGAAGTCAGTCGACTGATTCCGGTCAAGATGGCGCAGTAGGTAAACGCTGTGCTCACAACCACATCAAAACTACAGCTAAACTACAGAACCACCATCAATGAGAATTACTAGAAGTCTTGCTAAACCGAAGCCCTACAACTAAGGACGTAAAAGAAGAAACCACATGAAGACTGGTAGGAGGGGCAGAGACGCAGAACCAGCTGGTCCCACACCCACGTGTGACCATTAAAAATCAGGAGGGCTGTCTCAGCTGTGGAGGTTCCCCAGGGAGAAGCGAGGGGTCTCAGCACCACACCAGATTCCCCCACCAGCCCAGGGTTCCAGTGCCAGGGAGAGAAGTGCCCATAACTTCTGGTTGTGAAAAAACTGTAGTTGAGCAAGATGGAGGGCAGCTGGAGTCCCAGGCGCTCCTTCTGAAGGGCCCGTGCATGGACTTACTCATCAACAGAATCACTTGCTCTGAGCTCCAGAGCTGGGACAGCAGCTCGAAAAGTGAACAGGACATACAGAAAGGAACTGAGTTGTCTGACTTCAGGACGAGGGCTGGAGGGGCAGCGTTCTCCAGATCAGAGGAGCTGACGGAAGCCATTGTTTCTTTGTTGAGCCCTCCCCTTTCGGCATGCAGGCGCAGGCAGCCGCTATATCTGAATTAAGATGGCTAACGCCATTGGCTCCGCCCTGGTGAATCTAAGACCATGCTCCACGCAACATACCCACGCCGCTTCCAGTGGCTTTTTCATACAAACCACCTGCCTTGGCTCATGTTGCAGACTTTCCCAAAGTCTCTCAAAGGTTCACAGAACCCAAACAAGTAGCATCTGACTTCAGCATGTCCCGTACCTCTGGCTGAGCAGCCCTAAGCCTGGCACTAGCTAGTCAGCCTTGGTTTGCAGCTTGGCCTCTCAAGGCACCTTCTAGCACAGCGTGGGTGGCGGCTAGCTGCACACTGCTTTGATGCTCATGCCAGGTGGTCCTAGACAGGGCACAGACTGTGGCTGAACTTCGCCTGCAGCAGGTCCCCTCCTAGGTGGCCCTGGGGCTGGCACACCCAGTGCCAGCTTCGAACTGAGTTGGAGCATCACCCAGTCACCTCCAAGGATGACACACCCAAGGGGCACATTGGGCAGGGATCAGAGCCCCGCCAGTGAGTCCTGCTCTGTAGGTCAGCCCCTCCACAACAGCTTAACTGTAGTCACAGCCAGTCCTCACACCAAAAAGCCCAAGGGTCAGTCCTTCCCATTGACGTGCGTACAGCAATCAAGGCTCAACTATAACAGGAGGGCACACACAACCCACACAAGGGACACCCCTGGAGCACCTGGCTTTAGTATCCAGGGAGACTGCTCCACTGGGCCCCACACGACACCTACTACATAAGGCCACTCTACTAAGACTGGGAGGCATCGCAGCCCTACCTAATACATAGAAACAAACACAGAGAGGCAGCCAAAATGGGGAGAAAAAAAAACATGTCCCAAATAAAAGAACAGACCAAAGAAAACACAAAGAACCAGTCAGAAATAACGAATGCAATAAAACTGAAATGAAGAATACATTACAGGGAATCAACAGTAGATCAGATGAAGCAGAGAATCCAATTAGCAATTTAGAAGATAAGGTAGCAGAAAACACCCAAACAGAACAGCAAAAAGAAAAAAGAATCCAAAACATGAGGGCAGTTTAAGGGGCCTCAGGGACAATGTCAAGCACACCAACATTCACACACAGGGGTACCAGAAGGAAAACAGAGCAAGGAATTGAAGACCTATTTGAAGAAATAACGATGGAAAACTACCCTAACCTGGCAAAGGAAATGGATATTCAAGCCCAGGAAGCGCAGAGTCCCAAACAAGATGAACCCAAAGAGGCCAACACCAAGACATATCATAATTACAATGCCAAAGGTTAAAGACAAAGAGAGAAGCTTAAAAGCAGCAAGGGAAAAGCAGTTAGTTACCTACAAGAAAGCTCCCATAAGACTGGCAGCTGATTTCTCAACAGAAACTTTGCAGGCAAGAAGGGAGTGGCAGGAAATATTCAAAATGGTGAGAAGCAAGGACCTACAACCAAGATTACTCTACCGGCAAACCTATCATTTATAATCGAAAGATAAAGAGCTTTCCAGACAGGTAAAAGTTAAAAGAGTTTATCACCACCAAACCAGTATTGTGAGAAATCTCAGAGGGACTTAAGACAAATGAATAAATAAATAATATGAATAATAAAATGGCGATAACTACATGTCTATCAACACTTTAAATGTAAATTGATTAAATGCTCCAATAAAAAACACAGGGTGGCTGGGGCATCCAGTTAGCGCAGGTGGTTAGAACACAGCATAACACCAAGGGTGCCGGTTTGATTCCCACATGGGCCAAGGAGCTGTGCCCTCCATTAGATTGAAGATAACTACTTGACTTGGAGGTGATGGGTCCTGGTAAAAACACACTGTTCCCCAATAAAATTTCTAAAAAAAATTTTTTAAAAGAATAAAAACCATAGGGTGACTGAATGGATAAGAAAACAAGACCCATACATACATCGTCCACAAGAGATTCATTTCATATCCAAAGACACACACAGACTGAAAGGGATGGAAAAGTTATTTCATGAAAATGGAAATGGGAGGGAAAAAAACCCTGGGGTAGCAATACTGAACACCAGACAAAGCAGACTTTAAAACAAAGGCTATAACAAGAGATGAAGAAGGACCCAGTAATCCCACTTCTGGGTATTTATCCAAAGAAACCCGAAATGCTACTTCGAGGGGACATGTTCATCCATACGTTCACTGCAGCATTAGTTACAATGGCCAAGATGTGGAGGCAGCCTGGGTGTCCCTGAATGGATAAAGAAGAGGTGATACATATATACAACAGAATAAAACTCAGCTATTAGAAAGAATGAAATCTTGCCACATGCGACAACATGGATGGACCTGGAGAGTACTGTGCTGAGTGCAGTAAGTCAGACAGGAAAAGACATATGTCATATGATTTCACTTCTAAGTGGAATCTAAAGAACAAAACAAATAAACAGAAACAAATAGATACAGAGAACATTCTGGTTGCCAGATGAGAGGGAGTTGGAGGTAGGTGAAAAAGGGGAAGGGATTAAGAAGGGCAAATTGGTTGTTACACAGTAGTCATGGGGATGTAGGGTATAGTATAAGGAATATAGTCAATAATATTGTAATAACTGTATGGTGTCAGATGGGTATTAGATTTATCAGGGTGATAGATGGGAGTTGGGGGTCAGGGTAAAAAAGGTGAAAGGATTAAGAAATACAAATTAGCAGTTATAAAATAGTCATGGGGATGTAAAGCATAAGGAATATAGTCAATAATATGGTAATAACTATGTATAGTGCCAGGTGGGCACTATACTAGTTTGGGGAATCACTTAAATTATATAAATGTCTAACCACTATGCTGTACACCTAATGTAATGTACAGCATGGGGAATATAGTCAATAATATTGTGATAGCATGGGACAGTGTCAGATGGTTGCTGGACTTATAGGGATCACTTCTTTAGGTGTATAGATGTTGAATAACTATGATGTACACCTGAAACTAATATAATATTGTGTTAGCTACATTTTAATAAAAATCTTTAAAAAAAAGTCAGTCAACTTCATGAGACACTCGGTTCTTCTGCCTCTTCCTGCCCTCCGTCTCACTCCCCTTCCAACCTCACCAGCAGCATCTTAAGTGGTAGCTTTTAGCATAAACTCCTACAGCCTTTCAGAAAAGGCATTTGATATTGTGTTAAGAACCTTAAAACTGCTCATCCCATTTCATCCAAAATGCCATTTGCTATTCCTCCTACCATTTAGTCTGAAATGCAGGAAAAGCCTTATGTAAGACATTCACTGCACTATTTATACTAGTGAATAACCAGAAATAACCCAAATGTCCAGCAATATGGAAACTGTTAAAAACAAACTATGCTGTATTTCCACTTGATGGGCAATTATGCAGCTATTAAAAACAATGAAGATTATGAAGACCATGTGATAAGAAATGGTTATATGAAACACTATGTGAAAAAAAGAATGTAAAATTAAATGTACAGTAATGACTAAAAAATAAATAACAAAAATGTGATATAAATAAATAACAAAATGTTAACTCTTTAGTGGTACTAGAGCCTGGCCCTGTGGGTGACTTTTTAAAAAATCCCTACTAAATGCTTTTTAATGTACATGTATTGCTTTTATAGAAAAAAGTGTGTGTGTGTGTGTGTGTGTGTGTGAAACTGGAAAATTTGTTAGCAACTGTTAACCTCCCTGGTCTACTCTAATTTAGACTTTGAAAGGCCCAATAAGCCTCTCGTCATGACAGAAAGGCTCTTGGGAACCTGCACCTCCAGGACTTGCCACCTCCAGGACGCAATGCCACCACACTGGTAAAACAAAGCTTCCAGGGCCCCCAGAGACCTTAGTTAAAGGCCAGTGTTACCCTACCCTGAAATGCCTGCACTTGCATGGAGACCTCAAACACCATCTGGAAGATAGGATTAGATCAATATGGTTCTCAGATGCCACTTTAATCAAGTTTTGCACTATACAGTGATGGGAAGCGGGGGGTGTGGGGGGGTGAAAATGGTGATGGTTTTTGAGCAAATTCACCTGCATCAAGGTGAACAAACAGCCTGGGCTTCTAAAAACAGAAAAATGCTCTCCTTCCCCCCGGGGAATCCCCTTCCTGAGTGGATAGGACAGGATTTCAGGAAGAGTGAACACAAAGGACAGGGTAAACTAGTGAAGGGAGACAGGTAGATTTTTGAATTCTTCCCATGCAAACAGGAACCAGACATGTGGTATCCCTCCTAAGGCAACACCCCAATCCCAGCTACTTCCGCTTGAGGCCAAACTGCCTCCCCGCGGAGACCGAGAGCCAACGTTTGTTCGTTTCATAACACTCCTCCCAGCAGTGTGCCCAGAAGCGCAGAAGCCTGGGCAGTCGTGGCCAGTACAGAACTGATGCAGCCTGCAGGACAAAACCCTCCCAAGGCGTTCCTCTTCACTGGCACCTCAGCTGTTAGTGTATGCGCCTGGCCACCAAAGAGCAGCCAGTATGTATGTGGTGGGAGGGGCCAGAAGTAGCAACAAAGCGAATCTGATGAGTGTTCTGGATGCTGGGTCAACATGGTGGCAGGACGAGTCACAGCCTACAGAAGGACCTATACGTCCCTGTGTCCTCCGTTAATTCTTCTCTGGGCGGTTTCTGTTCAGGACAGCTTTAGGGGCAAATTCCAGCTTGTCCTTAAGGCTCACCACCTGGGTGTGGTCCTTGCCTAGGAGCTCGTCCAACTTGCGATCCTCCCGGCGTTCTGAGATGCTCTTCTCCTCCTCCACAGGCTGGGGAGCCTTTCCCCGGATGAACCATTCCAGGTGGTAGCCCACAGCCCCGACCACGAAGGCCACAGGAAATGTGACATAGGGAGCATAGGTACGTACCACGGTCCACAGCACAGGCCACATGACATCTGCAGAGGAGCACAAGGCAGCATTAGGGCAACAGCAGCACCCCTTCCCCACCAAATATGGACAATCTACCAGGGCTCTCCACCTCCCAGGCAGCCTGGCACCATTTACTGAGCATCCGCCTCATGCAGAGTAATGCAAGAGGGTACCTTGCTTTATGCAACAGTTGGGTCCCTGAAAGAATCTAGGAAATTTCAAAAGATTCACTTGTTAGAGAAGAGGAGAAGACTCTCCATTTTATATACTATACTTTGATAACTATGAGACCAGGTATGGCAGAGTTCCCCATGAGGAGATCCTCTGGGCCTCACCTAATAAAGCTTCAAGCCTGTTTTTGACCTCAAGCCCTCCCTCCACAGTCTGCAAACCTTTCAAGAATGGGAAAGAAGTCTTTCTCTGCTTTACACAGCCAGTCGCCCTTTCCCCATCACCCACAATCCCACTGCGGGTCTACTGGCTCCAGGATAATGAGTAGTTCCTTTGCTTCATGTGAAGTATAGGGAGCATGTTTCAGCTGCCAAAACCCCAATCTGTTAACCAACCATTCTGGATTTTAGATAAATAGATAATGGTTTTTCCCTATTGTGAACTTCATTTTTCTAACAATGAAACAAACTTATACTTGACAAATCTGCTGGCCAAACCACTTTCAAAATACACTCTCTTCAACAAAACCCATATCCTCATATTTGCATAATAAGCTCCTAAAAATATCACCAACCCAATATACATATACTCTGGACACACTAGGACTTGAAAATTCTCTGCAAAAAAAAAAACCCACTGTACAAGCCATAACAGGGGGAAAAAAAGAAAGTGGAACGCCACCAGGGCCTCCTGAAATGAAGACACCACCAAAAGAATGTAAAAACACACAATTGGGTCACTCTTATGACCACTTAGTCTCAAATGATTATTACTATTATTAAGTTATCAAATATTATTCACAATTATCATAACGATAGCTACCATTTATTGAGCACTTACTGAGTGTCATGCCTTGGGCTAGGCACTTTATATACACTATCTCCTTTCATTCTCACCTCCATCCCATGAGGTGAATGGCATTATCAAAGGGTTAAGTAACTTGCCCAAAAGTCTCAACTAAAAGATCATTCGTTTGTGCTCTTGGAGATATTTCTCCTACTCAGCTATCTCTGGTCTAAAGTGAACAGTCAAAACCTCACCGAGGAGAAGATGACTGACTCTCAGATCCTCTCTCTCTTTGGTTCTGATTCTCTCTGAAGGAATCCCAGCAGTCCGTGGACCTAAGACTATAACGGGCCATCATCAGGGAAACAACTGCAGCAGCTCCATATTCCCCTCTGGATCCTGTCTTAGAACCAGGTACTGTGCTGGACAATTCACACTAGTCACCATGATTTTCACAACACGTCTATGAAGTAGGAATTATCTGCCCAGATTTCTAAGGCCACAAGGACTCTGGGACATTGTTAACTTGCCTCAAATCACTAGAAGGATGATTTTGAACCCAGTCCTCTCCAATTTCAAAGAACACACTGCAGAAAGGTGTATGGTTTCTGTCCAAAACCTGGATTTGGGGAGAGCTTCTGCAATTTTTTTCTCTTCAATTTGGCATCTCACTATGTACAAGCGGTTCCCCTTTTGCAAACTCTAAGATTATACTCAGAGATTTGTGAAATTATACGATTTAGAAGTTAAGAGAGGCACTGAAGAATTTCAACCCGACACTTCTCCATCCAATTTCCCACCTTTTACGCAAGTTCTCTCTTTATAAGTAAACACCTTCTCTAAACAGCAACTCTCCATTCAGATTTCCAGTTTTTCTTAAAACATATCAAGTATGCATCCACGACTTTTTATCTCTCCCATGCAGCACAAAGTCTCTCTCTGTCGTCCTGCTCACATTCTAATCATTTTCAAATAAGTCAATTCACTCATTTACTCAACATGTATAACCACTTCCTCTGCAGACCCACACACTGTGCTGGCCTACCACACTTGTCTGCATTTCTCAAAACACTTTAAGCTCCAAGAGGGCAAGGTCTATGTCTGCAAGCCCCATTGCGCCCTGTCCACGCCCCACCCCTACCACCCGGCCTGGCATAAAAGGCTCCAAAAAGTTTGTTGAATGATTGACAGCTCAGTCAACACTCTAGTGTAAAAACCACAGCAGTCATCCACCCTCCCGCCCTCAAAAGGTGGCAGAAACCGAGCAGGTGCCTTTGCTGATTACAAGCTAGATACTCTAACAAGTCATCCCCAGGGTATCGAAATAAAAGAGGAAAAGTGTTTCGGAAATACTGTGACGCACATTTCCAGCCCAGCATGAAGGAAGCCTATGCGTCCGGTAAAGGTCAACTGGGTTGCCAGGAAACCTGCCCTTGTGCGGGACCCCGGGAGGCCCAATGAGGCCCGAAGCCGCAGTCTGAGGTTTGAGAATTACTAACAAAGCAGAGGAGACCTGAGTGGGTGGAAGATGAATCCTGACCGTCACTCGAGCCCCGTCCAGGGACGAGAACGCAATTGAGGTCGGGTCCAAGTATCTACCCTTCTCCCTCCGCTGGGCTCCTGGTCCCCTGCCCCTATCCCACCACGCTCATGGCTTTATGAGCGGCGTCAATCCTCACACACGTGCCTGAGGCTGAGAAGCCCTAGCCGCAGAGGATCAGCTGGGCGCCAAGACTCGACCTCCAAGCCCGGAGAGGAGAGGGAACCGTCAGGCTTAGCCAGGGCTGGAGCAGACACTGGCGATCACCCTTCCCGTAATTCGGAGGTCAAGGCCAGGGGCCATGGCAATGGGGGTCCCCGGCAGCCACTCCGGGGGGGGAAGGGACCTGCCTGCCAGGACCGCGTGCTCACCTGAGCCGCTGCCCGCACTCCTCCGTTCAGTCAGTCCCCGCCCTCCGCTCGCTCGAGGGCAACCCCGACGTCGCCGCTCCCAGCGGCCCGCGGGGCCTGGCTCGGGATCCCGCCCACCGGCCGCCTGTTCTCTGGGAGCACAGGGATTGGCTGAGCTCCAGTCAAACGACCGAAACAAGCTAGGCGTCCGCAATGGGGCCCCCTCTGCGCTGAGATATCCACAGCGCCCCCTGGTGGTCAGGAGGTTTCCCTGTGACGTCACCACTTGGTTTTTATTTATTTTTTTCACGTGGAGAAAGTAAAAGGTCATCCATTCATTTATTCAACGGATGTTTACCAGGTGTCTTCTAATACCTAGGTCTGGGCACACACACAAAAAAAACCCTCAAGAAGCTCTCTTTGGCAGAATATAGCCTAGTGTTCAAGAACTCTTCAGATCTGGGCTAGCTTTCTAGCCGTGACCTTGGGAATTGTATTAATCTATCTAAGCCTCCTTTCCCTCTTATGTGTAAAGATAATAACACCTATTATACAAGACGTTATGAGAGTTAGATGTGATAATGTATGTAAAGTGCTATACCAGGCACATAGCAAGCCGGGAAATAAATGGTACTACTGTTAGTCTACAAATAATATAGTCAACAAAAAATATAGTCTACAGATATAGTAAAACCTAAGTTTTACTTGACCCCTCAGGTACAAGTATTCACTCCCTCTTCTGTGTCCCCACTGCTCCCTGTACAGACATCTGTTTATTTTATCACGTAGAGACCAACCAAAAAAAAAAAAAAAACACACACCAAAGGTCAAGCTCCGTAATGCTCCAGCCTAGCCCTGTCTTTCCACCCTCATTCCACTAGTCTCAGCCAGTCATGTTTATTTATCTTTAGTAATACATGCCAAACCCTCCTATTTCTCCATACAGATGAAATTGTTTCACACCTCTGTGCCTTTATTTATGCCTATTCATCTACCTTGAGGTGCTTCCCCAATGTGTACTTCTGGCTAATTTTTCAAGCTTTAGGGACTGTAGAAGCCTCCTGGACTGCATTATTAGGTTAGATACCCTTCTTCTATGATCTCAAAGAGCTCAATGCTAAGCTTTGGCAGTGGAGATGGAGAGAAAGGAACGGTGTAAAGAAATATGTAGGAAACCATTATTAGCAGAACTTGTTCCGCAATTGAATAGAGAGAACAGAATTACCTCCTAGAATAACCAGCATTCGGTCCACTAATTAACATATGCTCGGCATTAGGGATGCAAAAAATGACTGGGACCATCCCTGCTCTCAGGAGTTCACTAACTGATAGGGTAGCAGACTGGTCTACAAAATGTCAATAGAGCGTGAGAAATGTGGTGACAGAGGTATGCACAAGTGGCACAGAGGAAGAGCCCCAGGAAGAATCAGGGCTTTCCAGAGAAACCTCTCCTTGAGCTGAGTCTCCAGTGATGGCTAGCAGTTCCATCAGGCAGAACTGGGTGGGACTCAAGATTTAGGAATCAGATAGATGTAGATTCCAATCTGCTGTCTGCTAATCTCAGAAAAGCTATTTATGTTTTTAAAAAGACAATAATAGTACCCACCCCCTTGGGTTGCTCTGAGTACTAAATCACCTAATGTATGTAAAGTGATTGACACAGTACTTAGCATCTCCTAAGTGCTCAGTAAATGGTCACTGCTATGTTCAGTATACTCCAAATTTATTTATCCTTCTGTAACATCCTATGTCAACTTAATGGTATTACTTATTCACTAAACCAAAACCATGAGTGACATCTTCAAGACCTCTTCATCTTTGCATTATTTCCCAGATGCAGCTTATATATAGCGCCTATGCCTCCTGAATGTCTTTCAAATTCATCATCATCTCTTACTTGGACCACCTTAGCAATGGTCTCCCTCAGTGGTCTCCCCGTCTTCCATTGCCCCTTCCAGTGCATTTCCATTCTTTTAACCAAAGGGTCTCTCAAAAACTTAAATAGAATTTAAATGAAATCTCCAGCTTAACCACCTCCTATGAGTCCCTTTCAGGCACATCTCCTCCCCGACCTCTTTTTTCACTGCTCTCCCCGTTATTCCACACACACATACCCTTCCATGCCTTTGTCCAAGCTGGTCCTTTTGCCCGAAATGAATGTCCTCCCTGCTCTTTCTTGATTGCAAAACTCTAATTCATCCTGCAAGACCCAGTTCAAACTCCCCCCCCCCCTCCACCCCGCTTTAGACAAAGCTTTCCCAGACTCCCTGGCTGATAGAGGCTCTCTCCCTTAGTCTCTTCAGCCCCTCTGGGAGAACAGGCCTCCCTTTGTACTGTACCTTTCTGTTTATGTGACTGGCTATGACAACTCAAGCACAGGGACTGGATCTAATCCTTCACTTATCCAGCACAACTACCCAGACCACAATACCCAAAGGAGACTGACTACCCCCATGCGGGGAGATTTTAGACTTCATGTCTGTAGTAGAATGCCCACAACAGCAGCAAATGCTGACCTGTTCCTCCATGTCCTCTCCCACATACCTCATGGTTCCAGGAAAGCTGACCCAGTTTCTGGGAAAAGACATAGACCCATAAAGTATAATGTAGAGGAGTTAAACTCAGACTCAGCCACTTCCCAGCTTCATGATTTGAGGTAAGTTGTTTAGCCTCTCCAAGCCTCAGTTTTCTCATCTGTAAAATGGTGGTGATAACAATACCTGCTTTACAGGATTGCTCTGAGTATTGACTAGTTCAAACCTCACCCATGTCCCAATATTACAGATGAGAAACTGAATCTCAGAGAGGTCAAGTGACCCAGCCAAAGCCTCCTTTGGCAAGTCAAGGGCAGAGTTGATTCAGTAAGTCTTGGACAGGGTCCAGGAATCTGTTTGATATCAGCTCAAAGCTGGTTCATTTTTGGAAATTTGGATCACATGTGGGCCCTCTCTACCTTCCAGTGGTCTCATACGAGTGTGTATGACTTCTTGCTTTTCAGGTGGTCTCCCAAACAAGCCTGCAAAATATCCGTTCTTGCCACTCTCCTGTTCAAAACCCTTCCATGGCTCCCACAGCCCTCAGGACCCAGGCCTCCTCTCCTCAAATAGCCCAACGTGATCAAATCTCTGCACTCCCAATGCTTCTTTCTCCTCCAAGCCTTTGCTCAGCTGTTGTCTGACCTTGGAACATTCTGCCCAGTCCCAGCCCTCCAGTGGCTAATACCTCATTTTTCCAGGACTTAACCTAATATTTTAACTGCTTGTTCACCTGTTTTTCCCATGACTGTATGCTCCATAAGCGTAGAAACGACTTGTCCAGGCATCTCCCTGGTGTTGGGTGCCAAAAGTGATTCTTGATAAATGTTTGTTGAATAAATGATAAGAGTCGGCCAGTCTAGTGTGGCCCAGAAGAGTAGCCAACCCCCTGGAAGGCTTTTCCTCCTGCCTCAGGGTGACACATCAACCCCGTGAACTGTTTAAGGACCAGAAAGGTGGTTTTCTGGGTGGGCACTGTCATTATACCCTTTCTGGGCTCAGAAGGCTAAAAAGCTCATGGTTTGGTATTAGACAAACCTGGGTCCACCACTCTTAGCCCTGTGACTTTGGACAGATCACTTAACCTCTCCTGAGCTTCTGCTCTGTCATCTGTTGTAAGGATGAGCCACATGCATGTAAGTAATGTCCTCACCCTTTGCCTGACCCACAGGAAGCATCCAGTATTACCCATCACCACTAGGTTTGGGTTGCTATTTAGCTTCCCGGGAAAGTTCTGTTCTCTTCCCCCACCAAAGTGCCCACCCATAGGAGGCATCAGAAAATATTATAACACTAAATTGAACAGTTTTCCTGCTGCTGATTAGGAATGACTGCAGCAGAGGGAATACTGGGCCCTCAATATTTGTCCATATCTAAGAATAACCACACTCCCCCATTACTGAGCATGTGCTGTGTGTCAGGCACTGGGCTCCCCTCTCTGGAGGAACCCTGGAGGACTGAGAGGCTGAAAGGGAAACGAATGGAGCCGTGAAAGCACTCCCCTCTTCAACCCATGGGGGCCCCTCCAGGAGGGCTCAGGTCTTTCTGTGGCCACCAGGGGTCTGAATCCTTTCCCCAGCTGGCCCAGGCAATACCCACTCTCCCCAAACCAAGAGCCTGGGCTCCCCACCTCTCCTCCCTCCACCCCGTCCGCCATGCACAGGGCAGAGGTGACTTCTTCTGGAGAGAGTAGTTGGCTTAAGTGCAGTTCTGCCGTTTTATTTTTCCTGGGATACTCAAGGGGATGTGGGAACAGCCACAGGTGTGGTTAGGAGAAGCCCCGATCTCCCCTCCCCAGCAGCTGGGAAAGGGGAGAGGCCCAGGTGCCCTGGTCCTGGGTTGGTCCAGCCACTGTGGTCCCTGGGCCCAGCGGGTGGAGGGCTGAGGGTGGAGCCCCTGGGAGGGTGGGGCGGGCTCCTAGGCGGGGTTGGGTATTCTTCATAAAAAGCCACGAAGCTGATCCCCACGAAGCCCAGCCCCGCGGGGTGGGGGGAGGAGGGGGGACGCAGAGCCCAGATGGGGGACCCGGCCCGGCCTGGCCCGTGGGGGGGAAGTAATGGCAGAGATGGTGCCCATGGGGAGGAGGTGGGGACGAAGCGTCGGACCAGGAGGGACGGGAGTCCAGGTGGGAGCGCAGGGCAGAGAGGCACGGCCCCCAGCCCAGCCCGGGCGCCTTCGCGTGGGATCAGGAAGGTAAAAAACCCACGAGAGTGTGACGGGCAGGAGGGGCCAGGGCGTGCGGTGCCGGCGGGGCGGGCGCACGGGGCGGCCCGCGGTTCACAGTGACCTCGACGCTGGGTGTACAGTACGGGTAGAAAACCACGGCCCCGGGCCCGGGATGGGCGGGCCGAGTGGGTCACAGCCTGGTCTGGGCCTCGGGAATGTAGATCTCGATGCTGTCGGCGCTCTCGGTGGCCGAGCTGTGGCGGAAGGAGGCGGCGCGCTTGGCCGCCAGGAGCCGCTTGCGCGCCTCCTGCCGCTGCCGGTCCACCGAGTCCAGGGAGCGCTCCTTCACCGGCACGCCCCGGCCCCGCGAGGGCTTCTTTGGTATCGGCGGAGGGACCTTCTTCTCCTCCTGCCGTGAGAGGCAAGCCGAATTAGTTTGGGGTGGGACACACCGGTGGGGCTCACCCCCACCCGACTGCCCAGTTCACACCTGCACGGCCCCGGGGGATTAACCTCCCGCGGCAAGGCCACTGACAGCAGTCAGCAGCCGCGGCGCGTCCCGCCACCTGAAACCCCAGGTGTACTTGTCCTGACAAGGTCAAAACCCACATTTTTCCATTTAAAAAATGCTTGCTTCGAGCACCCCCTGGCGGTGCCGTTCTTGGCAACTGGCATCAGAGTGTTCGCTCCCACTATAGGTGGGGAGGGACCCAGGCAGGGTCATGAGGGCTCACATACCAGGCTTCTGGTCCCCATCACAGGGAAGGTCTAGAGAGACAAGGGCCGAGGAGGCCCTCAAAGTCCCCTCTGTGCCTAGGTCCGAGCTGAGGGTATGCCCTTCAGAAAGCTCTAGTTCTGTCCCCTTAAACTACAGCTGGTCCAAGGTGGTTGCAGCCACCTCCGAGTTCTGGCAGCTTAGGCAGCGATGAGCACTGGGGCCAGGCAGACAGCAGTGACCAAGAATGTGGTCATTTTGGATGACGGTCGCCATCACCTGTCCCGGGCTGCCTTTGCTGCCAGTGGATCTCTTCCCCAGTCGTCCACGCCCCACACACCTGCCTCTCTGGGGAGGGGCATGTTCCAGGACTCTTGGCTTGAAAGGGCCTCCCCCCACCTTAGGCTCCAGGAGTTTCCAGCTGTTGGCCTTGAGTTGCTGTAGCTCCAGGAACTTGAGGGTCACATCCTCGATAGAGAGCTGCAGGAGGTCCCAGAAACCCGCCAGGTCCTGGAAGGTGGGCACGGGGAACGCAGTGGGGTCCTGTAGAGGAAGAAGACAGAGAAGGGGCAGTCAGGGAGGTCTGAGCCCCAGCCAGGATCAGAGAAAGCCCCATCCATCCTCATTGTCAGGAAGCTCAAACTGGGAGAGTGGGGTGGGGACTGGCAGACTGGGAAACAAGAAAGCGCAGGCTTCTCCCTCTTGGACGTAAACACCTGGTCTCACCCCCAGGCATGTGCACACCCTGGGTCACCCAACAGGTACACACACCTGATAGGCTCTACACCCATGGGCACTCACCATGCTTTGCTGACACAGCCGGAAGAACTGCTGAACCTTCTGGGACAGGAGAAGTTGTGTACTGCCCACAGCGCTGCGGATCTTCTCCAGGACTAGAGAGCAGAAGGAGATTCAAGGAGGGGAATGATGTCCGTCCATCCCCAACCTCCAGAAAGTCTGCCTTCAGTGACTCGGAGCCTTCCATTATCTGGCACTCTATCCATGCCTCCTTCTGCCCCCTTCCCCATCCCATCCTCAGGTTCCTAACAAGCAGTTCCTATCCCACTTTACCAAGAAGACTGTATCCTCAGAGACGGATGTTTTTTCCTTTATACAACCTACGAGGTCTGACAATTAAGTTTGCAAACTTGTTGCAATGATGTTGCTCACCTTTTCTGATATATCAGAGGGATTATTCATTATGAATTTGTACCAACTAGACAAACAGTTAACCAAGTTTACTATTTGGAAGTGCTGAAAAGGCTGCGTGAAAAAGTTAGACAACCTGAACTTTTCACCAACAATTCATGGCTTTTGCATCACGACAATGTACCAGCTCACACGGCACTGTCTGTGAGGGGAGTTTTTGGCCAGTAAACAAATAACTGTATTGGAACACCCTCCCTACTCACGTGAGGAGTCACTGGCCCCCAAATAAATTCTTTCTTTACCAGAAGATAAAGGAAATATTGAAAGAAAGACATTTGGATGACATTTAATACATCAAGGGAAATACGAAGACAGCTTTGATGGCCATTCCAGAAAAAGAGTTCCAAAATTGCTTTGAAGGGTGGACTAGGGGCTGGCATCGGTGCATAGCTTCCCAAGGGGAGTACTTCGAAGGCGACCATAGTGATTGATATTCAGCAATGAAGTATGTAGCACTTTTTCTAGGATGAGTTCGTGAACTTCATTGTCAGACCTGGTACATTTCTCGAGTGCTTATCCTCCTGTGTCCTTCCCTCCAATGTCAGAGAACAGATGGACACCAGCCCCAGCCTAGCCCTATAGCCTTAGCCAGGCCTAGCTCCATGACCACCTACTGGCTGAACTTTTCACTCACCAGCGTACAACTCCTTGGCGCATTAAGAATTACTAAATAATTTCACGTATATGACTCCTGTCTTCCTAGTCACTACCCCATCAACTTGGGCATTCTGGGGTAAGACTGGGTATCCCCTCAGATTGAACTTGCAGGGAAAAAGCATATCTTCCTGGCTTAATTTCCTCCCCCTCTGCCTTGGAATTCTGGTCCCACCACCTGGATTAGGCCCAGATCCCCACACCAGCACAGATTGGAAGAGTTCCCTTAGCCCCCATGGACTTGGTGACTTGGACTGGCAGCCATCTCCTAGAAGGCCCGGCCCTTTCACCTGGTCCCTTTCCCCAGTCCTAGCCCTGTCCTCTGAAGCTGCTCCCTGCTTCCTTCCAAGGGCTCCCAGAATGCACTGCTGCCAATGGGAACCCGCCACCGGTCTGGTGCTAGAGAGCCAAACTGTGAGGATGGAACACACATGTCCAACCAAAAAGCTCCCCTAGTATGCTACTGCCCCTCCCACCCCCAGCCGCGATCCCTCCATGCAGTGTCCCCTCACTCACTCTCCTCGGGCAGCTCATAGTCCTCCGCCTCGCGCTCCATCTGCTGGCACCAGTGCTCCAGCTTCTCCACCTCTGCCCTCAGCATCTTGATGAACCACTCACCATCCCGTGGGCAGGGGGACGTGCGGCCTGAGTCGGGGAGGCTACGTGAGCCACGCTCCATCCAGGAGTCACGGCGACCGGCCCCGGGGCCGGGGGTGGGGGCAGGGGCAGGACCGGGCGACCCATCGGTGGCCTGCGGCTCGTACGGCAGTGGGTAGCCCTCGCGGTAGGCCCACTGGCCCTGTGTGTGGACCGTGCGGAAGACTGAGTAGGTGGGGGCCCGGGGCCCGGGCTGAGGCTCAGAGGCATGCCTCTGGAAGGAGCGTCCAAACTGTAGGGCCTTGTCTTCTGTGGCCACTGTGGCCAGGCCGGCCAGGCCCTCCAGCTCCAGGTCTGCCTGCACACCGGCCGTCACACTGTTGGAGCGCTTGAACCTGGCCCGCCTGGTGAGAGATGTGGCTGTCATCTCTGCCCTGGCAGAGTATCATCCCAGCCCTTACCCCCGACTCCAGGCCAAAAGGAAAGCAGATGAGAAAGGAAATCTACAAATTGATGGACATTAATCCAGGGCCTTTAAATATATCAGTCCTTGCAACAGGTGGGCACATATACACCTACCTGCTGTACTGTCTCTGGACAAGGTGATACTTAAAGTATTTAACAACCTGTACTCCATGGGCAGAACAGCTGCTGGCATACACCAATCAGAAGAGACACAGACCAAGTGTTACAGCATCGCCCTGCAGAAGCTGGATTGAAGGGGGACCAGAGAGGCCAGGGAGGGGCCAGAGTGGTGGCTCTTTACCAATAAATACGGAAGTATTTCAGCATTTTAATATGTCCTCAGGCCTACGAAGAGATGAATAAATTAAGGCCCAGAGAGGCCCATGGGAGCCCAGCACAAAGTAGCAGAGCCAGGATTTAGACCCAGGGCAGCTGCTAGCTCCACTGCCCAAGCACTTCCCAAGGCACCAGCTGCTAGAACATCAGGAAGAACTGCCTTGGAGCAGCTGGGGGAAGGGAGGTGGCTGCAGCTGGGAGGACTTCATCACTAGGGACTCGCACAGCTCAGCCCAGAGCCTGGCCAGACAGTAAGCTGGTGTCAGTGGAGTTGAATTAAGTTGTCGGCAGGAATGACATAAGGCCTGGAAATTTCTTGCCTTTGAGTTAATAATATGCAAATCATATGCAAAACAAAGTCAATTGGCCTTGTTCTTTTTTGCCCTCTGGGTTCAGAGTGGGGGCTCTTTTCTATGAACAAGTCAGTGGCTCCCTGGGTGCATGAGGCTGGGGTCAGACAATACTTGAAGTGGGAGTCAGGAGATTTGGAGGTGGGAGAAGTGAACAGAAGTCTGAGGTCTGGAAATTCAAGGACCAAAAAAGAAAGGCTTATGTGTCCTAAGCAACCTCCACCCCCATGTGGTCAGGAGAGAGGGACTTGGGGGACCAGCTCTACGGACCCCTCCAGCTTCCCAAAAGGTTCTCCCAACCCCCACAACTTAAGCTTTCCTTTTGCTGCCCAGGCCTTCTCTCCCTGCCTGCTTTGCCTGCCTGCTTCCCTCCAGCTGGCGGGCTGCCTGCTGGGAGCCTGTTGCCATAGAAACCAGGCCCAGAAGGATGCTGCAGGACCCAGGAAAGAGAGATGCACTCATGTGCAGTCTCCAATGAGCCCTATGTCCCAACCCCCACCCACAGAGAAAGAAAGCGAGAACATATTGCATTGCCTCCCACATGGTCTTCACCTTGGTGTCTGCCCTGTGCTGCCCTAGTCGAGACTTGCATCACCCTCTGCCTTGACTATTGGATCAGCCTTTCAGATGCCTCTGCCTCCACTCAGCACAGCACAGACGAGCACTGGACTAGGAGTCAGGCCTGAGTTCTAATGCTGGCCTTGTTGTGTGCCTTTGGGAAGTCACTCACCCTCCATCTAGGCCAGCGGTTCTCAACCTTTCACAGGGGTCTCCTGAGACCATCGGAAAACACATATTTTCGAGACACCGCTCCTCTATCCGTCTCCAGGCCCACATGCAGATACGCCCACATACGAGTACCCGGCGACCTCTGTGAAAGGGTTGTTCGACCCCCAAAGGGGTTGCGACCCACAGGTTGAGAACCGCTGACTAGGCCATCTAATATATAATGATAGGAATGGACCATTAATTGCCAAGGCACCTCCTCTCTCTAAAATTACATCTTGCATATTTTCAGACCTGGGACCCAACATTCCCTCACCAATCCACCCAGGACCGGAGTAAGTCTTCCTAAAGCTGATCTCTGCTCAACTCATTACCCTGCTCAAAACCCTCCCATAGCTCCCCATTGCCAACCAAATAAAGTTCAAGCTTCCTATGCTAGCATTTACCTGATGCTAGCATGTACTCTGGATGCAGTCCTTCTCTCCAACCTCACCTCCCCCTCATTCTCCTTGTTCCGCAAGTATATTATACTGCATCTGACTGACTCTAAGGCTTTGCCCATGCCATTCACCTGCCTGAAATGGCCTTCCCCTTCCTCACTCCCTGTCCATTCTCTGCTGAAGTCCCCTCTTCCTCTGTGAATCTCCGGACTGTCCCCAAGACCACCCTCAGTATCATACCTCCCTCAGCAGTCTTCTTGCATTTGGAGGCAGCCCCACTGTTTTTGGTTAAATTATCTGTTTCCAGTGAGTCTTGTGTGTCTAACTGAACTGTTAGAATGTACATTGGATCCCTTTGAATATTTTTGTGGCTTTAAGCTACCTTTGTTAGCCTTTGGCTCCTTCAGAGCTCCAACAATTGCAAACCACACAGGTAAAGGTGAGGCTTGCCCCAATAAATACAGCATTGAAGATCGGACCACACTTTTTCTTGGACTATTCCACACAGTCTAGAACAGAAGCATAAGTGCCCCAGGCTTTATGGATCTCAAGTCAGTACCTCAAGGAGCTCTCTCACTGGGTCTACTTCAAGGAAGACCAAAAAAGTTGAGGAGCCTGTGGGGTTACTGGAAGCACAATCTTCACCAACACTCCCAGCAGGGGCCAGGGATTTGCACAGCACAAGCAGGACTCAGTCATCCTTGTGCAAGTGGCATTTACAACCAGCAGTGCAGGACAAGATCACCCAAGAAAAGAGCAATGAAACAAAGAACCAAAGCCCCAGGGAACACAGACATTTCAGGGGTAGGTGGAGATAGCGTAGCCCCCAAGGTGTCTAAGCCAGAGAGGACAAGGAAGAAAACCAGCACAAAGTCACCTGAAGGCAGACTGGGGACAGAATGGGTCTCAAGAAGGGATGTGCAGCCAACATGGAAAATGCAGCCAGTTGAGAATGAAAGGCGTCCATTGATTTGGCAAAATGGAAGCCGTTGGTGATCAGGGTAAGAGTCGGTTTGGTGGAGGATAGGGGGCAGACGCAGATGGCAGGGTTTGTCAGGAGGTGGAGAAATCTAGGCAAGACAATTCCTTCAAAGAGCTTGTTTAGAAGTTAAGAGAGAAGACGGTGTACCTTTAAGGGAGGGATGTTTTGGTTATCTGTCAATTATATCTCGATAAAGCTGGGGAAAAAAGGGAGGGGTATTTGTTTAGGGTGGTTCTCACATGCCATATCCAGAGGGGCGAGAACCTGTAGGGCAAGCAGAATAATTTGTGAATATGTTACCTCCCAGGGCAATTTTGCAGATAAGATGATGTTAAGGATCTTGCGATGAGGACAAGAGCCTGGATTGTGCAGGTGTGTTCAATTTCATCACAAGCATCCTTATAAGTGAAAGGGAGAAGCAGGAGAGTCAGAGCCAAAGAAAGCTGGGACGATGGGATCAGGGTTGGAGTGATGCCATTGCGAGGACTCCACCCGCCATTGCTTGCTTTGAAGACAGACGTGGGCTACAAGCCAAGAAATATGGACAGCCTCTAAAAACTGGAAAAGGTGGCAAAACGGATTCTTCCCAGAGCGTTCAGAAGGGATCAGTCCTGCTAACACCTTGATTTTAGCTCAGTGAAACCCAGTTCAGACTTCCAACCTCTAGAAATGTAAGATAATAATATGTATTATTGGATGCCGCTCAATTTGTAGTGATTTATTACAGCAGCAATTGGAAACTAATACAACCTGTAAAGAGAAATCAATTGAAGATAGAAAAGAGAGACGCAGTAGTCCAAGGAACCAGAAATAAGGGGGATAAATAATAACACCCTTTGAGTACTTACTAAGTGCTCAGGTAAGCACTGCACATGAATACACATGCTTCACCCTCACAAATAGTCCCACAGTGAGGGTGTTAGTATCACCCCTACGTACAGATGAGAAAACTGAGGCTTAGAGAGGCTAAGTGATTTCCCGAGAACAGACAGTTATCAATTTAGTACAGGATGGCTGTGGAGAAGCCAGCTCTTCAACCGAGGCTCTTAACCCAGCCCAATCCCCTAGGATTGAGGGAGAGTGGTGGCTTTCATCAGGAAGACAGGTGCCTCACCCCTGAGGCAGGACTGGTACAGGAGGCAAGGGAAGACGTGCAAGTAAGTTGGGGGTTGGTCCGGAAGTGGAGAGGGGTCCCACCAGATGACCTTAATGGTTCCAATGACGTGAGCAGGGAGGCAGTCTGATGGAGATTCGGAGGTGGGAGAAAGAAGAATGAGCAGCTTTAAGGGAAGCAGCCCAGCAGAGTGGCTAAGCACGCATACGCCCTGGGTCCCACACCCAGCTCTATGGCTCGTGCCCGTTTCCTCATTTATAAAGGAGGATGATAATATTACCCGTTCATAGGATTGCTATGAGATAATATATGTAAGGAACTTAGAACAGCACCTGGCCTGCCCATTGTAAATGTCAGCTATTATATGGAGAGGCTGGACAGATTGTGGCTGAAAAGAAAGGGAGCTGGGCAAAACATCACGGGACTGTAGCTCTGAGAACCCAGCTAGGGCATTGTAGTTATTAATTATTGTGATTGCGGTTGATCATTTCCATCTGTTCTCCCATAGCCCTCTGAATAAACCCTCTTTTATACTCCATATCACATTGTATTGTAGTGAGCTATTTGCATATCTGTCTCCCTTACTAAATAGGGCAGTTGCTCATACATAAATGTTAGTTGGGTGGTTGGTTGGTTAATTGGAAGAAAGGATGGTAGAGGGCACTAATCATCTCCAACATCCTTTTTTCCTTAGTAACAGAATCCCACAATTTTAAGCTGGACACATGGCTACTATGAATAAAGATTGGTTTACCAATCTCCCTTACAGCTAGGTGTAGCCATGTGGCCAAGTTCTCATTCACAGGATGTAAGCAGAAGTGGTATGTTCAACTTCCAGGAAATGTTCTTAAAAGGAAAACATGCCCTTCTTTGCTCCTTCCTCCACCCTGCTGACCAGAATGCAGACATGATGGCTGGACCTCAAGCAGCCATCTCAGAACATGAGATGGAAGCCAAGTGCTAAGGATGGAGGAGCAATGAGATAGAAAGAGCCTGGGTCCTGACACTGGAGAGCCCCTACCAGCCCTCAGCTGATGCTCTCTGGACTTCTAAGCAAGAGAGAAATAAACTTCTATCATAGTTAAATTACTATCATTTGGGGGTTTTCTGTAACTCACAGCCAAACCTCATCCTAACTATAGCAGATACATTTTCAGGGTAGTGAAGTCTGGGTAAGTGAATAGGGCTTATGTCCCTATTTAGTTTTGGATTTGACAGTATTTGCTGTGGTCTTCACCAATAGCTGTAAACACAGAACAGAAACTGGCTTCGGTTATGAATTATCACTAATTCAGAACAATGTGTTTCACAATATTTTCTCCCCAAGCCTGAGCCCTTCTCCCCTCAAGTTCCTTAGGGTGACAATGATCACATAACTGATGATTCTGGATGTTGTTATCATAGTTACTTCAGGGAGACATTTTTACTGTGATTCTCTAAGGGATAACACAAGAGGCTCTGGGAAAAAACTGGACCATCCCAAGAGACACAGTGTCTAAGGAACGCTCAACATCCAGGAGCTGTCAAGAGTCTTGCCAAGAGTATTTGGCAGCAGGCTGCAGGGGTGGGGCGGGGAGTGGGCAGGGAAACGGAAGAGCAGAGACATTTCAGCAAGGCTCAGCCATTGTACTAGCGCCCTTTTTGAGAAAGCATCTAAGAGCTTAAACATATAATCAGTCAGGGGTCCCGGAGTCCCCCACCTCAGCCTGGGGGCTATGACAGTGATGCCAAGGTAGGGCAAGGGAGGGAAATTTAAGAAGAGCCGTGATGGTCAGTCGGGAACCATCCTGAAGTTGATGGCTTAGGAATGGAGGCAGTGTCCATGCCCAAGGCTTGTGGTCAGTTAGCAACTCTTTGCTCTTGCAGGACTGTTCTTGGAATATAAATTCATAAGGATGAAAGCTTCCTTCCCACAGCTCAAGGGGCTCTGTTCTTTCAGCACACTCGCCTCCCAAGGTCCCAAAGCCAGAAATGACCATGATGCTAAGGAAAGGGTATTAGGGGTGCCCTCCTACACAGAGTTCTCCAGGTAGCCCTGTGGGTATAAGTAGGGTTGTCAGATAAAATACAGAACTCCAGTTAAGTTTTAGTTTCAAATAAATAACAGATAATGTTTTAGTATAAGCATGTCTCATACAATATTTGGGAAATACTTATACTAAAAATTATTAATTGTTTATCTGATAATAAAACTTAATTGGATATTCTGCTGTTTTTTTAATTTATTTTGTTTTGTTTTCTTTTGCTTTTGCTAACTCTGGAATTTAAGATAAGTTCTTGGTGGGAGGAATCTATAATTGGAAGATACAGGAGAGCTCCCTAGTTAGAGAGAGTTAGAGGCAAAAATCAAATGGTTTCTATGTTCTCAAAGGATCCCAGGAACATTATACTAATATTCAGCAAGGACATTTGATGCATTCTTTTATCATGGCCCAGAGCGTGCTGGGTCTTGGGAGGAAGGTAGGATGCCCTAAGACAGGGCTGGTAACCATTTCTTAATTATATTCCCTCTTACCACAGAGCCTTAGTGCAAGCTGGTCCTGCCTGGAACACTCTTATCTCCCATTTTCACCTAGTTAATTTTTGTTCATCTTTCAGATCTCCACTCAAATGTCACTTCCTCAGGGAAGCCATGCCTGACCCCTCTGGCTGGGTCAAAGCACCTTATTATGCACTCTCATAGCGTACAGACCACTCCTTTATGGCACCTTTTACAGCTGTTACTTCTATATCATGTATGATGTTCTTAGATGAATGCAGCCGTAAGCTTCACAGGACAGGGATTATGTCTGATTCTGCTCACCTCAGTGTCCAGCATAGTAATTGACAAATAATAGGGATACAATAAATATCTGTGAACCGATGAATCCTGGGTGGGGTGCAGTGGAGACAGAACTGAAGGGGCACTAACTCCAACCCCTGTATATTGCTAAGCCAAGTACCACTGATGATGGGCAACTGGAAGGACCCGCAGACAATGCCCAGGTATCAGAGGCAATAAATCTGAACTCCTCACCCAACAGGTTAGCAAAGAACACCCTAAAAGGCAGAAAAAAAGGCCTTTCCTCCCTGGCAATTTTTAAAACCAAAGCAGGGGGCTGGGGGCGGGAAGTGGGGGGGGAGAGAGAGAGAAAGAGAGAGAGAGAGAGAGAGAGAGAGAGAGAGAGAGAGAGAGAGAGAGAGAGACTGTGACCAGCAAGACAGAAGCAAGGATAAGAGAGTCCAAGAAAATGAGGTGACTGAGTGTAGGGGGCTAGTCCTGGATATTTGCCTAGAAAGGCTGCTCGTATTCATGGCTCACTTTTATGTACCAGTTGGGGCATGGTGTGTGGTAAGTCAGACTTGAAGTGCCAGGGACATAAGGGACAGAATGCACAGTACAGGTGTACAACTAAGGATGCCTTCAGCAGACAAGCAAGGGAGCCTGGCCAGAAAGATGCGCCAGATTTCTTCTCTCCCCACCTGTCACCCCCTCTGGATTCCCAGCATGATCACCTTCCCAAAGTCCCAAAGCCAGAAATGACCATGATGCAATTTAGTTCTTCAGACATTTATCCAACGCCATCTCACCATCTCCCCTCACCAGCCCACCCCACCAAGACCTCCCTGAGCACTTACACAAGAGCAAGGAAGCCCTCATTCTCTGCCTGTCCCCACCCTTCCCTGACGTCACTCCAAATGCTCCGCTTCTGTCTTTCTCTGTTGCTGTCAGCCTAGTACAGACAACTGATCAGTATTGCAGGCTGAACCAGCTTAGGAAGCTCCAATTCACCCCTTGAACATATAAAAATGCTGGATAAAATAAAGTTAAAAAAGTAGTTTTGCTATAATGCCAAGCTTGAAAATAGAAAAAAGAAATCTTCAGGTACCAGAAATAAAAAAAAATTCAAAACATGAGTAGTAAGAGGGAATCTAAGCCAAATGAGCCACAAGAATATGAGGTCAGACACATCTAGAGACTAGATGGTAACACCCAGTGAGAAAAGAGAGACCCCAAACCTGTGCACCCTGGGGAGCTGGAAGAAGACCCCATGCATAAAGTCAGCAGCCAAAAAGGGTCGTTTCATTTACAAACTTTCACTAGAAAACTCATGTCATGATTCAGGAACGTGGCCAGGAAGTAGGATGCTGAGAAAACAAAACATTAAGGTTGCTTTGTGTGTGGGTGTGGGGTTCAAATAAGTACTAGCAGTGAAATACAGAAATCTCAAGCTGAGATATTAACTCTAAAACTGGTCCCAAGATCAAGAAGTACTTCAGCATAAAGGAAATTGAGCCCATGAGGAAGGAGTGGGCAGTAACAAACAATAGCGAACACATAAATTGTTAAAACATGTTTGTAAACCTAAACTATTAAGCCATAAAAGATATAACAACAACTGATTTAGAAGAGTTTTTTAATAAAGAGGTATAATCAAAATACTAGATAAATATAACATGGAAGATGGGAGGAGGGAGTTAAGAAGGAAATTAAAGTGTTCCAAGGTACTTGTTTTGTGCCTAAGAAGCAGAGAAATACTAATTTTAGGCTTTATTAGAAAAATATGAAATTAACTATATTTGTTAAAAATTTGAAGAAAATCACTAAATGACTAAAATGTAAACTTCCAAACCAGTGGAGGGAAAAAGAGAAATAAAGTAAATTTGATGAGTTCAATGCATTTCAAATGTTCTATTCCATTTGAAATGCATTCAAATAAGTCCAAATAAATTAGTAATCAAAATGCATATAAATGAATTAAATGTGTCTGCTAAACTCTAGCTCCATGTTGCTTATAAGCAACACATCTAAAACAGGAAAACATAGGAAGATTGAAAATAAAAGGATGGAAAAAAGATATACTGGAAAATTAACCAAAAGAAAGCAGCCACAGCAATAAAGTCAGGTAAATAGACTTCAAGGCAAAAAACCACCAGTAAAGATGAAAAGAAGCCTATTTAATGATACAAGGGCAAACGTACCAAGAAGGCTACAACAATCATAAGCCTGAATACTTCTAAGCAGCACTTTTGCAAAATAAAGAAAAAATTAATACAATTACCAGGGAAAATGACACATCCACAATCACGGCAAGACATTTTAACACACCTCTCTCAGAAATGGTAGATCAAGCATAAAAAAAAACAAAATCAAAGGCAAACATTTCAAAAATATAATTTATATGTCTGATCACATATACACAATTTTATATATATATATATATATATATATATATATATATATATATATATATATATACAAATTCTAAGGAATAAATACATTGTACAGAATGCATACTATGACCACAATGTAGAAAATTTAGAAACCAAAAGTGAAAAGGTAGATTCTTTCCCCCAAAATACATTTGGAAACCCACAAACAAAAAAATCTAAACAATTCATGGGTTAAAAATGAAATTATGATGAAAGTTACAAATTATTTCAAACTAAACAATGAAAACACTGCATCTCAAAACTTATGCAGCTATAGCAGTATAGTTAGAAGGGAGTTTATAGCTTTAAAAGCATATGTTAGAAAATAAGAAATAGCATTCAAGAAACTGAAAAAAGACAAAGTATCAGAAGAAAATATTAAAGGTAAAAGAGGAAGAAACAATAGAGATGCTCACCAAAACCAAAAGCTGGGTTTTTTAGAGACTAATAAAATATAATTTAAAAATATATTTAAATGATAAAAATATACAAACCTCAGGCAAGACTGATCAAGAAAGTGACGTAGGGCATAAATATATAGTATTATGAATGGATAGGGGGGCATAACCGATAGATACAATAAAAGTCTATGAAGTTATGATACTATGATAAAGAGTATTCATGCCCCAAATTTTGAAAACTGTCAATTTTGGAAACTGGTGCATTTTTTTAGAAAAATATAAATCACAAAATTTAACTCAAGAAGAAAAATGAAACCAGAATAGATCAATAACTAAAGAAACTGAAGCTGTAGTTCAAATAGTTTCTCTTATCCCCAAAAGGCATTAGGTTGAGACAGTTTTATCGGCAACCTTTACCAAACCTTTAAGAAATAGATAGTTCTGACTTTACACAAATTGTTCTAAAGAACAGAAACACAGAGAATGCTACCAAACTCATTTTATGAGTCTAGCATAGCCTTAATGCCTCAATTGAATAACAACAATAAAAGCAAAACAGTAGTCCAACATCACTTATGAACACAGATATAAAAATCTTAAAGTTATAGCTATTCAAAATCCAGCAAGGTATATAAAAATAATACAAGTCTGTGACCAAAACTGCTAGTTGCATATATCCATTCTTCTCTTTGTCTATAGCTATAAGAACCCTGATTTTCAGCTGTGTGCTCCATTCATCGCACATTGCTTCCCAGCTAAAAAACTATTCTACAGCCTCCCTTGCAGCTAGATGCCACCGCGTGATGAGGTTTTAGCCAATATGATGCAGGTGAAAGTGTGTGTGTAACTGTCAGGAAGTTTTTTTAAGGAAGTCTTTTTCCTACTGCTCAGGACAGCTGGAGCTTGAACTTCAGCGTGTTGGATATGGGATGATAAACAAAGGGTGGAAATGCAGTAAGATAGGAGCCTCAGGCCCTGACACTGCACTTCTACATCCAGGCTTTTTTTTTTCTAATGAGAGAGAAAAACATTAAGACACTCTTGAGGCCCTGTCACAGCCAAACTTAATCCAAACTAATAATAGTATCAAGCAGGGTTTATCCCAGAAATAAAAGAATGAGTCAGGTCAACATGGAAAATCCCTTAATATAATTCACCACATTACAAAGGAAAGGTGAAAATCTATGATCATCTAAGTAGATTCTAAAAGTGCATTCAGTAAAATTCCACTCTCATTTTCTATTTAAAAAAAAAATAAAATAAAACCTCTTAGCCAACTAGGAATAAAAGGGAATTTCCTCAACCTGATAAATAGTATTCATCAAAATCTGTAGCAAACATCTTCAGACTTAAGAGTGGGAACTGAGAAGATATCCACTAACATCGGGAATGGGACAAGAGTGGTACACTCAACAGTGAACTAGAAATCCTATTCAATGCACTATTACAAGAAAAATAAATTACAAGAAAACTCGTTTAAAAGAAATATCCTCATCTGCAGAAAAAATAACTGACTATATAGAAAACCCATGATGATTTTCAGATAAACAATGAGTCTTAATGAGAGACAGCAGCAAAGCTGCTAAACACAAAATCAATACACAAAACTTAATAGTGTCCCCATACATGAGCAGTGCCCAATTATAAAATACAATAGAAAAAAAAAATCCCCAACACAAATTCCATAATGCAAAAGACCATCACCTTTTTTCTGGATGATGAAAAAATTCTGCTTACTAGCCTCTCCATACTCACTATTCCCTCAAATTTATTCTCCAGTCAGCAGCTAGTAATCTTTTGTAAACATAAGTTAGATCATGTCGCACTCCTTCTTTAACCTTTTAATGGCTACTCATTAGTTGTAATTAAATTCTACTTTTTTATCATGCCCATGTTTGGTATGACCTGGCCCCCGCCACTGCCCCATCCCATTCCACACCAGCCACATGAACCTCTTTCAGTCCCTGATCCAGGTCAAACTCTTTCCTGCCCCAGAGACTTCACATATGCTAGTCCCCCGTTCCAGGAAAGGCCGCCCTCTCCCCCTGCCCAATCATCACCTGGCAATCCTCAAGTCTCAGCTTAAATGTCACCTGCTTACCTAAAGAAGGTTCCTTCTCTCTTAGTTCCTGCTTTTTGCTTTCATATTCCCACCATAATGTTTAATAATATCCCATTACATATTATACCACAGTGTGATCATATTTTTATTCATGGATGATTTATTCATTGCCTTGATTCCCCTCTAGACCATAACTTCTATGAGGGCAAGGGTCGTGTCTTTGATGTTTCCCTGAGCATTTAACAGGAGCTGTCATATAACAGATGCCTAATAAGTATTTTCTGAATGAATGACAATGAATGAATGACAAAGTTTGCTGATTTAGCCCGAATCTCAGTAGAATGCCTACTGCACTCTTCCCAGGATTCAGGCTTGTTAGGAGGAATGAGTGGACCCCAGGAGTATATCTGGATGAGGGGCTAAGAAGCCTCAGGAGGGGAGTAAGTGGGGGCACATAGGCTTGGTTTATGGTTCACTGGGCAGCATTACAGTGGGTGGTAGAGGGACAGGGTTCTGAACACAGAGCTGCATCCATCCATGACCCCCAACCCACCTCTCAAGAACTCAAGTCATGGACTTGAGAAATTGGGTTGGCCACAAACTGCTACTTTTCTGTGATCTTTGTAAAATATTAAGAGTTTAGAGGACAGTAGCTTTCAGGAATGATGGGGCAACAGGAGAAACTCTTTGCCACCTTTGATGGAGGCATTTACAGCCTCAGGAGCATGTGGAACTGCATGGAGCTAGAGTAAGAATGGAGAAAAATGGTGATTCCTACAGGAACCCCGAGAAGATCTGATCAGGCACACATACAACACCCTAGGGGTTCCCAGAAATCACTGTGGAAACTTTAGGGGAGCTCTAAAGGCTCAACAATGGCAACTGAGAACAGAGCTGCAAGGGACCGCTATTGGGACTCTAGTTTTATTCCTCCAGTGGCTGTGGCCTGGGCAACACAGATTACCATGAAACTTACAGCCAGCCACAGGCAGATTCATAGGCACCATACTTAGGGCCACTGCCCTGGCAGCATTGCAGCCCAGAGGGCAGATGGGCCACTGTGGCACTGCCACATGGTTCTTAGAGAAAGCGTCTCCCCACAGAAACGCAACAACAGTGGGACTTCTCCCAGTATTCCCTCCACAGCTCACAATGCTAACTTTTCTACTGGAAATTAAGGAAGGGGTGCTTCTGAGGCCACCTAATACCAGAATGGTGCCTGCTGGTAATTCTACCATCTTGGGTACACCACAGACTCAGGTATGTAATAGGTACCCCCAGCTGGTTAAATGCTTGTGTGAGCCAGGTGAGGAGTGTTTTATCTGCCAGGGGACTCCTGAGAAGAAAATCTTCGTGTTTATTTCTTTCTTTTTGAGCTCACATACTTGTACACCACAGGAAGTAATGAGGGATTAGCAAGATCCTGTTATTCCCTGTAAGGGACAATTGTTGGAGGCCTGCTCAGCACCTACCTGTTACTTCTCCCAGCCCCCCTTCCTTCAACCACTGTTTATCTGCTGTCCACCTCAGAGCACCTGGGACAGGCTCGAGTACAAGGAGAACTCCTGTAGATCTCATGACTGCCATCCCTGTGGATAACCTCGGCGGCTGCTCTGACTCCCCCAGGAAGAGAGGGTGGCACATAGGAAGACCAGGCCAGCGAGGTCATTGTGCAGCCCTCTCTCCTCTTCTCCCCCAAGGGAGCTTGAGATGGCCCCTCTCATACTTACCTCTTGTCCTCTTCCACCTGTACTCCTATGGAGTGGAACTCTCTTCTACTCCTGTTCTCAGTGTCCGAGTCTGAGATAGTCTCCACCTGGTGGCAAGGTTGAGGCGTCAAATCAGTGGCGGGAGCTAGACCAAGGACACAAGCCCTTCCCAGAGCCAGCAATGTCTGAGCCCCAAGCCAGCTGGCAGATGCTGCAAGGACAATCTGCCTGAACAAGATGACAGACCCAGGAGGTCAAAAGCAATCAAGGTGACAACCTTTGGGCCCTCTTCATTCACCAGTAGGGGTGACAGTGCCGGGAAGAGGGACAAGGGCTGGGGCTGGATGACCAGGCACAGGGGCTACCTGCAGCTCAGAGCAAGCCAAGGAAGGTCTATGTCTCCAGGAGACCCCAATGACCCCCTCAACCCATTCTCAACCGGCCAGGGCCAGAGTTTTCGTCGGCGCCTCCTCCGTCCATACCTGCACTCCAATGGACGGCCGCCACTTTCGCTGCCGCGCCAGGCTCCGCAGCTCCTCCCTGCCAGGAATGGTCTTGATGATGAGTGTAGGGGGCTTGGGGCTGGCCCGAGGTGGTACCGGCGCCAACTCCAGGGTGCGCGCGCCCATGGCGGGGCCATCAAGCCCGTCCGCGGAGCTGCAGCGCCGGGTAGGGCCCTCCGCCGCGGTGAAGCTCTCGTGGGCGGAGTCGGTGCTACTCTGGGCGGTGATGGAGATGCGGGGCGGGGCTTGGCTTCCTTGCGGGATGGGGGGCGGGGCCTTTCTGAAGTTGAAGGCTGTGGCCAAGAAAGCAGAGATGCAGCGGGTGAGAAACGCCTCCTGGCAAGTGTCGCTGGCCCACCACCCCACACACCCACTTGGTGCCTAGGTCTCCACGTGCTGCCTCGCAAAGAGCCAAGGGTGTTCTCCCCATCATCCGTCCTAAAGAGGCGAACGATCTGCCCAAGGTCACACAGCACGGCGGTGGCCGGGGGAGGGGGGGGCGGGCAGAACCAGACCCCAGGGCGCTTTCCAAACTAGGGCCCAGCTGGAGGCAGACTCTGCATACTCACAGGAGCCGGGCCTCCCTGAGACAGAGGCAGGGGCAGCAAGGAGGGGCAGGCAGTCGTCGTCTTGAGAGCAGCCGGCCTGGATGGCCCGGAGGTAGCTGTGGCTCCGCATGCGGAAACAGCCGGGCAGGTCCAGGGCGTCCACGGCCTGGGACTCAAGCTCCCCAAACACAGACCCGCACACGGCCTCCAGCTGCTGATTCAACTCCTCGCTGAGCTGGGGACAGGGATCGAGGAGACAGTTACTGAGGTGCTGGGAAAGGGTAAGGGGGAATCTCTGAGGCACGTTGTCATAGGAATATATCTAGAGCTGCAGAGGCTGTGTCTCTGTGTGACCCTTCTGCATTTAGACTAAAGAAACCCTCACTCTCTGCACAGAAAGATAAAGGCACCTCTGCCCTGTGCTGCTCCCCAAAATGCCTTGGGTCTGGCCTTAGGGGTCCATCTTTCCTCTAAATACTCCTCCCTCCATCCCATCTATGCCTCTCCCAAATGTCGGGCCTCCAGACCACCCCATCTTCCTCTCCACCTAGTCCCCAGCCCTCACATATCTCTCACCTGACCCTGAGGGAGAGGGCCAGGGACCTGCCAGCAACCCTCTTTTAGTATGGGGGTGGGGAGGCTGCAGGGAAGGCCACTTTTCATTTTACTATTTATGATCCACTACATTGTAAGACTGATTGAAAACAACCATGCAGCAGGACAGAAATTAACGGGTAAGTGATGGAGCAAAAATTACTAACCTTCAAGTTTTCCAAGCCCACCCCCACTTTCTGCCCACTAACTAGGGTTCTGGCTGGGCCCACTGGTTCCTTCCCTGCCCTCCTCCTCTGAGGAAAGTTCAGCCATTGCTGGATGAGGTTCTCGTTTTTGTTTTTGATGTTTTGTGGCACAGAATCCATGACGTTTAAAAAAAAAATTAAAGCAGCTAAGAAAAAGGCAAAACAAAAATTTTGTTCACAGAGCCGTGTCGCACAACACTGCATGAAGACTAAATATACCACAGAGGCTGCAGCTTCATTTGCGTTATAGGAGAAAACTGGCACAAAGAAAAAAACAAAGGTAAGAAAAGGTGGTCCCGTCGTAAGCTCTATACACAGAGCACAGGATGGATGCGCATCCGCCCCTGAGCTTCGAGCAGCCAAATGGAGGTGTATAGCCTGTGGGTTGCCTGCACAGGTTGTGAAGTAAGACCCACCTGGACTCAAGCACCGGCTCTCTTACTTCCTAGCAGTGTGGCCTGGGAAAGGTACTTAAAGTTTTTGGGCCTCAGTTTAATCACCTGTCCAATGGGAATGATAATGGTACCATCTTCATGGGCTATTTTTAAGGGACTCAGAGAAAAACATGTGAGGCATTTAGTACAGATACTGGCACAGAGTAAGCTCTGTCAGTGGCACGTGAAGGTTTTAGGGACTACCTGGTAAACACAGGCCACCACTCATGAGAGCCACAACTCTTTCTGTCACCGAGCCCAAGAGAAATTCTCCCATGAGTGATTAGGTAGAGGCCATGGAATGAAGTCAAGGACAAAGCCCTCAGTAGCATCTACATGGTGAATGTGACAGCAAGTATTCATGGCTGCATCTTGTGTCATCTTCCAGGAAAGATTCATGGCCTCATATTTATGAGCAGTCCACAGAGGCCCAAAGGTATGCCTTCATCCATGTGTAAAATGCAGCTTACTGTTTTCATAACTCAGCCTCCAAAGCATAACATAACATCACAAGAGTCTACATCAGGCTGAGGAGGAATTTCTATCCCATTCTAATGATGGGCAAACTAAAGCTCAGAGAAGGCAGATGAACTGCCCAAGGATGCCCAGCTTGTACATGTTAAAACCAAAGTTAAATGCCTGGCTCTGACGCCAGGTTTGCTAAGCATCAGAATCCCCTGGGAAGCTTGTTAAACCGACATTAACTCAGGCCCCACCTCAAGGATCTGAACCCAAGCCTCTTTAACCAAATGCCTCTCTTTGCTTTGGCTGCTGCAAAGTGCGGAGCCAAATTTGCTGGAGATTCAGACTCCGTGGTTCCAATGTGAGGTCAGTCGTTTTTTTCTGGACTTCTTTCTGCAGCTTTTTGTAATGGAACTTTATTACAAGTGTACAGAAGTCATAGGCCATGGAAAAATCAATCCAAGATCCTGTGGAAGTTACGTTAACCTATATTTGACTGACATAAGCCACACTCCTGTGACAGCTATAACTTCACCATGACTCCTGTGAGTCTACCTCACAGTTTCCTATCTCTGGACTTCTGGGTAACAAGGACCAGCAGTGGCACAGTATTTCCTGAAGCTCAGGAACTGATCTACCTCCTGCTATTTCTATGCCAGGCTCAGGATACTCCCCAAATAGAATCAATGCAGCCCAGAGGGTCCCTTGTAGAGCACACAAGAGCTGATCTAACCCCATCAAAGAGCGTTTTGTTTTCAAATCAGGACACCAGAGATGGAAGGACTCTCACTCTGCAGCTTATCTCTGTACCTCCAGCCCGCTTCGGTATGTAAAGCACTAGGCAGAATCTCTGGCATATAGCAAATGCTCAATTAACATCAGCTACTATTATTAGTAGCAGGAGGTTCTTAAATCACAGTGAAAATACCTCTCAGAGAACGCTCTTTCCCAGGGGTTCTTAAGCTCTTGAAATCCCAACCATATGCTATTCCCACAACAAACTCTATATAAGGCAGACAGAGGGAGGGTAAGAAACTCCCTGGGGCCACACACCTTCAATCTCTACAGGCTAAGGGGGGCTTCTGGGATTCCAACAAGAGATCAGGACCCAAGGGAACTGTAGAATCATATAAACTCTCAGAGCAATATTACACCTGAGTTGATCTTTACTGTATTATAATTATAAAATTGTAGCATTATGCTGTGAATTCTCCTATTATCCTTGGACTGCCTTCCACCCTGCTTCTCACCCCCGGCCCCCAGCCCTCTCTGAGTCAAAGTCAAAGAATCCTCTTGGGAAATAAGAACCTTAGCGTTTCTTCAAACCCGACTCAGGATCAATAAATATTTCCAAAGGTGTGGGATGTTTAGAAGAAAATACTTAGTTTGGGACTCATTGAAAATTGTCCAGGGTAGAGTTGGTGGGTCCACCTGGGGGCTAGGTCACATGCTGTACACTTTACATATGCCATTTAGTTTAGTAACCTTGAAAAACCCTCCCATTTCAAAACACTTTAAAACACCAGATAAAATATAACAAACATTGCTTTATATGCATAGCTGAGCTCACAAGAAAGCGAGATAAGTCCCCAGGGGAGAAAAGCAAAGAGGAGACTAGAAAATCAGAATATTAACTGTGCGAGCCAATGCTGCAAACAGCCCAGTGGAGGAGGAAAGTGGGGGCTGGGGTTGCTGGTTTTAACCAAAGGGCTTAGGTTTTAACACCAACTTAGGTGAAGCTGTAAGACTTTGAGCCCACACGAAGCAAGGAATTGGAAATGAGAACCTGCATAAAAGTAGGAAAAGGGAAACCTTTGATGAAAAGGTAGACTAGGGGGGGAAAAAAAACAATTATTAGCACAGACTGATGATAAGGAAGCTAGCCTATAGTATAGGCACAAGGGGAAGGGAAAGGAAACAAATCTAAGAATGAGCACCTACAAGCTACTCTTCACACAGACACAAGATTCTGTGTCTACATGAGCATGCATGGGACAGACCCACCCCCCCAAAAAAAAATTTTTTAAATTAACACAACATGGTCCCCGACCAAGAATAATCTAACAAAAGTGATTGCAAAATATTTCCTGGGGGACCCACTAACCCAGGCTACTCAAGATTCTCACAGATAAAGCTCTGTTCAAGATGAACTAATGCTAGACCAAGAGATAGACAATCTCTAACATGGCCCCTAATGATTTCCATCTCCTGGCTTCACACCCTTGCGCAGTCCCCTCCTACTAAGTGCAAACTAGACTTATTGGCCTACCTCTAATGACTAGAATATGGCAGATACAATGGGATGTCACTCCTGAGATTTGATTACAAAAAGGCTGTGGTTTTCATCTTGGACATCTTCTCTCACTCTTTCTCAGAGTTTTGCTCTGGGAGAAATAAGCTGTTATGTTGCGAATAGCCCTATGGTGAGCCCCACATGTTAAGAAACTGATGTCTGTGGCCAACAGCCAGCAAGGATCTGAGGCCTGCCAAGAACCATGTGAATGAGTGTGGAAGCAGATCTTCCTCCAGTCAAGCCCTGAGATGACTGCCAGCCTGGCCAACACCTTGACTGAAGCCTTGTGAGACACTAATCCAGGTGGCACCAGCTACGCTGCACTCAGATTTCTGACCCACAGGAACTGTGAGATAATAAATATTTGTTCTTTTAAGAGACTATGTTTGGGGTAATTTATTATGTAGCCATAGATAACTAATACAAACTGTGACATAAACAAGAACTAAACTGTTATTGAGGTAAGCCATTGAGAAGTCAAGATTTACCTGTAACAACAGCTAGGGTTACCTTAGCTAAAACAGATGAGCTTTTAAACTATGTTTAAAACTTCTAAAACTTAAAAGATAAAACTGAAAACATATGGAGAATAAAAGCTTTGAAGAAAGACTATAAAGATTTGAAAAGGAACCAAATCAGGTTTATAGAAATGAAAAAAAAATCAGTGAAATTAAAAACACAATTAAAGAGTTAAATAGTAGATGAGATACAAATGAAGAAAAAAATAGTGAACCAGAAGATACATCTGAGAAATTTAGCCGAAGGGAGTCTAGAGAGGCAAAGAGATGGAAAATATGAAGGAGAGGTTAAGACACATGGAGGAAAGAATAAGAAGGTCCCACATACAATTCATAGGAGTTCCAAAAGAGGGATTAGATGGAAGAGGCAATACTTGAAGAGATAATGATGGTGGCTGAGAATTTTCTAGTCATCCGACTTCAGGCATGACAGAGAGAGGAGGACACCAAATCTTATTCCACCAAGACAATTATAAAGCTAGACAAAACTGTCAAAAGCAACCATTTCATCACTCTGAAAATCAATCAAAGAAACATTTATTCATAAAAATTACTGAACTTTGGGTAAGAACAGCATGAGTCTGTGGTATCCTTGCTGGGGGCTGCTCCCTTTACCCCGGCTCCCAGCTCTATCAGTTGCAATAGTTCAACAAGGATGGAGCAGGTTGTGAAAACCAGCTGCTTCACTGCCACTGGCAAAGGGGCCTCACTTAATTTGCAGCATTGTCAGTTAGAGTGTCAAGAATAGGAGAAGCTGGCAGTACTGAGAAGCTGAAGTCGTGGCACTGTTTGGGGTAAGCTGTGAACCAGCAGACTGACCAGGGATTTAATGGGGAGTGTAAGAGGGTGAGACAACTATAAGCAGTTTGATAAGCTCTCCACATATGCTGGGTCAACTAGAGGCTGAGTGCATGCACAATAGAAACCAGAGAGGCCCTGAGCCACCCACACATCCCTGGCCAGTGGCGCCTGTGAACAAGTGCAAAGGAAACACAAGAGAGCCTGGGTAAAAGTAAAAGCCAGGGCAAGCCTGCAGACAGCCTGAAGTTTGTACTCCTCAGCTCATACACAGAATCATAAGCAGAGAGAAGTCTTACTGGCTTGAGGTTTTTCAGCATAACCTCAACCCAATCTCTGGCAGAACACTAAGGTATGCAGACACAGGGCAACTCCTAGGAAATGAGGTTTAAAAATAAAAACAAGAAAAAAGCTGGTGGAAATATCAGAGTCCACATTTGACAGGGAAGACAGATTTCAAAGATTTAGTTCAGGGATTAACGAATAAACAAAGCAATAACAATCTTCAAGAAGTAAAGTAAGAATCCAGAGTTGCTACAATATATTACCTAAAATGTTCAGTATTAAACAAAAAAAAATTATGAGACAGGCAAATAAACATTTGTGAAAACACAGATGTTCCCAGATGTTTGACTTATCAAAAAGTATAAAGCACCTATTATAAATGTTCAAAGAACTACAGGAAATCATATTTAAAGATTTAAAGTAAAGCATTGCAACAATGACTTAATTAATAGAAAAATCATAATTATTCTTAAAAAAGAATAAACAACCAAATGAAAATTCAGAAGCTGAAAAGTAAAATAACTGAAATGAACTAATTCCCTAGAAGGGCTCAGAATAAGAAATGATCAGGAAACTTGAAACTAAGTCGATATAAATTATCCAACCTGAAAAATGAAGGAAAAAAAAGATGAGAAATGAACACAGCCTCAGAGACCTATTGGGGCAATATCAAGGATACTAGTATACATGTAATGGGAATGCCAGAAGAAGAAGAGAGAGACAGGGAAAGAAAAAATATTTGAAGGGCCGGCCGAGTAGCACGATGGTTAAGAACTGGCTTGGGATGCCAGAGGACCCCGGTTCGGATCCCACATATGAGGGCCAGTGACACTGCCCTCTACAGCTAAGATGCTGAACAACAGCTCAACTTGG